>NC_069503.1:216186533-216789033 GCF_027579735.1 Bombina bombina
AGGATGTTTTTGTTGATACTTTTCTATCGTCACCTGCTATAAATATAGTCTGTAAAATCTATATATATATTTTTTTTAAACTTGTAGAATATCATATGTCAGTGGAAAATAGAATATTTTTCAACTTACTCATATGATTAAAGGGCCACTAAACCCAAAATCTTTCTTTCATGATTCAGATAGAACATACAAATTTAAACAACATTACAATTTACTTCTATTATTTATTTTGCTTCATTTTTGAGATATCCTTATTTGAAGAAAAAGCAATGCACATGGGTGAGCCAATCACATGAGACTTATATGTGCTGCAACCAATCAGCAGCTACTGAGCATATCTAGATATGCTTTTCAGCAAATAATATCAAGAGAATAAAACAAATTAGATAATAGAAGTAAATTAGAAATATGTTTAAAAATGCATTCTCTTTCTAAATCATGAAAGAAAAAATGTGGGTGTAATGGCCCTTTAACTTCCAAAATGTACTGAATCTGTTTAATCCATTTTGTTTATGCTAATTCTAAAATGATTTAGGATAGTAAAGCCCAATTTTTAACCTAAGCAATTCACAATCACCTAAATTACAAGTTATGCGCTAAACCCGGTGCGTAAATAACGCTAAAGATTTAGCGGTACCGCACTTTCCATAGCACTGTCATTACAAGTTACACAAAAACCTTCTTGTGTTGTGCGATAAGCTCCATACCACACAAAAGCCAAGTCCTGACTTTTCCCCCATAGACATCAATGGAGAAAAAGTGTTGGAAAAAAACAAACACCTGCGGTTACGGAATGGCGATCGCTATAACGCAATCCCCATTGATGTCTATGGAGACAAGAAAGTTTTGTTTAAATCTAACACCCTAACATAAACCCCTAGTCTAAATACCCCTAATCCGCCGCCCCCGACATCGCCAACACTAAATAAAGTTATTAACCCCTAAACCGCAGCCCCCGACATTGCCAACACTACAGGGAGTGCAGAATTATTAGGCAAGTTGTATTTTTGAGGATTCATTTTATTATTGAACAACAACCATGTTCTCAATGGACCCAAAAAACTCATTAATATCAAAGCTGAATAGTTTTGGAAGTAGTTTTTAGTTTGTTTTTAGTTATAGCTATTTTAGGGGAATATCTGTGTGTGCAGGTGACTATTACTGTGCATAATTATTAGGCAACTTAACAAAAAACAAATATATACCCATTTCAATTATTTATTTTTACCAGTGAAACCAATATAACATCTCAACATTCACAAATATACATTTCTGAAATTCAAAAACAAAACAAAAACAAATCAGTGACCAATATAGCCACCTTTCTTTGCAAGGACACTCAAAAGCCTGCCATCCATGGATTCTGTCAGTGTTTTGATCTGTTCACCATCAACATTGCGTGCAGCAGCAACCACAGCCTCCCAGACACTGTTCTGAGAGGTGTACTGTTTTCCCTCCTTGTAAATCTCACATTTGATGATGGACCACAGGTTCTCAATGGGGTTCAGATCAGGTGAACAAGGAGGCCATGTCATTAGATTTTCTTATTTTATACCCTTTCTTGCCAGCCACGCTGTGGAGTACTTGGACGTGTGTGATGGAGCATTGTCCTGCATGAAAATCATGTTTTTCTTGAAGGATTCAGACTTCTTCCTGTACCACTGCTTGAAGAAGGTGTCTTCCAGAAACTGGCAGTAGGACTGGGAGTTGAGCTTGACTCCATCCTCAACCCGAAAAGGCCCCACAAGCTCATCTTTGATGATACCAGCCCAAACCAGTACTCCACCTCCACCTTGCTGGCGTCTGAGTCGGACTGGAGCTCTCTGCCCTTTACCAATCCAGCCACGGGCCCATCCATCTGGCCCATCAAGACTCACTCTCATTTCATCAGTCCATAAAACCTTAGAAAAATCAGTCTTGAGATATTTCTTGGCCCAGTCTTGACGTTTCAGCTTGTGTGTCTTGTTCAGTGGTGGTCGTCTTTCAGCCTTTCTTACCTTGGCCATGTCTCTGAGTATTGCACACCTTATGCTTTTGGGCACTCCAGTGATGTTTCAGCTCTGAAATATGGCCAAACTGGTGGCAAGTGGCATCTTGGCAGCTGCACGCTTGACTTTTCTCAGTTCATGGGAAGTTATTTTGCGCTTGGTTTTTCCACACGCTTCTTGCAACCCTGTTGACTATTTTGAATGAAACGCTTGATTGTTCGATGATCACGCTTCAGAAGCTTTGCAATTTTAAGAGTGCTGCATCCCTCTGCAAGATATCTCTCTATTTTTGACTTTTCTGAGCCTGTCAAGTCCTTCTTTTGACCCATTTTGCCAAAGGAAAGGAAGTTGCCTAATAATTATGCACACCTGATATAGGGTGTTGATGTCATTAGACCACACCCCTTCTCATTACAGAGATGCACATCACCTAATTTGCTTAATTGGTAGTAGGCTTTCGAGCCTATACAGCTTGGAGTAAGAAAACATGCATAAAGAGGATGATGTGGTCAAAATACTCATTTGCCTAATAATTCTGCACTCCCTGTAAATAAAGATATTAACCCCAATATGTCGTCCCCGGCATCACCAACACTAAATAAACCTATTAACTCCTAATCCACCCCCCCCGCATTGCAAATACTAAACTAAACCTATTAACCCCTAAACCACCAGCACCCACATCGTGACACACTAAATTATGTTATTTACCACTCAACCTAACACCCCCTAAATTTAAATTAAAGTTACAATATAATTAAACAAGCTTAAACTATAAATAACAATAAAAACACAATTAAAAAGTGCCCATAAAAAGTACACCAAATCGCTAAAAGGATATGCTTATTTCTGTGTAGTGTACAGCAGATACAGATAATTAGTGTTGCTGTCTCTTGTAAGTCACGGCACTGGAGACTGGGTTATAACTAAGAGAGGAAATAAGAAAACAAGGCGCCACTCCTCTAAGCATAGTAAGTAAAATAACACATGATATTTATTGCAAATAACAATTAAAAACTAACAGATTATAACCTCAAACAACTATGAGGTATGATTCAGGAACTTGAAAAACACGTAGGTCTCTCAACGATATCCCCAAAGAAAAGCAGTGGCAAAGTTCCAGGAGTGATTTCTTCATTCACAGCCGTACATAAGATGTTTAAAATGTACTTTCCTATGCTCACTGAAGGGGATCGAGTCCTAAAGTAGTTCACGGCTGCCAAAAGCCCAAATACAGTTCAAACACTAAAATTAACCACCTCGCCCACCGTCTTCACGCTACCGCAATCAGCTGTTTCACTGAGCCGGCTCTTTTGTGTGTGATCAGCTGTGTTGTTTGTGGTGGTTTATTTTAGTGTTTGAACATAACATTTGTATGGGCAATCAGCTCTTTAGTGCCCATTAAAAAATAAATAAAGCCCAAATCTAAAAATAAAACACCCCAAAAAATAAAAATAAACTAACACTAACCCCCAAAAATTTACTCACCATTCCTGAAGTCCGGACATCCATTTTCTTCAAGGTGGAGTAAAGTCTTCATCCAGGCAGCGACATTTTCTTTATTCATCTCGGTGGCGTTGAGCTGTGGAATAAGCGGAGCAGGAACAGTGATGACGGTGACATCCAGCGCGGAGCCTCCTCTTCATGCGATCTCTGCCGCACACCAAAGATTGAATGCAAGGTACCCCTTTAATATTAGGATATCTTGCAGAGCTGCTTAAATCCTATTGGTTGTTTTGTTTTGCAAAATCCATATCTACTGTTTTTTTTAGCTCACTACCTGTCCCCTTGACCCTATCCCTTCACATCTACGCCCCTCCCTCTCTGCTACCCTTAACCCTATACTAACACACATTTTCAACCTCTCCCTCAGCACCAGTATATTTCCCTCATCGCTGAAACATGCACTGGTCACACTTATCCTCAAAAAACCTTCCCTTGATCCTACCTCCCCATCCAACTACTGCCCTATTTCCCTCCTCCTCTTGCCTCAAAGCTTCTCAAAAAACGAGTATATGCACGCCTATCCCATGTCCTTACGTTAAACTCCCTTCTTGACCCACTGCAATCTGGATTTCGTCCCCATCACTCCACAGATACAGCAACTGTTAAGGTTACCAACAACCTACTTACAGCAAAATCAAAAGGCCACTTCTCTCTGCTTATCCTCCTTGATCTGTCTGCAGTCTTTGACACTGTTGACCACCCTCTTTTGCTCTAAACCCTCCAATCCTTCGGCATCTGTGACACAGCCCTTTCGTGGCTCTCTTCCTACCTGTCAAACCGTACCTTTAGTTTAGCCTTCTCTGGGGCCTCCTCTGCCCCGTCACCACTTTCTGTCGGAGTACCGCAAGGCTCTGTCCTCGGTCCCCTTCTCTTCTCAATCTACACGTCATCACTAGGTTCCCTAATAAAGTCCCATGGTTTCCAATATCATTTGTATGCCGACGACACCCAAATCTACATCTCTGCACCAGACCTATCTCCTTCCTTGCTAACCCGTGTCACTAACTGTCTTTCTCACATCTCTTCCTGGATGTCCTCTCACTACCTCAAGCTAAATCTCTCCATAACTGAGCTCCTCATTTTCCCCTCTTCTTCCAAAATCTCCACCCCCAATCCCTCCATAACTGTTGACAACTCCATCATTACCCCTACCCCGCATGCCCAATGTCTCGTGGTCACATTTGACTCAGATCTTTCTTTCAAAAACATCTCTAAAATTAGACACTTCATTACACAAGACACAACTAAGATTTTAATCCACTCTCTCATGCTTTCCTGCCTTGATTACTGCAAATCTGTCCTCTCTGGTCTCCCCACCTGCCGCTTAGCTCCTTTACAATCCATAATGAAAGCCTCTGCCAAACTCATCTTCCTTACACCTCGCTCTTCATCTGCTGCACCTCTCTGTCAATCCCTTCACTGGCTTCCTATTGCCTCTAGGATCAAACACAAAATTCTCACTCTGACATACAAAGCCCTCAACTGCACTGCTCCCCCCTATATCTCAGACCTTGTCTCCAGATACTCTTCCTCCCATCCCCTTTGCTCTGCTCATGACCTCCTACTCTCCCTCTCTGGTTACTTCATCGCACTCCTGTTTAAAGGACTTCTCCAGACTGGCTCCCATCTTGTAGAACTCTCTGCTTCACTCCACAAAACTCTCCCCTAGTTTTGAAAGCTTCAAGCGCTCCCTAAAGACTCTACTGTTCAGGGATGCATACAACCTACACTAACCTTACATTATACCAGTTCCACTCCTCCATTGCTATCCCCTGAACCCCCTTAGCATGTAAGCCTAAGAGTCAAGCTGTTTGTAGATCACCTTCTTAAGAGCTGACTACAACAGTGCAACTCTTGGCAGGGCCCTCTACCCATTTGATCCTTAAAATTGTTTTGTTGTACTCCGCATTTGTTTATAGCGCTGCAGAATCTGTTGGCGCTCTACAAATAACCAATAATAATAATAATAATAATAATAATAATAATAATAATAATATGATTTTTTTTTTAGTAGGATATTTCTACTGTTTAAGAATTAGAGTAGTATTAGAGTAGTATAAGAAGCAGTAAAATAAGGGGAGGCTGAATTACCATCGATATACATGTAGTTAAAAAACTTACTTAAGTGTGGAACAATAAGTGGTGAAAGAATTTATAAAATTCATTAGGTAACGAATCTGGTCCTGGTGCTCTGTTTGATGAGAGGTCTTGAATCGCTTTTGCAAAATCTCAGGGAATTTGCAACTACAAATAGTTCAGATTCAAGGCAAGGGTAAGTCATTTTACTCCAAAAATCATCAGATTGAAGTTTATCTGAGTTTTTAAAGAAAAAAGCTCTTGATAGTAATCTGAGAAGACCTTTGAAATTTCTTCTGGATTTATAAGGATTTTTCCTTCATAGTGTAGTGTATCAAGCAATGGAGACCTTTTCTCTTTTTTTACCAGATTTGCCAAAAGTTTCCAGCCCTTTTTGCCATATCTGTATAGTTTAACTTGGAATTTTAAATCTTTCTGTGTCTCTCGATATACTAAAAAAAAATCCCTCTCATTTTTCGATCTAGAATATTTTGCTCAGTTTTCTGATGAACTTTCAAGATGATAGAGATTATATGAATTGGTTACCAAATTTAACACTTCTACTTTTCTTATTTTGAGCTTCTTGAACCTATTAGAGCTGTAGGCTATAATTTCTCCCCTAAGAACCGCTTTTGCAGCTTCCCAGAAAATAGCCGAACGATTGACATATGCTTGAATGAAGTGCACATATTCTTCTTATTTAGATTTAAGCCAATTTTTAAATTTCAAGTCAGTTGAAAGATATGTGGGAAAAAAGAAGCAAGAAGTTTTAGGTTTAAAATCATTAAACTGAAATTTGAGGGAAATAGGGCCATGGCCCAGAATTTTTGATTGGAGTGTATCCCAGAATACTGGATCAAATACATTTGGAGCATAAATATTACATAACATGTATAGGCCTAGATTTAGAGTTCGGCGGTAGCCGTCAAAACCAGCGTTAGAGGCTCCTAACGCTGGTTTTGGCCGCCCGCTGGTATTTGGAGTCAGTGATTAAAGGGTCTAACGCTCACTTTACAGCCGCGACTTTTCCATACCGCAGATCCCCCTACGCCATTTGCGTAGCCTATCTTTTCAATGGGATCTTTCTAACGCTGGTATTTAGAGTCGTTTCAGCAGTGAGCGTTAGAGCTCTAACGACAAGATTCCAGCCGCCTGAAAAAAGCAGGAGTTAAGAGCTTTCTGGCTAACGCCGGTTCATAAAGCTCTTAACTACTGTACCCTAAACTACACTAACACCCATAAACTACCTATGTACCCCTAAACCGAGGTCCCCCCACATCGCCGCCACTCGATTAAAATTTTTAACCCCTAATCTGCCGACCGCCACCTACGTTATACTTATGTACCCTAATCTGCTGCCCCTAACCCCGCCGACCCCTATATTATATTTATTAACCCCTAACTTGCCCCACACAACGTCGCCGCAAGCTACTTAAAATAATTAACCCCTAATCTTCCGACCGCAAATCGCCGCCACCTACGTTATCCCTATGTACCCCTAATCTTCTGCCCCTAACATCGCCGACCCCTATGTTATATTTATTAACCCCTAATCTGCCCCCCACAACGTCGCCGACACCTACCTACACTTATTAACCCCTAATCTGCCGAGCGGACCTGAGCGCTACTATAATAAAGTTATTAACCCCTAATCCGCCTCACTAACCCTATCATAAATAGTATTAACCCCTAATCTGCCCTCCCTAACATCGCCGACACCTACCTTCAATTATTAACCCCTAATCTGCCGACCGGAGCTCACCGCTATTCTAATAAATGTATTAACCCCTAAAGCTAAGTCTAACCCTAACACTAACACCCCCCTAAGTTAAATATAATTTTTATCTAACGAAATAAATTAACTCTTATTAAATAAATGATTCCTATTTAAAGCTAAATACTTACCTGTAAAATAAATCATAATATAGCTACAATATAAATTATATTTATATTATAGCTATTTTAGGATTAATATTTATTTTACAGGCAACTTGGTATTTATTTTAACCAGGTACAATAGCTATTAAATAGTTAAGAACTATTTAATAGTTACCTAGTTAAAATAATTACAAATTTACCTGTAAAATAAATCCTAACCTAAGATATAATTAAACCTAACACTACCCTATCAATAAAATAATTAAATAAACTAACTACAATTACCTACAATTAACCTAACACTACACTATCAATAAATTAATTAAACACAATTGCTACAAATAAATACAATTAAATAAACTATCTAAAGTACAAAAAATAAAAAAGAACTAAGTTACAGAAAATAAAAAAATATTTACAAACATAAGAAAAATATTACAACAATTTTAAACTAATTACACCTACTCTAAGCCCCCTAATAAAATAACAAAGACCCCCAAAATAAAAAATTACCTACCCTATTCTAAATTTAAAAAGTTACAAGCTCTTTTACCTTACCAGCCCTGAACAGGGCCCTTTGCGGGGCATGCCCCAAGAAGTTCAGCTCTTTTGCCTGTAAAAGAAAACATACAATACCCCCCCCCCAACATTACAACCCACCACCCACATACCCCTAATCTAACCCAAACCCCCCTTAAATAAACCTAACACTAAGCCCCTGCTGATCTTCCTACCTTGTCTTCACCATGCCAGGTTCACCGATCCGTCCTGGCTCCAAGAGCTTCATCCAACCCACGCGGGGGCTAGACATCCACTGAAGAAGTCCAGAAGAGGGTCCAAAGTCTTCCTCCTATCCGGCAAGAAGAGGACATCCGGACCGGCAAACATCTTCTCCAAGCGGCATCTTCTATGTTCTTCCATCCGATGACGACCGGCTCCATCTTGAAGACCTCCAGCGCGGATCCATCCTCTTCTTCCGACGACTAGACGACGAATGACGGTTCCTTTAAGGGACGTCATCCAAGATGGCGTCCCTCGAATTCCGATTGGCTGATAGGATTCTATCAGCCAATCGGAATTAAGGTAGGAATTTTCTGATTGGCTGATGGAATCAGCCAATCAGAATCAAGTTCAATCCGATTGGCTGATCCAATCAGCCAATCAGATTGAGCTCGCATTCTATTGGCTGTTCCGATCAGCCAATACAATGCGAGCTCAATCTGATTGGCTGATTGGATCAGCCAATCGGATTGAACTTGATTCTGATTGGCTGATTCCATCAGCCAATCAGAAAATTCCTACCTTAATTCCGATTGGCTGATAGAATCCTATCAGCCAATCGGAATTCGAGGGACGCCATCTTGGATGACGTCCCTTAAAGGAACCGTCATTCGTCGTCTAGTCGTCGGAAGAAGAGGATGGATCCGCGCTGGAGGTCTTCAAGATGGAGCGGTCGTCATCGGATGGAAGAACATAGAAGATGCCGCTTGGAGAAGATGTTTGCCGGTCCGGATGTCCTCTTCTTGCCGGATAGGAGGAAGACTTTGGACCCTCTTCTGGACTTCTTCAGTGGATGTCTAGCCCCCGCTTGGGTTGGATGAAGATCTTGGAGCCAGGACGGATCGGTGAACCTGGCATGGTGAAGACAAGGTAGGAAGATCATCAGGGGCTTAGTGTTAGGTTTATTTAAGGGGGGTTTGGGTTAGATTAGGGGTATGTGGGTGGTGGGTTGTAATGTTGGGGGGGGGGGTATTGTATGTTTTCTTTTACAGGCAAAAGAGCTGAACTTCTTGGGGCATGCCCCGCAAAGGGCCCTGTTCAGGGCTGGTAAGGTAAAAGAGCTTGTAACTTTTTAAATTTAGAATAGGGTAGGGAATTTTTTATTTTGGGGGTCTTTGTTATTTTATTAGGGGGCTTAGAGTAGGTGTAATTAGTTTAAAATTGTTGTAATATTTTTCTTATGTTTGTAAATATTTTTTTATTTTCTGTAACTTAGTTCTTTTTTATTTTTTGTACTTTAGATAGTTTATTTAATTGTATTTATTTGTAGCAATTGTGTTTAATTAATTTATTGATAGTGTAGTGTTAGGTTAATTGTAGTTAGTTTATTTAATTATTTTATTGATAGGGTAGTGTTAGGTTTAATTATAACTTAGGTTAGGATTTATTTTACAGGTAAATTTGTAATTATTTTAACTAGGTAACTATTAAATAGTTCTTAACTATTTAATAGCTATTGTACCTGGTTAAAATAAATACAAAGTTACCTGTAAAATAAATATTAATCCTAAAATAGCTATAATATAAATGTAATTTATATTGTAGCTATATTAGGATTTATTTTACAGGTAAGTATTTAGCTTTAAATAGGAATCATTTATTTAATAAGAGTTAATTTATTTCGTTAGATAAAAATTATATTTAATTTAGGGGGGTGTTAGTGTTAGGGTTAGACTTAGCTTTAGGGGTTAATCCATTTATTAGAATAGCGGTGAGCTCCGGTCGGCAGATTAGGGGTTAATAATTGAAGGTAGGTGTCGGCGATGTTAGGGAGGGCAGATTAGGGGTTAATACTATTTATGATAGGGTTAGTGAGGCGGATTAGGGGTTAATAACTTTATTATAGTAGCGCTCAGGTCCGGTCGGCAGATTAGGGGTTAATAAGTGTAGGTAGGTGTCGGCGACGTTGTGGGGGGCAGATTAGGGGTTAATAAATATAACATAGGGGTCGGCGATGTTAGGGCAGCAGATTAGGGGTACATAGGGATAACGTAGGTGGCGGCGGTTTACGGAGCGGCAGATTAGGGGTTAAAAGTGTAATGCAGGGGTCAGCGATAGCGGGGGCGGCAGATTAGGGGTTAATAAGTGTAAGGCTAGGGGTGTTTAGACTCGGGGTACATGTTAGAGTGTTAGGTGCAGACGTAGAAAGTGTTTCCCCATAGGAAACAATGGGGCTGCGTTAGGAGCTGAACGCTGCTTTTTTGCAGGTGTTAGGTTTTTTTTCAGCTCAAACAGCCCCATTGTTTCCTATGGGAGAATCGTGCACGAGCACGTTTTTGAGGCCGGCCGCGTCCGTAAGCAACTCTGGTATCGAGAGTTGTATTTGCGGTAAAAATGCTCTACGCTCCTTTTTTGGAGCCTAACGCAGCATTTGTTTGAACTCTCGATACCAGAGTTAAATTTATGGTGCGGCCAGAAAAAAACCCGCGGAGCGTTAACAGCCCTTTTACCGCCGAACTCTAAATCTAGCCGATAGAGTTTTAGCAACTTTAATTTTCAGCATTAAGTATCTCCCCTCTGGGCCCACATTGGTATGCAGAACTTCATAATCAATTATGTTACCTATCAAAATTGCAACTCCTCTTTTCCTCTCCCTACTTGAGGAGGCAAAAACTACCTTGACCCATGAGGATTTTAGCTTTAAGGCCCTTTCTAATTTCAAGTAGGTTTCCTGAAGAAAGGCTATGTCAGTATTTATTTTTTCTCAAGTGAGAGATGATTGTCTTCTGTTTAATAGGGGGAAAAAAAGGAAAGAAAAGAGAGAAAGAAAAATAGGAAAAGACACAGAGAAAAAAATAAATAAAATAAACATACACCTCAGAAAAACAAAACCCATGGACCCCCTCAACACCCATAGGTCCCCAGGACCATGAGTAGGAACCCTAGTGAAGGATCTGGAAAATAAGAGAGCTTGGAGTTGCATTGTCTTAATTCAACTATTACTCTGGGCACTCAATTCAGCTAAGAACTTTTATGCCTCTTTGGCAGAGTCAAAAAATATACTGCATCATTAATAGAGACCTTCAACCTGGCAGGGTAAATTAGAGTGGCACGGAGGCCCTGATTGCTAAGTTTCGTACAGAATGGGGACAACTCTCTTCTTTTGCAGTTTTGGCAGAGAAATCCTGAAATAAAAGTATTTTAGATGCCCCCCAAAAAATAGGTTGATTCTTACGAAAATATTGAAATAGAATGGCTTTATCCTGAAAGTTTAACAGCTTGGCAATAATTGGTCTTGCTCTCATATTCCCCTTAGCACCAGTTAGTGGCCTGCTGAGCCTATGCGCTCTTTATATAAAAATGTGTGGGTGTGAATGAGGGATTTTTAAAAGCTGAACTAGTGTCCCAGAAATAAATGTATTCAAGTCTTCGTACTGTTTTTCCTCTGGAACAATTATTCTAAGATTATTTCTCCTAGAACGATTTTCTAGGTCCTCAATTTTAAGCTGGATTTTTGAAAGTGTTAAGTTAGTAGCCTCAAGTTTAGAACTGTGAATTGCACTGATATCGTATAAGTCTGACACTCTTTGTTCTGCCTCTTGCAGCTGCCTGTTGGAGAATTGTCTAATTTCATTTGTTAGAGATGAAATATCTTGCTTAATCTCAAGTTTAAGAGTGTCAAATTTAGGAGCTAGAGCTTCGGAAATACTAGCTACCAGTGCATGAGTGTCAAGTGTCTCACTTATATGTGAAAGATTGGCGGAGGCTGGATGAATATCCGCCAAGGTCTCTAAGGTGTCCTTAGTTTTCCTATCTCTATGTTTAGCCGCCATAGCTGGGGAAGAGGTTTTAGCGTGTGTGCTGAGGAATTTATCCATGTGATAAAAACAAGTGAAGAAGATGGGGAAAATGGATTCCAAAACGAAAAAAAAAGTGACAGAAGGGAAAGGGGAGAAGCCCCTTCCCTAGTGGTATTAGAATAATTACACAAGATGAAACTGGTGAAGAGAAGAGAGAGAAAGAAAAGGGGAGAGTGAGGGACTGGGTGTCTTGAGTGAGGGGTAAAGTGTCAAAAAAAAAAAGAAAAAGTGCAAATTTCTAAATATTTTTGGATCAGCTATGAGGGGTAGCAAATTGATTGGCAAATTCAGGTGGGAATCAATATAGACTCTTACAAATCAGATATAGAAAATAAAAAAATAACTATAGGGTCCAGCACACAACACAACACAGTAAGACCCTTCTTAGCCTTTTTACTCCAAAAAGTAGTAATCAGAGGTAGTAATACTCAAGGAATTTTAAGCTTTTATAGCACTCAGATATCATTGGTTAAACAGTTCTATAGATAATACTGCAAAAAACAATAGTTCCTACTTAAGACCAACAGATTATGAAATATGCCACACTAGTTCTTGCCTAGGTTCTGTGGTCGAGATGTATACTAGCTTATAGCAATATTTTAGAAAAAGATATCCCACCAGTCACAAGTTAATTATTTTTTAGTTTAGCTCTGATCTCATGCAGAAGTTGCAGAAGTGGGGAAAAGGCATGACACTTACAGTTATACAGATAAAAAAGGGGGAAACAGAGAGGGGGAGTTTAGACAAACAACAGATTACAACAACAATTTCAGCCTTTAACCCTTTAACACAGAATGCAGGAAAGCCAGAAGAGCTAAAGCAAAAGCAAGTACTTCATAAATCCTTACGAGCCAAAGTGTGGAAAGAATAAATATAGAGTCTAGCACTTAGACCAAGACAAAACCAAAATATAAGGCCCTGCTTAACTTTTACAACAAAGATAGTGAAGAGAAGTAATAATCCTCCAGGAATGTTTAAACTATTTGTAGCACTCAGTTATCATTAATTCAACATTTCTATGAATAGTGCCACAGTAAAAAAGAGTTCCTGTTTAAGACCAACAAGTTACATAATAAGGCCTCTAGTTATCAACGTGTCAACTTTCCTGCCTTCGCCGGCCCAATATGCCCACTTAAGCTCGCCTACCATCGCCGCAGCGGACCTGCAAAATTTCGCCTAAGTTATCAATAAATCTGTCAAAAAGCCGTGCACCAAGTACGGGGCGATGAGCAGCGGACTGTGATAGTTATCACTCATCCAATCTCGCTGCTCTTCGGCTTTTTGACAGCTTTATTGCTAGCCTGTCACTAAACACCCACACTAAACTACACTGTTCTAACCCCTATACCGGCGCCCCCGGAGCCCCCCGCAACTCAATAAAGTTACTAACCCCTAAACCGCCGCTCCTAGACCCCGCCTCAACTCTTATAAATGTATTAACCACTAAACCGCCGCTTCCAGACACCGCCGCCACCTACATTATACCTAGTAACCCCTATCCTGCCCCCCCTATACCGCCGCCCTCTATAATAAAGTTATTAACCCCTATCCTGCTGATCCCTGACCTCGCCGCAACTAAATAAATAGTTTAACCCCTAAACCGCCGCTCCCGGACCCCGCCGCGACCTATATTAAACTTATTAACCCCTAATCTGCCCCCCCTATACCGCCGCAACCTATAATAAATGTATTAACCCCTATCCTGCCCCCCCTACACCGCCGCCACTGTAATAAATTTATTAACCCCTAAACCTAAGTCTAACACTAAACCTAACACCCCCCTAACTTAAATATTAATTAAATAAATCTAAATAATATTTCTATTATTAACTAAATTAATCCTATTTAAAACTAAATACTTACCTATAAAATAAACCCTAATATAGCTACAATATAACTAATAATTATATTGTAGCTATCTTAGGATTTATTTTTATTTTACAGGCATCTTTCAATTTATTTTAACTAGGTACAATAGCTATTAAATAGTTATTAACTATTTAATAGCTTACCTAGCTAAAATAAAGAGAAATTTACCTGTAAAATAAATCCTAACCTAAGTTACAATTACACCTAACACTACACTATACTTTAATAAATTATTCCTCTTTAAACTAAATACTTACCTGTAAAATAAACCCTAAGATAGCTACAATATAATTAATAATTACATTGTAGCTATTTTAGGATTTATGTTTATTTTACAGGTAACTTTGTATTTATTTTAGCTAGTTAGAATAGTTATTAAATAGTTATTAACTATTTAATAACTACCTAGCTAAAAGAAATACAAAATTACCTGTAAAATAAATCCTAACCTAAGTTAAAATTAAACCTAACACTACACTATAATTAAATTAATTAAATAAATTAGCTACAAATAACTACAATTAAATACAATTACATAAACTAACTAAAGTACAAAAAATAAAAAAGCTAAGTTACAAAAAATAAAAAAATAAGTTACAAACATTTCAAAAATATTACAACAATTTTAAGCTACTTAAACCTAATCTAAGCCCCCTAATAAAATAACAAAGCCCCCCAAAATAAAAAAAATGCCCTACCCTATTCTAAATTAAAAAAAGTTCAAAGCTCTTTTACCTTACCAGCCCTTAAAAGGGCTATTTTGCGGGGCATGCCGCAAAGAAAACAGCTCTTTTGCCTGTAAAAGAAAAATACAACCCCCCCACCGTTAAAACCCACCACCCACATACCCCTAATCTAACCCAAACCCCCCTTAATAAAACCTAACACTACCCCCCTGAAGATCATCCTACCTTGAGTCGTCTTGACTCAGCCGAGCCACCGATGGAACCGAAGAGGAGATCCGGAGCGGCAGAAGTGATCCTCCAAGGGGCGCAGAAGAAGTCTTCCATCCGATGAAGTGATCCTCCAAGGGGCGCTGAAGAAGTCTTCCATCCAGGCGATGTCATCTTCCAAGCGGCGCTGAAGAAGTCTTCCATCCGGGCGATGTCATCTTCCAAGCGGGGTCTTCAATCTTCTTTCTTCAGGATCCATCTTCATCCCGCCGACGCGGAACATCCTTCTTCCCCAACGGACTAACGATGAATGAAGGCTCCTTTAAGGGATGTCATCCAAGTTGGCGTCCCTTCAATTCCGAAGTTCCAACTTGAATCTATATTAGGGTTTATTTTATAGGTAAGTATTTAGTTTTAAATAGGATTAATTTAGTTAATAATAGAAATATTATTTAGATTTATTTAATTAATATTTAAGTTAGGGGGGTGTTAGGTTGAGTGATAGACTTGGTGGCGACGGTGTAGGGGGGGCAGGATAGGGGTTACTAGGTATAATGTAGGTGGCGGCGGTGTCCGGGAGCGGCGGTTTAGGGGTTAATACATTTATAAGAGTTGTGGCGGGGTCTAGGAGCGGCGGTTTAGGGGTTACTAACTTTATTTAGTTGCTGGGGGCTCTGGGGGCGCCGGTATAGGGGGTTAACATATTTATTATAGTGGCGGCGGGTCCGGGAGCGGCGGTTTAGGGGTTAATCAGTTTATTATAGTGGTGGTGGGCTCCGGAAGCGGCGGTTTAGGGGGAAAACACTTTATTTAGTTGCGGCAGTGTAGGGGGGACAGATTAGGGGTGTTTAGACTCGGGGTACATGTTAGGGTGTTAGGTGCAGACAGCTCCCATAGGAATCAATGGGATGTCTGGCAGCAGCGAACATGAGCTTTCGCTATGGTCAGACTCCCATTGATTCCTATGGGATCCGCCACCTCCAGGGCGGCGGATTGAAAACCAGGTACGCTGGGCCGGAAAAGTGCGGAGCGTACCTGCTAGTTTTTTGATAACTAGCAAAAGTAGTCAGATTGTGCCGCACTTGTGTGCGGAACATCTGGAGTGACGTAAGAATCGATCTGTGTCGGACTGAGTCCGGCGGATCGAAGCTTACGTCACTAAATTCTACTTTTGCTGGTCTCGAGCCTTTGATAACTAAGGCAAATCAGCCTCGCCACAAATACGCTGCGGAATTCCAGCGTATTTGAGGTTGACAGCTTGATAACTACCCCCCAAAGTCTCACAGATTCTAGCCTAAGCTCTGTGGTTAAGAAACATACAAGCTTATAGTGATGTTATCTAGAAGTAAAAAAAAATGACCCAGAATAAACAGATAAGTTATTTTAAGCTTAGCTCTGGTTATATACAGTTACACAGATTTAATCTTGTCTAGGGAAGGGAAAAAAGATTAGGTAAATTTGCATTAAGCAGGCTAAGGCAGCAGTTTCTGCCTTTACTTTTTTAACACAGGATACAGGAAAGCCAAAAATGTTAAAGCAAAAGCAAGCACTTTGTAGCTCCAAAGGATTAATTAGCAGCACATGCAGTTAGTGAAACAGTGGAGCCTTCCCCTGTTCGTAATGAGAGTTCAAGCTTTCACTAATAGATGACACTGGGTATTCAAAAAAGAGGAATAAAGAAACATGAGGCTTTAATATGGCTTGGCCATAGTTCTTATGCAACAACACACTGCCAGCCTTTATCAAATGTAGGGATGGTCGGAGAATAGGACCAAATAAGACATTTCAGTTCTCCTTTAAGAAACTCTTCCCACCTTAGCCTTCACTCCTCCTTCCCTTAACTGATGAGGCAAAGGTATTTTCCGCCCCTGTTTTATAACATTTTCCCTTTAGATGCACATATTAACAGGCAGTGTGAGACCCTTCCAGAGACAGGGACATAAGCAGCACAGGAGAGACAGTACCTTATACAGTACAACTAAGTACGCCAAATTGCTGGGACTTCAGGCTCCACATGCCCCCCCCCCCCCGGTATACCAACGATTGAGTAATATACAACAGATCATACACCCACAAGCACAGGGTATACAGAGATCTCTGACCAGGCAGGTAGTCAGCACCTCCACACGCAGCACCAGTGGGAGGAGGGCTGAAGATTAACACTTTCCGTATTGTGATCAGCAAGGAACACCACTTCACAGGACCATCATCACAGAGTGTCGACCAACCCACCCCCTCAAGCAGCACCGGTGGGGGGGGGACACACCAGCCAGGAGCTCACTCCACCGCTCTTGCCACAGGTAAGAAGCCTAGTCAGACCTTCAGTTACTGAAGAGGGTCAGCTCTGTGTAGTGCGATGGATTTGTACAGCAAGGGTGCCGGTGTCGATGTTGCCTTCCAATAATCAGCCACCCAGGACACAGGGCTTTGGCGCGGGAATTCTCCACCAACGGCTTGAATGGGAGTTTCACATAGCGAGTGCTCACTGCGTGTCCTGCACCCAGACTCCTCCCTGGAACCCCCCATAAAGCCTAACATGTTCATTTTAAGAGACCTAGTCAGGACTAGACTGAGACCAAAAATATGCCTGGGCATTTAAAGGTTGAGCAGCCAACATCAGTTGGACCTCTGTCATCTAGTTAGCCATAATAAACCAGATATCTCATCCTGCAGCACCTTTGCTTAACAGCCAGAAAATGTACTTTCTACTTTTCAAAATAGGCAGACTGTAACAGGTTTCCTATGGTTTCCCATATTAAGAGAGGGTGGTATATAGCAGCAAGGCCCATAATAGAGCCAGCCCACCGGGCATTGACACTGTATGCCCCATGGCCAGTCCAGGCCTGGACCCAGCTATGGCTAAAGCCTGTTAAATCTCTGTACACAGGGCCTCTTTAACAGGAAACTATAGAGTCTATGTCACTGGTTTTCAAACCTGACCTCAGGCCTCCCGAACAGGCCAGATTTTCAGGATTACCTTAGGTGAGAGTAGGTAAAACTACCATATTTACCAATCAAAAGATTATTTCACCTGTGCTCTAGTTCAGATATCTTCAAAATGTGGCCTGTTAGGGAGACCCAAGGACAGGTTTGAAAACCTGTGGTCTATTTAGAAGATTTCTTGAAGCAAATATGAATAGAACATAAATAGATTTAAGAAGTATAATGGCACTAATGTCCCAATTAAGAATAATTTTGCAAATAAGAGGACAGTTTGTAGATCTGCATCTTTAAAATATAAACACCCCAAAAGTTAAACATATCCTATGCAATAGCTAGTAAACTTTAAAAAATTAAATTATGTGTAAAAAACATTATATGATGTGAAATTATTTGAATTATTAAATATTTTAAAAGATAAAAATGTTTCAGCTGCCCAAAATGTAAAAGGTGAATTGTCTTTATTTTATCATATGACCAAAGCCCACAACTGTGTTTATTATTATTATTATTATTATTATTATTATTATTATTATTATTATTATTTTTATTATATATTTTGTATATCCAAATATTTTTATAATCCATTTTGGCACCAAAACTCACACTGATGGGTTTATTTTTTTCATTGCCCCCTACTGGCTGAACACAGTTGCTAGAAATCAAAATATTTTTCTATTGACATATTAGTTCCACCTAGGGACATGATTAAAAAAAAGAAAACATTAAAACTATCTATATAAAAAAATATCTTTATAAAAATATACATTCAACAAAATCAAAGTGATTACTAATTTACAATTTAATTTTTTTCCTTAAAGGTACATTAAACACTAAATAAATGCTAGATAAAATGATGCATTCAAAGAAAAGATTAGTTTGAGAATATTATGTAGATGTATTTTTTTAAAGTTTAATTAGCGTTTTAAATATTGACAAAATAAGTAACATTTTAGTGTCTATAAAACAATCGGAGCTCCATATTGTAACTTAGGTTACCTTCACTGCTGTGTCCAATTGGAAACAGTTATAAATAGGTCACTAGAATGTGCAGCCAATGGCTGTGTGGAATATAAAAGTGTTCATGTCTAACAGGAACTGAAAAGCTCAAAAATTCAGAATGGAATTACAGGTAAAGGGATCAAAATAAATAATGAAAGTATATTGCAGATGTTTTTTTTATATATATGATTTATCATTTTATATTACCGTCGCAAAGTGTTTAATGTCCCTTTTACTCTTATTCCAAAAAATACTACTCTATAATAACAGTGTCCTAGCTATTTTCTTTGGGCATCATAGTTCAAGTTTCATGATCCAAAACATCACACATTATGCTCTGTATCTACAAAAATACTAGAGATTGGTGCAGTCATATTCATGCATTTGATTTCAACTCATGTTCCTTGATCATTAACATGCCTTGTTGTTTCACCTAAGGGGTTGAATCCACATGGGCATCTGGATAAATGGCATGATTATCACAACTACCAGCAAGTTTATTTTCAAGTCTCTTTTATAGACTGCATTAAACTCTTAAACAATATGAGAGCAACATTAAACAATATGATTCACAATAGGGTTTTTCAATTCTTTAGAGATCTAAAATGATGTTCTCTGTACATGTAATTCTTCACATAGTACAATATTATATTTATCTTATTTTTTTCTCTTCTGTTTTTGAACTGTTAAAATATTTTGAATTAAATATTTGATGATATTTGAATTTCTGTAAAACGAAAATATAAAGTGTATTATTTATGTGAACCACCTTAACTGAAGATATAAGCTTCTATATAATAATAGATTAAACTACACCTATTCCTTTATAGTTTTCAAAAAATGCTAAAGGGAATAGTTAAGTATATGGAATGTTTATGCTATCTACTTTTTATGTGATTCTGTTTTGATTCTATATCTGTTTTTTTCAGGTGCTACAGACATTTTAAGAAGTACTGAGAAAACAATTAATTTATTTATACTTTTGAAATAATCGCTGATGGTACCATTTGCTGAACTGAAGTTCTTGAAATTTTGCAGTAATATCGAGTGATTCAGTTAATGTCACAAGAGATTTTAGCTGCTTTACTTGTCTTACATAAAAAGGATTACTCAAAACACATACATTATCTTCTGTTATTTAATGTGATGGGAAACTCTGCCATTTTTAAAATCAGATCCAGAATGTTAGTAATATTTTAGATGAAGTTTCATTCATCAGTTTTAATGAAGATGATCTATAAATAACTTTCTAATAAAGATATGAAATTAAAATCCCCCAAGCTCGGCTTCCTGCCTCAAAAGTAAAATTTTCTGTGAGCTAACAGTTTGAATTCTTCTCCAATCAGATCTCTCCCCATATGGCAATTGGTGAACAATTAAAACCTTTTGCTCACAGAAAAATTGACTTTTGAAGTGGGTGGTGGAGCGCGGGGTATTTGAATTTTATATCTATATTAAAAAGTAAGTTATCACTCAACTTCATTAAAACTGATTAATTAAACTACATTTAGAATATCACTAACATTCCAGATCTGATTTTATAAAGGATGGAGTTTACCATCACTTTAACTTAAAACAATACAAATGCAGAAAATTTTTAAATTTAAAATAATATAGCATAGAGCAAAATATTTATTGACTGAATATCAAAATTAGAATTTATTTAATTTCATTGAAACAGAAAAATGTGACAAACAGTTAAACAAAAATAATCATTGCCAAATATTCCAAGCCAAAAAAAGCTTCCCACACGTAGTTAATTCCATAATCAAACTAACTAAATACATATATAATTACATTTCAGTTTAAAACTTTCCACCAAAAAATATTTGCTTTGGCTTTGGAAGTATATTACTTAAGATTCCACGTATTTTCCTACATAGTATGTATAATTCTGGATTAAATACTCGTGAACTATTAAACTCTGAACTTCCTTAGCAGTTGTGCTGACACAATAGAACAGTGCAGTTCTATCTAATCTTTGTGTTGTCCTTTTTTCCAGATGTTTTATTTTTTAATTTAACATTTATTATGACACAACAAGTGCAATCTCGAAAATATACTTTTCCTTATAGATTGACAGATAAAATCAGCAGATGTCTAAATCTAATAATCATGTCTTTTTATCATATGTTTGAAGGGAAAGAGGGGATTTGTGCAAGACTGCTCCATTTCTTTAATTTAAAAAACAAAGCTCGCTATAATAATAAATATTTTTTTTGCTACTGTATAGTGTAATACTAGTACTGCTTGAGGGCTAGATTACAAGTGGAGCATTATTTAACGTTTCCGTTTGAGTGTTAACTGCGCTAAAAGAAAAGCTTTTTGCACTCATCAGCTGTTTTTGCTAACCTGACATGCGTAAAAAACCAAACATTCGGCTAGATTACGAGTTTTGCGTTATTAGTAAAAAAGCAGCATTAAGGCTCATAACGCTGCTTTTCACTACCGCTGCTATTACAAGTCTTGTAGGTACAGCTGTCCCGCACACTTTTTTGGCCATACCGCAAATTAACTTACACAATTTTCGTAAAGTCTTTTTTCAATGGGACTTCCATAGTGCCGATATTACAAGCTTTTTTTTGGAGGCCAAAAAGTGAGCGGTACAGCTTATCCCGCAAGATTCGTAACGCATTCTATAGTCAGTAGTTATGAGTTTTACACTACAAAGCTGTAGCATAATACTCATAACTAAAGTGTTAAAAAGTACACTAACACCCATAAACTACCTATTAACCCCTAAACCGAGGCCCTCCAGTATGTAGCTCAAGACTGAGACTTTTTTGTTTTCTCAAAACAGCTCACCAGAACTCAGAGGTCACATTAATCCGACAGGTTAATTTCAATTGTGCTCAAGCGATTGCGTTTACTTTCAACTTGTAATACGAGTGGAAAACCTGACACATGCAAACAGCCGCAATGAACCCTTTATTGCTCGGGCGTAACTGTTAACGCACCACTCGTAATCTGGTCCTGAGATAGGTACACGTTAAGGGTAATTTACTAAAGATCAGATGACCACAGAAAAGGATACACATTACAGCACACTTAATGTTTATTAAAATATTAAAAATGGGAAATAAAAAATTAAAAAAATGTAATTTATATTTCTGTATATCTGAATATATAATCTCTCTCTCTCTCTATTAATATATATATATGTATACAAAAGTAAAATAGTAAGACAGTCTCAAAGAGGATAGTTATGTCCTCTTTTATACAGAAAGGGAATTCAGCACTCTTTTATGTTTCAAAACAGTCAAATTTTAATTAAAAAAAATCTAGTCATAGCTCATTGCCAGGATTCTGTGTGATACACCATAAAAGGATTATATTCCCCTGTGACCGATAAAAAAAATACATATAGGACCCAACATACCATATCTACCCCAGTTTTAAAAGAAAATACAGACATTCATCTCAGCTGTTCCACTGCTATGCAAACAACAGGTAGCCTATGGAAGATAGTTTCCCCCCCACCCTGCCCCTCAACCCACCCACCCCAGGCTCCTTTCTTCATTTATATATAGTCTCCCACACTACTTTCATTCTCCTTAAATGACAGGTGCAAACACTGATCAACACATCCTTCTTTTTACTTAACTCTATAGAATACATACCCTCTCTTCCTACAAATAGCTACATATCACAATTCAATAGTATTTACGTTATTTATTTATTTATTTTATTTTTTTATTTTCTCATCTGCACACCTCATACCACTAACATGAATCAAAATATGACCATACTGTTTTTCATGATAACTCTTTTCTCACTCCAATTTTGTTCCTATCATTACCACCATAAACACACACATCAAACTGGAAAACACATTATCATACACCATGGCCTGCTCTGTTGCTGTAACTTATCTGCTGAGTGCTGGTGGAGGGTTATTAAAAAGAAACCCTCCTACCCCCACCTCACAAAATTATAAAGTATCACATTCACTATATGGCCAAACAAAAATGATTTCCAAATTCCTATTCCTTATGTTACTTGCCCTTGTAAATGATGTAGAGTCTAACCCTGGTCCAGCAACAAATTCCATTCCTAGCCTTCCAGCTAAAAAAGGCCTCTCCTTTGTGCACTGTAATATCCGCATCTTACAACCAAAAATCGATGCACTGCACGCTTGGTGTTCACATTACAAGCCCAAAATCATTGTGATCTCTGAATTGTGGCTAACCGCAAAAATACCTGACTCTGCCATTGTCATACATGGGTATTCATGCCATAGAAATGATAGAGCAAAGAGAGGAGGCGGCATTGTAATTTATGCTGACATTTCCACAAACTCCACCCCCTTACAAAAATATAGCTCTCCTGCCACCTTTGATTTCCTTTCTGGCACAATTGAGATCCCGTGCAGTAAATCAATCATTGTTGCAGGAATCTACCGCCCACCTAGCTCCCCTGTGCATTCCATTTCTGACATAGCACATCTCCTTAGTGAAACCATAGCTCAAAACCCAAGAAGTGAAATTTTGGTTTTTGGAGATTTTAATATTGATTGGCTGAATCCAAAAAATAATAGTTGTTGCTCGCTGTTTAAATCTTTGCAGCTAACGCAATTAATCTCCTCCCCAACTCGCATAAACATCAAAAGCCAAAATCACACCCAGCTCGACTGGATTCTCTCCACTTCTCCTGACCGAATTAGGAGGCAGGTGTTCTCCCTAACAATTTCAGTGACCACTGCTTAGTGTACTGTGTGCGCAAAATAAAGGCATCTAAATCCTCTCCCAAGGTTAAAATCACCAGATCCTTCAAAAAATTTAATCTTCAATCTTTTCTAATTGACATCCAGAACCGCCCCTGGCACAGATTAAACTTAATCCCTGATCTAGACTCTCCAGTTGAATTCTTTCAGTCTGAACTCCTACAAGTTTGGAATTGACATGCCCAGCTGCGTAAGGTGAGAGTAAAAGGAGCACACTTGAATTGAATCACAGCTGACCTCATTCAAATGTACCAGTTTCAGGATTCATTGTGGTCAAAGTTCAAGCATACAGGCTATATGAACGATCACTGTGTATCTAGACAATGGCGAAATATATGCACTAAACAAACAAAATTGGCCAAGGCCCAATATTTCAGTGAAAATCTGAACAATAAAATATCAAACCCTAGAAAGTTTTGGAAACTCATAAATAACTTACAAAATCCTCCAATCCACTCCCAACCCCCCACTGTCAATGTGGACAACCATACCCTGCAACTCCCCTTAGAAGTAGCAAATGCTTTTAATAGTTATTTTGTCAGATGCTCCACCACCCTGATTGACAAACTAATAAATGACATGCATCCTGAAACTACAAATGTGGATCAGGCCCCACTAAATCAGCAAAGACCCAATATAGAGAAGTTCAATTTTAGACCTGTACTCATCAATGTCATTAAGAAACACCTTAATAATCTAAAAATGAAAAACTAGTCTGGACCTGATTATATCCCAGCAATGCTGTTGAAGCTCAGTGCGCCGGCAATTGCTAAACTTGTCGCAACCCTAATTAACGAATCCTTGGTGTCTGGATACATACCCAAACTTTGGAAAACTGCAAGAGTAGTGGGGAGTTAACCTTGGTTTCTAATTATCGCCCTATATCTTTGCTCCCAGTATTGTCAAAAATCTTAGAAATATGTGTCCATACGCAATTATGTGAGTATTACCAACAATCTAACTATCTGACCCCTGATCAATCAGGTCTTCGCCCGAATCACTCCACTACAACTGCCCTCCTAAAAGTTTGCAACGATATCCAAACTGGCATGGAACAAGGAGACCTAACTGGAGCTATTTTCCTTGATTTTGCAAAGGCCTTTGACACAGTAGACCACAACATACTACTGCTCAAACTAAAAAACTCTGGTATTGCTGATCGTCCGTTAACCTGGTTTCGATCATATGTATCGGATAGATCACAATTTATGAAAGTGACTCCCTCCCTCTCCCAGTCACGTGTGGTGTACCCCAAGGATCCATTCTCGGCCCCATACTATTCACGTTATTTATAAATGATCTGCCCAATGTTTGCAAATCCTCAACTGTACACATGTACGCAGATGACACGGTAATCTATGCAAACAATTCCGATCTGTCGCAGCTTGAAGCAGTGCTCCAAGACCAGTTCACAGAGGTAGAAAAGTGGATCTCAAAAAAACAAACTCTTCCTAAACACTGACAAAACTGTCACAATGATCTTTGGAATGGGACCTAAATTACACAAATTACAACATTCCCATCTTCGCATCAAAACAAAATCCAATTGCACGCTGACTGCAGTCCACTCTTTTAAATACTTAGGTATGTTGTTAGACCCCATCTATCTTTTGGCCTCCACATAGAAAAACTTGCATCTAAACTTTATCCAAAACTAGGTGCTCTGTACAGAAACAAATCCTGCCTCAGCCCCAGTAAAGGGAAAGATTGTACAGCAAATGCTTATGCCTATCTTGGATTACGGGGACGTAGTATATGCACCTGCACCGCAAACTCACCTTAATAAACTAAATACATTGTATAACTCATTCTGCCGCTTTGTGCTACAATGTAACTACAGGACCCACCATTGTGACATGCTAAAAGAACTAAACTGGCTGTCGCTGGAATCCAGACGCACCCTCCATCTTTCCTGCCTTGTGTTTAAGAGCCTTTCTGGGAAGCTCCCACCCTACCTAAGCAGAATGCTCTCCCCTGATATTCCCACCTCCTATAACCTCTGATCCAATAACAGCACATTATTTAGCTTGCCTCAATACAAAAAGAAAGCAGCTCAATCCTCCTTTTCCTACAGAGCACCACAATTATGGAATGACCTCCCTCACACTTTAAAAACTTCCCCAAGCCTAATATCCTTTAAGAGATCCCTCTCTACATATCTCAAAACAGAATGTGCCTGTCATGGTTGATTAAATATTTCCTACCAGTTCTATGTTAAATGTTTGCATATATTGTGTATTATTATTGTTTTTGTATTTTATTGTACCCTATTGTATCAATGCAATGTTTTGTGGTCCCAGGACATACTTGAAAACGAGAGAAATCTCAATGTATCCTTCCTGGTAAAATATTTTATAAGTAAATAAATAAATATTAATAACACATGTAACGACTTATTTGTAAACAGTACAGCCTTGATGCTGAAAGCACTTATACACAGTTTCAAACACAAGCCACAAACCAAAAACGTCAGGGTTACTTATTAGCAGTATTCAAACCACTTTCCAAACAGTGCATATGCACTGTGTGATCTGAGAGTGCCGTGTTCCGTTATTTCTTTCTAATGACACGGTGAGTCCACAGATCATCTAATTACTATTGGGATATTCACCTCCTGGCCAGCAGGAGGTGGTAAAGAGCACCACAGCAAAGCTGTGAAATATCACCTCCCTTCTCTCCAACTCCAGTCATTCTCTTTGCCTACGTTAGAGTAAGGACGTGGTAAAGTTAGGTGCTGGAAAGATTCTTCAATCAAGATTTTATTATTTTATTTGCAGCACAAGTATGTGCTGTTTTTACTCCAGGGTGTAGCTGTAGTCCATTTCAGTCTCTTCAGTAGAGCATTGGTGGCTTTTAAGCAAAGGGAACTTGTGGGACATAATTCTCACTGCGCCTCCCTCATATTTAAATAAAAGTTGCTTCCCTTATTATTATTTTCCACAGGTCAATGTGAGGAAAAGGACCTCTCCAAACCTAGTGAGCTGCCTTGCTGCCAGGCAGATTGACGTAAGTGCTAATTTATTTTCTTAAGCAGCTTTAAGGAAAAAACATGGCACTTTACTATTTCCCTAACAGGGATATTTAATACATTACTCTGAGTGTTGTAAGGGGGATTATGTATGGCAGTTTTGCAGGCACTGGGGACTTGAGGAGAACTTGGCTCATTTTGGTGGTTTTATTAGGGCTTGTGTGAGGTAAAAATGTATCTGTTGCACACTTATTTTTCTCTTACTTCCTGTATATGGAGGAGAGATATCTGCATCTTAACGTTTTTCAAATCAAACGGTTATTTGCTAGCCTGACATTTCTGAAACAGCTCCATTTTGAATTTAAGAATCAGTTATTTCGTTATCCTGCTAGGATAGGCACCTCAGCAACGCTATAGCTGAGGTGTAGAGGCTGTTTGAGGTGTTATTAAGATGTTTTTATTTCACATATCTTGAAAAATAAAGCAGTAAAGTTTTTGTTTTTAATAAAAAAATAAAGCAGTTTCTTTTTTGCACTGAATCAAAAATAAAGCAGTTTATTTTTAAAATTGAAAGCGACAGTAACGTTTTTTCTTTATTAAATTTGTTCATAATTTAATTATTTTTTATTATTTATATTTATTCTGTTAAGATGGACAAATACTCTGTTGTAGATTACAGATGTCCTTTATGTTTAATATTTTTTATTGAGGTTTCTAAAAACATACATGACATAATAAGACTCAAATGACTTGTTACATTCAGACCAACATAAGAGGTAGTAGATCCATTAACATGTAGATTATTAAGAATTATGGCGGGAAAACATATGAATGATCCAATATCTAGCATTGGGTAACAACAAAACCAAATAGCAGAGTAAGTCCTATGGGTCAGTGCTAAGGATAGTACAGAGAGATATAGTCTAGGATAAATTTGAGTCTATGTAATAGGGACCTCATTTTTTGTGATATGGATTACAGTATAGTAACCACAGCTCAGATATTGTAAATGTCAGATGGAAAAAAACACTTATGGGAATTATCAGCGACCTGGAAGATTACTATTAGGGGTAAATAATAAATAAAGGATTCCACAAGGGTTTTAAAGTGTATATAGTATGAGCTGCGTTAGTAAGAGGGGTTTTGGGTGATGGGATATAGCAGGCAAGAGCCGCTCAGAAAAGATTAGGGAAGGGGGGAGGGGCAGAGCTCTCTAAATTTAGGGGGCCAAATAATAAGGTCAGTGAGGGGAGAGTAAGTGGCTTGGGTAAAGATGTTAATGTCTATTTTAGCTGACTGTAATACACTAGTTGCAAGTAGGTATCGCGTTTAAAGTTAAGTGGTTATCTTGCATGAGAAAATTGCATTGATAAATCTTTGGGCCTGGAACAAATTGTATGAAAGGAGATAAGTACCTATAGATCAAATTTCCATTGAGCCCTGCTGTCAGATACCTTTTCTGTCAGGTATCTCTTATTTGTGTTATGCCTCTTATACTTGAAACAGCAATAATATTATTACATATAAATATGTAGGTTGTTACACAGAGATAAACACTGGATCGCCTAAGTGAATAACTTTGTGTTTTAATATTGCCCACAAATCACAGCACACATAGATATATATAGAATGATATGTGTAACTTGTTAGAGGGCACAAGTAATATGATAATTTAGTAATCACAGTAGTATTGAAGCGAGGAGAATGGTTAGTTATGCAAGATTTATAGACAAACCCCAATGTTATATATAATTATGTAGCGTGGAGAGCAGATAGCTTTTAGATGTACTGTCAATAATGATATCCAAGTACAACTGACAATAAAGCGGTTTAAGTTTGAGTAGGTTAGTTCAGTTAACAACAGTTGTATACAACCTGATCCGTTTGTGTGTCCGGAACAGCGGTAACTATCCTGGGGAGTACAGAGCAGCGGTAGCTGAGTCCGGCTACTGCTGATGACGTCACCGCTTGGAAACTGTGTTCTCCGTGAGAGAATTTGGAGCTGCCGTTTAAAGATGCTGTTTGTAACAGTTTGCGTGTCTGGCAACAGAAGATCCTTTGAGGAAACTGAGAAGTGGTGTCACTACCACATGTGAGGCAAGGTAAGTTCAGTGCTAAACGAATGTTTTGCTTTACACAGAACAACAAAATTAACCTAGCAATGAGAAAAGGAAAGGGTGAAGTTTAAATAGGCTGTATAGGATGAACAGGTGATCCTTAAAGGAACAGAGAGAAAAGTAACCCTGACACATTCCCCCCCCAAGGAAACCACTGCGAGGTTTCAGGGTACAGGCCTATCAGGGTTACGCCGATGGAACAGCGAGACCAAACGAGGCGCCGAGACATTGGCCGCAGGCTCCCAAGAATCCTCTGAAGCATCATAACCTAACCAGTGAACCAAATACTCCAGGCGACCATTTCTGAGTCGAGAGTCCACTATGCTGTGCACCTCGTATTCAGTGTCTACAAAAGAATCGGAAACCGTGGTCCCTTCAGGAGTGAACGTGACTGAGGAGTGACGTTTTACGAGGGACACATGGAAGGTGGGATGAATTTTATAAGAGTCTGGAAGCTTGAGGGTGACTGTGACAGGATTCGGAAGAGCAACAATCTGAAATGGGCCAACAAAAAGTCTGGCAAGTTTCTTAGAGGGGAGATGAAGCTTGAGATTCTTTGTGGACAACCAGACTTTTTGTCCGATCTGATAATTAGGTTGTTGTCGATGGCGAAGATCATATTGACGCTTGTAGGATGCCTGAGCATGTTCAATGTTATCTTTAATGGTACTGAAGGCTCTCGAAATGTCGTTTACTGTGTCGTTCACTGCTAGACAAGAGGTAAGAATCCTAGGTAGCATATGACTTCTTGGGTGGATACCATTATTAATGTAGAAGGGGCTAAACTTAGTCGAGGCATTCGGAGTATTGTTGTAAGCGAATTCAGCGAGGGGGAGAAAAGAGAACCAAGTCTCCTGATGTTGTGAACAGTAGCATCGGAGATATTGTTCTAGCCACTGGTTCGTTCTCTCCGTTTGCCCATTACATTGCGGGTGATAGGATGTGGTCAATTTCTGGGTAATTCGTAAGGCAACACAGAGTTCTTTCCAAAACCTGGAGATAAACTGGGATCCTTTGTCCGTCAGGATACTGGTTGGTATGCCATGAAGTCGGATGATTTCTCTGATGAAAGTCTGAGCTATAGATGCTGCAGTCGGTACTGCTGGGAGTGGGATAAAATGTGCCATTTTGGAGAACATGTCCACGACAACCATAATACAGGTATGTGATGCGGACATGGGGAGTTCGACAATAAAATCGAGTGACACATCAGTCCACGGCTTCGTTGGAACCGGATAGGGTTGAAGCAACCCAACAGGTTTTAGATGGGAAGGTTTTGAACTGGAACAAATGGAACATTCAGTGATATATCTCTTAATATATGTTTCCATGGACGGCCACCAGAACGACCGTTTGAGATTTGAGTACGTCTTATGGTATCCGAGATGTCCAGCCAGTGGTGAGTCATGGAAAGATTCTAGGATTGAAGACCGTAGTACCTCCGGAATGTATAGTAGACCTTTGTGATAAAATAAACCATCTGAAGCCAAATCTAGTTCTGTGGTTGGTTTAGTGGAATCCTTGGCTTGAGCGGATTGAATATCAAGAGGTCTTACGGTGAGGGAGGCCAATATATTCTCTTTTGGAATGATGGTTGAAGGCGGCTTCTCCGTGTCTGGTCTTTGGTGCAATCTTGACAAGGCATCTGCTTTGGCATTTTTGGATCCTGGCCTGTAAGTTATGACATAACGGAATCGTGAGAAGTACAGACTCCACCTGAGTTGTCTTGCTGACAGGGTCCTGTTGGTTTGTAGATACTGCAAATTCCTGTGATCAGTTAGAATAACCACAGGAAAGAGTGACCCCTCAAGGAGATGACGCCATTGGTCAAAAGAACTTTTTATAGCAAGCAACTCCTTTTCTCCAACTGGATAGTTGAGTTCAGCAGAAGTCATAACCCTTGAATAGTAGGCTACAGGGTGAATGGGTTCTTTGAAAGATTTCCTCTGTGAAAGAACTGCGCCTAAAGCAAAATCAGAGGCATCGACTTCCAAAATAAACTGTAAGTTAGTATCAGGGAACTGAAGAATAGGTGCAGTGGTAAATCGTTGCTTTAGGGTATCAAAAGCCTGTTGAGCAACCTGTGACCAGTGGAACTTGTTTTGTAATTTAGTTAAATCTGATAATGGTTTAGTCAACGTAGCGAACTTATGGATAAATTTGCGGTAAAAATTGGCGAAGCCAAGGAATCTTTGTATGTCCTTCTTATTCCTAGGGTTAGGCCAGTTTTTAATGCAAGAAACTTTGGTCTCCTCCATCTTAATACCGGAGGGGGTTATTTGATAACCCAAGAAGGATACTTGCTTAGCGTGAAATAAACACTTTTCAAGCTTGGCATACAGACTATGTGAGCGTAGACGAGTCAGGACTGTGGTAACATGTTGTATGTGTTCGTCCAAACTTTGTGAATATATGAGAATATCATCTAGGTACACTACAATGTATACGTCTAAAATGTCTCGAAATATATCGTTGATAAAGTTTTGAAATGTAGCCGGCGCGTTACACAGTCCGAATGGCATAACAGTATACTCGAATAACCCGTAACGGGTTCTGAATGCTGTTAGCCATTCGTCGCCGGCACGAATTCTGATGAGGTTATAGGCCCCTCTTAGGTCCAATTTGGTGAAGACCTGGGCACCACGTAACCTCTCAATTAATTCTGGAATTAAGGGTAAAGGATATCTGTTTTTAACTGTTCTCTTATTGAGTTCCCTGTAGTCTATGATTGGTCTGAGTGATCCGTCTTTATTTGTAACAAAGAAAATACCTGCTGCAGCTGGTGAGGTGGAGGGTCTAATAAAACCCTTTTCCAAGTTTTCGTGCAAATATTCCTTTAAATCGTCTAACTCAGGTTTGGACAATGGAAATATGTGCCCATGTGGCACACTAGAACCAGGTAATAAATCTATAGGGCAGTCATATGGTCTATGGGGAGGTAGAGATGTAGTTTCTTTCTTGCTAAAAACGTCAGTGAAGTTAGAGTAACAGTGTGGTAACATTGGGTCAGTTACTAATGCTAAATGTTGAGGTGAGAAGCAATGACTAGTGCAATAAGTGGAATCTAGAGCTACAGAGAAATCTGTGCAATTGAGTGTAGGTTGATGAATTTTCAGCCAGGATATACCTAGAATGATAGGAAAGATAGGTGAGGTTATGACATTAAATGTAATAGTTTCAGTATGACCAGTTTCTGTGACCATGAGGAGGGGTATGGTGTGTTCGTTAACAGGACCTGAAGAAAGAGGTGAACCATCAACTACATTAAAAGAAAGAGGTACAGATTTTGCTTCAACAGGAATTTTATTGGCCCTTACATATTCAAGGTCAACAAAGTTACCACATGCTCCCGTATCTATTAAGGCTTCAGTTTGAACCCTGTGTCGATGCCACTGTAGGGAGAGAGGTAAAAAAAAATAAGTGCTATTCTTATCTTTTATTAGGCGATAAGGATAAGTTTTAAGGGACCTACCAGCATTTTGTTTTTTTAGTATTGGGCAAGCCTTAACCTCATGTTCTCTGGCAGCGCAATACATGCAGAGATTGAGGAGGCGTCTTCTATTTTTTTCTTGCTGGGACAGGGGTCCCTTGATGACTGCGATCTCAATTGGAACCTCGTGATCCTGTTCTTTATGTGTAACAGTAGTTAGCGGTTTTCTAATGGAAGTTGAGTATCCAGCCCTCTCATGACGCCGTTCTCTGATCCTCCTATCGATTGTAATGGATATGGTGTATAGCTCCTGCAGAGTTGCCGGTATACCTATCCTGGAAAGCTCATCCTTTATGTCATCTGACAAACCAATTCGGAAATGATTCTTAAGGGAAGGCTCATTCCATTGAGTATCCATTGCATGGATTTTAAAATGAGAGATATACTCCTCAACTGGTTGTTTGTTCTGTTTTAAAGCTCTGATAGATGCTTCAGCAGAGCTCTGTTTGAAGGGGTCATCGTAAATGGATGACATCTCCTTCAGGAAATCATCTAGAGAGTTCAGTATGGGATCCTGAGTCTCGTAATAAACGTCAGCCCACGCACGGGGCTCTGCTCTGAGAAAGGAAATGATGGTCAGGACTTTTAGTCTGTCCGTTCTATAAGTGTTTGGCTTTAATTCGAAAAGCAAAAGACATGAATTTTTAAATTCTCTGAACAAGGCTCTGTTTCCTGAGAATTTCTCTGGGAGGCTGATTTGTGGTTCAGGTAACAGTGTAGTGGGATTTGGTTTAGTATTATACAAATCTCTGAGACAGGTTTTTACAGTCTCATTGTCACTCTGCAGGTCTCTGATGGTTTGTGTAAGACTGTCTAGGCGTTGTGACACATTAGAAAACTGATCTGCTATTTCTTCAGAGGACATTTTCCTGTTTTAGGGCTAGGTTAATATGTCAGATACCTTTTCTGTCAGGTATCTCTTATTTGTGTTATGCCTCTTATACTTGAAACAGCAATAATATTATTACATATAAATATGTAGGTTGTTACACAGAGATAAACACTGGATCGCCTAAGTGAATAACTTTGTGTTTAAATATTGCCCACAAATCACAGCACACATAGATATATATAGAATGATATGTGTAACTTGTTAGAGGGCACAAGTAATATGATAATTTAGTAATCACAGTAGTATTGAAGCGAGGAGAATGGTTAGTTATGCAAGATTTATAGACAAACCCCAATGTTATATATAATTATGTAGCGTGGAGAGCGGATAGCTTTTAGATGTACTGTCAATAATGATATCCAAGTACAACTGACAATAAAGCGGTTTAAGTTTGAGTAGGTTAGTTCAGTTAACAACAGTTGTATACAACCTGATCCGTTTGTGTGTCCGGAACAGCGGTAACTATCCTGGCGAGTACAGAGCAGCGGTAGCTGAGTCCGGCTACTGCTGATGACGTCACCGCTTGGAAACTGTGTTCTCCGTGAGAGAATTTGGAGCTGCCGTTTAAAGATGCTGTTTGTAACAGCTTGCGTGTCTGGCAACAGAAGATCCTTTGAGGAAACTGAGAAGTGGTGTCACTACCACATGTGAGGCAAGGTAAATTCAGTTCTTAACAAATGTTTTGCTTTACACAGAACAACAAAATTAACCTAGCAATGAGAAAAGGAAAGGGTGGAGTTTAAATAGGCTGTATAGGATGAACAGGTGATCCTTAAAGGAACAGAGAGAAAAGTAACCCTGACACCTGCCAACTGCTGGACTGTGATGGAGTCTCTGCCAGTATTTAGGAATTCTAGCTAGTAACTAAGCAGTCTAACATCTCTTTTTATTCGGTTAAGTGATCAATTGGCTCCCAAAACTATGGTTAGTAAGTCAGGGCATTTACCTGAATCCTAATATACCTGACAAAGGAATTGTTGGATTATGGTATCTATCACCTGTATATAGGGTGACGTGGTGCTATATATATGAAATGCACTTAAATGTCTATAGACTCAGCCTGTAACATATTCTAACCAACATAAGAGGATGTGCCACCATTAACAAATAGATTACTTACAATTATAGTAAGAAAACATATATGAGATATCCAATATCTATCATTGGGTTACAGCAAGACCAAATAGCGGGGTATGCCCTATGGGTCAGAGATCCGTATCATGAAGGTGAGTGAGTCTGGGCTAACAATGGCTTAATTACATAAAACAATATCGCTTCTAATAGCAGGGTCTCAGGGAGTCTATCTACTTATTAGTGGGGGGTACACTTCTATCAGATATTGCTAGCCTCTTAAGTAAAGAATAACCTGTTACAAAAAAAAAAAGACATAAGGGTGTATAACAGTCTAGGAAGGTTCTTCAGCTTATTGAACAAGTACTAAATAGACATTTTGGTTCAAAGAGTAATTATGCCTGTGGATAAGTGAACTTATGAACCTGGCCACTTATTGACTATATATAGGGTATAGTGAAGTTCAATATATAATAAACAATAAAAGCAGACAAATCATGTGAATATAATACAGTGCTCAAGATTACAGCAAACATGAGTAGAGTGTATAATTGAGAGTTCTACTACTCAATAATTGGATGTAGTGAAAGTCAGTAAGGTCTTAAATATATAAGATAGAATGAAATAAACTGGCTCTCAGTGTACAGAGCGACATTAAATTCATGCAATAAACATAACCTCGGGTACATTGGGCCCAATACTGTTTGCCGTATATTAAAGGCTAGGCATCAGAGGCATAAACCAACCAGTTAACCAATACCTTCCCTGGTATTATAGGGCTTAGCTAGCGGCTGATGGTCCTGAGGGAGGAAAGATATTCCCAAGTGCCAACGAAGAGAGTGGGATGTAACTGATGGCCCATGAGGTAAAGATCCTGACTTACACTTGTAGCTCCGGAGTATCCCCAAATTATCAGCTCTACAAGAGATAGATATGTGAGTCCTATTTGCCATGCTGATTGGAAACTTGGCTTCCTCGAGTCCCGCCCCGACCGGCCGCTTCGGAGCAGGAGCCTGACAAGCGGCAACAGAATCGGCTATGGCGTTGATGAGTCTCTCTAAGCTAGGGAGGAATGGAGACCGCTCACACAGCACAGATAGGCCTTCATGGATCTCATCTGTCACGGTGTGAAGACAGAGATGCTGTGGGTCTTCCTCTTCCTCCTGCACACCAGCTGCGATGAGGGGTATGTCACTGAGATTATCCTTTAGGGTAGAGAGTAGACCCTCTGAATCTAGTGGCAGGAGTTGGTGAAGGATGTTGAAATGAGCATCCATACGGAGTTCCAGCGCCACTAATGCATTCTTGATTAGGGATTCCATCTTATCAGCTGGTTGGAGAATCGGAGCTGCTTTCAGAGGGTGAGTGTTACGTGAGAATATAGGATCCAGGTTCAGGTGGATCGTAAGCTTGATAGTATCAGTATAACTTCCCTAGTCTGCAAATTAATCACATCTTTCAATATGAGGTGGGATGGTCACAGGTGATCCACGTATTAACCGGTTCCCTGCAGATCAACTAGGTTCCGTTCCTATGATTGTTGCTCACATGAGATTTAGGGATCAACAGTATATGGTCAGTGATACTTATATTCGAGTTTCTATCCAAAACGTTATTTCTAGAGACATTTGGAGTGTTTTGTTAAGATATTAGAGCAGGAGCTAATAAAACCTGTGTCTGCTCGGCTTCACAGTTGGCTAGACCCCCCAGATGTCCTTTATGTTTGAATGCTAATATTGAACCACCAATTCCATTTTTCCTCATGTGTTGAGAGAACTTAAAATTTTAAGGATAGACTTTTTGTGCCAATATTGTCTAATACGGATGTTGTCCAGGAGTCTTCTGACAATGTTCAAAATTTGCCGCATTTTTCACCTCAGATGTCTCAAATTTTAGTACCCATTAATTCAGTGCCCTGCGCTTTCTCTCAAGCTCCGGCTGGGGTCTCCTTGAAAGACATTGTTTCTCTCATGTATTCTGCAGTTTCTGATGCATTGTCTGCTATTCCCATGCTGCAGGGAAAGCGCAAGAGGAAGTCTAAAGAATCAGTGCGTAAGGTGTTTGACTCGGTCATGGCTATTCCAAATATTCCCTCTCATAGATCTCATGGGGAAGATTCTTCTGTAGCATCTGAGGGTGAGATCTCAGATTCTGACAGTGTAATTCCTTCCTCTGATGCTGAAGTTGTATCATTCAGGTTTAAGCTAGAGCACTTCCGTTTACTACTCAAGGAGGTTTTGGCTACTCTGGACGTCTCTGACACTACTGTCGTTGTCAACCCTAAAAAATCTAGCAAACTTAACTAATACTATGATGTACCTTCCATGCTGGAATGTTTTCCCGTACCAGATCGGGCAACAGAAATTATTGTTAAGGAGGGGAGAAAGGTTTTTCTCCTTCTGCTATTTTTAAGAAGATGTTTCTCATTGATGACTCTATTAAGGAGTCTTGGCAAATGGTCCCCAAGGTGGAAGAGGCAATTTCCACTTTAGCTAAGAGAACTACTATTCCCATAGAGGATAGCTGTTCTTTTAAGGATCCTATGGATAAGAAACTGGAGGGTTTTCTTAAGAAAATGTATGATCACCAGGGGTTACAATGGCAACCTGCGGTGTGTATTGATACCGTTTGTAGTGCGGTGGCATACTGGTTTGATGCGCTGTCTGATTCCATTCAAACAGACACTCCCCTTGAAGAGATCCAGGACAGGACCAAGGCTCTTAAATTGGCTAATTCTTTTATTTCTGATGCTTCCCTTCAGGTTATCAAATTGGGAGCAAAGATTTCTAGTTTTGCTAGCTTTATGGTTGAAATCTTGGTCTGCAGATGTGTCATCTAAGTCTAGGCTTTTGGCTATTCCTTACAAGGGTACGACCTTGTTTATTATTATTATTATTATTATACTTTATTTATGAAGCGCCAACATATTCCACAGCGCTGTCCATGGATACAATTCATTTAAATAAAACAATACAAGACTTGTAAGAGACAGGACAAAATTTACAAACACATACAGGAGGGATTGACGGCCCTTTTCCCGTGGGAATTTACAATCTAGAAGGGTAGAGGTTGAGAAACAGGAGGTGAGGACTGCAAGATTGGGAAAGATGTTAATACAGAGTTAGATAAGGGAAATGTTAGGTAAGTGAAATTAATTTATTATTGAGTTGGGTGGTAGGCTTCCCTGAACAGAAAAGTCTTCAGGGAACATTTAAAGGAAGACAGATTAGGGCAAAGCCTGACAGCACAGGGGAGAGTGTTCCAGAGGGTAGGTGCTGCATGACAGAAGTCCTGCAGTCTAGCATGAGAGGAGGTGATAGTTGCGGATGAAAGGAGCAGGTCATTGTTGGATCTTAGTGGACGGGCTGGAGTATACTTGTAAATTAGAGAGGATAGGTAGAGGGGAGTGGCATTGGTGACAGCTTTGTATGTAAGGGTGAGAATTTTGAATTTAATTCTGCTGTGATTAGGGAGCCAATGAAGGGACTCGCAGAGAGGTGCAGCTGATACAGATCGACGGGAAAGGTGGATCAGCCTGGCAGAGGCATTTAGGATGGATTGAAGGGGGGAGAGGTGGGAAAGAGGAAGGCCAGCAAGTAGGTTATTGCAGTAGTCAAGGCCCAGCCTTGGCTGAGATTATTTCTGACATTACAGGAGGAGAAGAGAAATAAGCAGAAGGGACATCAGAGTAATTTTCCTTCCTTTCAAAACTTAAAGGGTAGTTCTCCCTCTACAAAACAGGAACAGTCCAAACCTACCTGGAGACCCAACCAATCTTGGAATAAGAGAAAGCAATCCAAGAAGCCTGCTAATGAATCAAAGTCAGCATGAACGGTCTGCCCCCGATCCAGGACCAGATCTTGTGGGGGGCAGACTTTCCTTTTTGCTCAGGCTTGGGTTCGGAATGTTCAGGATCGTTGGGCAATAGACATCGTGTCCCAAGGATACAAACTAGAATTCAAGACCTTTCCCCCCAGGGGCAGATTTCTTCTCTCAAGATTATCTGTCGACCAGATAAAAAGAGGCGTTCTTATGTTGTGTTCAGAATCTATCCGTACCTTCATGTTCCCATCCACAGGGATCATCGCAAGTTTCTGAAATTTGCCTTTCTCCACAAACACTTTCAGTTTGTGGCTCTTCCCTTTGGACTTGCTACAGCTCCCAGAATTTTTTCAAAGGTTCTGGGATCTCTGTTGGCAGTGCTCCGGTTACAGGGTATTGAAGTGGCGCCTTATCTGGACGACATTCTGGTTCAGGTCCAGTCCTTTCAACTAACAATCTCCCACACAGAGATGCTTTTATCCTTCCTGCATTCTCACGGTTGGAAGGTGAATCTGGAAAAGAGTTCCTTAATTCCATCTACAAGGGTAGTCTTCTTGGGAACCATAATAGATTCAGTTCTAATGAAGATATTTCTGACAGAGATCAGAAAATCCAAGATTTTCAATTCTTGTCTGTCTCTTCAGTCCTCTCCTCAGCCATCAGTGGCTCAATGTATGGAGGTAATAGGTCTGATGGATATAATTCCTTTTGCTTGTTTCCATCTCAGACCTCTGCAATTATGCATGCTCAGGCAGTGAAACAGGGATTATGTGGATCCATCTCTGCGAATTCATTTGGATCAGATGACAAGATATTCTCTTCCTTGGTGGTTGTCTCAGGATCATCTCTCCCAGGGAACCTGTTTTTGCAGACCTACCTGGGTGATAGTGACAACGGAGACGCCAGCCTGATAGGTAGGGGGACTCCTAAGGGCTCAGGGGACATGGACTAAGGAAGAATCTGTTCTTCCCATAAACATTCTAGAGCTAAGAGCAATCTTCAATGCTCTTCTGGCCTGGCCTCAGTTAGCTTCTGCCCGGTTTATCAGATTTCAGTCAAACATCATAACCTCAGTGGCTTACATCAAACATCAGGGTGGAACTCAGAGTTCTTTGGTCATGAAAGAGGTGTCCAAGATTGTTCAGTGGGCAGAGACCCACAACTGTTGTCTATCTGTGATCCACATTCCAGGAGTGGACAATTGGGAAGCGGATTTTCTGAGCAGACAGACTTTTCACCCGGGAGAATGGGAATTACATCCGGAAGTGTTTTACAACTTGATTCTCAAATGGGGACAGCCGGATCTAGATCTCATGGCATCTCGTCAGAATGCCAAGCTCCCGAGGTATGAGTCGAGGTCCAGGGACCCTCAGGCGGTTCTGATAGATGCTCTGGCAGTTCCTTGGAACTTCAGTCTTGCATACCTATTTCCTCTGTTCGCTCTCCTTCCTCGAGTCATTGCTTGGATCAAGCAAGAGAGAGCATCTGTGATTCTCATTGCTCCGGCGTGGCCTCGCAGGATTTGGTATGCAGACCTAGTGGAGATGTCATCTCTCCCCCCTTGGAAGCTTCCTCTAAGGAAGGACCTTCTACTTCAAGGGCCCTTCCTTCATCCAAATCTAGTTTCTCTGAAGCTGACTGCTTGGAGATTGAATGCTTAATTTTATCTAAGCGCGGTTTTTTGGATTTGGTCATTGAGACCATGATTCAGGCTTGCAAGCCTGTTACTAGGAAAATTTACCATAAAATATGGTGAAAATATCTGTATTGGTGTGAATCCAAAGGCTAGTCTTGGAGTAGAGTTCGGATTCCTATGATTTTATTTTTTCTCCAAGAAGGTTTGGAGAAGGTTTTTATCGGCAAGTTCCTTGAAGGGTCAGATTTCTGCCTTGTCTATTTTGTTACATAAAAGTCTGGCAGAGGTTCTAGATATTCAATCTTTCTGTCAGGCCTTGGTCAGAATCAGGCCTGTGTTCAAAAATGTTCCAATCTGAAACTACTTTAGGAAGAAAACCTAATTTAGTCCTTAAAACAACTTTATCCAAATGAACAATAAGGTACGAAGACTCATACTCTAAAGCAGAGAGCTCAGAGACTCTATGAGCAGAAGAAATAGCAACAAGAAACAAAACCTTCCAAGATAACAACTTAATATCTAAGGAATGCATAGGCTCAAACGGAGCCTGCTGAAGTAACAGGAGAACATGGTGTTGTACATAACGTTATGTAAATGACTTAGTTTTACCACTACTAGTCAAAACCTTATTTCCAGGATCAATATCACTATACAGCCCTTAGTTGATAGTTGTGTGTACTAGAGAGTCATAGATTGGACAAAACCTTGTCCTAAATGATAATACCATTCATGTTTCTATTCGGCTTGTTTAGTTATGTTCAAACATTGCTATGCAGGACCTTGAGGAAGATTATCCCAACTCTGTTTTGCATTAAAAATACTTTGGTGTTGAGCTTTACTGCCTAATACCAGCTCATACTCTGACTACTAACATAGTTAATTTACCTGCCACCTGGGTATAGGGCTTATGCCCGGATGAGAAAGTCTAAATATATGGGAGTATAGATAGCAAATGTATTTCTTACTATACTATGGCTGCATCTCAACTCTAAACCTATATATGCCTACTATACCATCTACTATTAAATATGTATGGGAACTCCTGCTTTATACTAAAGTACAGGATCATATTACGGTATTTTTGTAATTACAAGCTAGAGGCAATAGTTATCTACATGTATACACAATTTTTTCCTGTTAGTTATGCCATGTACGATAATTATGGTTTGCTGTAACTGCTTGTTCTGACATTAAGTGTTTGGCTTTTTGAGTTATATACATTTAGTTCATAATAAGGGGAAACTTAAGCGTAGTACTGGATTCTATTCTCTATTAGTCATATAACCCATGAAATCTGATGCCAGACATTTAAATATATAAGCCTTATAGTTAAAGGCTTGAAATCCCCTATGTTCAGTCAAAGGGCGCCATGTACTAAGGTGTCAAAATCATCGCACTAAGAGTATCGAATTAACGCACTGGCATTCGCACCTAGCGGATATAACTTTGTTACATGAATGTACTAAAAATCAAGCCGTAAAATATTGCGTCTAATCTGTCTTGAAGACAATCAGATTACTGATAACTTTGAAGCTTTGCTCGGCCCAAAAGAACAAAGTTACTAAGCAGTCTACGGTCTATTGGTCGATTTCTTAACCCATGTGACCATCTAGGTGTAATGATCATCATACAAGCGGCAACGATAAGCTGTTCACATGTATAAGAACATGTATTTCCTAGAAATATTAGATTTTTCTTTTTTACTTTCGGTTTTTACTGTGAGAAGATAGTTGAAATGGCTTCCTCCGGAGATTCTGGTACTTCGAAGAAGACTCGCAACCCTAACTTCTCCCATCAACAGAATGTTGTAGTTGTTGATCTAGTACTTGATTACTATGAGAAAATATACAGTAGTATATTGGTGTCTGTAAAAAAATTATTTGGGTAAAAATTAGCGATGCTGTGAGTGCTCAAGGACCAACCAAAAAAGATATTGAATCATGCAAAAAACGTTTCAATGATATCAAGCGTCAAACTAAAGCAAAAATCGCAAAAGAGAAGCAATATGCACATGGCACTGGCGGCGGCCAACCTTATGTCGCTGATTTGACAGACTTTGAAAGAAAAGTCCTCCAGAGGCTGGGTACGGAGGTAATTGAGGGCATCACCGATGACTGTGATAGTGATATTTGAGGTAAATATAATTCAATGTCAAAATGTATATATATCTTTTAATTGTCACAAAACAAAACAAAAATAATTTCTGTTGCTTTAAAAACCAATTTTACAACGGTTGTTTCATGTGTTAAATTATGTAACAGAATCACATAGCTACTGCTTTTTTTTTCCAAAATTATATGATTATGTGTCGTAAACAATTGCTGTAGCATTGCAGTTGGTAGTTCATGTGCGCCATACTCATGTACTTTATTGTCAATAATGCTACATATAAATTTCTTTGATTCAATTTATTGTTTGTCCTTTTTTTTTTTCCTGCAATGCTACATACAACCCTTGAACCATTGAACTATTGTCATTCAATTGTAAACATTTCAATTAACAATTATACAATTAATGAGTGCCACAATAATGAACTTTTCCCCAAAATACTACATACATTCCACAGTAAAAATTTTAATTTTCAAGAGTGACACATTTTTCCTATTCTCAATAATAATACATACATAGAAGTGTACATTTTTATTTGTAGTGTGCCCAATAATGTACTTACTATCAACAATGTTTCATGCATCACCATTAAAGGTACATTAAAGCAAAAAATAAATGTGTGATTCAGATACAGCATGCAATTTTAATCAACTTTCTAATTTAATCAATTTTTCGTGATTCTCTTGGTATCTTTATTTGAAAAGCAAGAATGTCGTTTTAGGTACTGACCCATTTTTTTGTACAACCTGGGTTGTCCTGGATGATTGGACAGCACCAATAAGCAAGTGCTCTCCAGGGTTCAGAACCAAAAATGGTCTGTCTGCTTAGCTTACATGCCTTCTTTTTCAACTAAAGATAGCAAGAGAACAAAGAAAAATTGATAGGTGAAAATTAGAAAGTTGTTTAAAATTTCAGGCTCTATATAAATCACAAAAGAGATAATTTCAGGTTCAGTGTCCCTTTATGCAATGCTATTTTATTTGTGACACAATAATGTACCTTTATCACTACAGTTACATATTTCAACCCCTTAATATGCACCTTCATGTGAGCCACTTTGATTAAATAATCACACTAATGCTACATCCATTCACCATTTAAATTATAGTTAATGTGTTCCACTATTTATTTATTTTTTCACTATTGCTGCATACTTACACATACAATGGTGGTTTTTGTGTGCCACACTAATGTACCTGTCCTACTAAAGCTACATACAGACCCCATTGAAATGCTATTTCATGTTTTTTAATTTATTTATTTTCAATATCAATTATTCTTGCATAACTGTACTTTTTTATGTCATAATGAATAATGAAAAGTTAGTGTCAATTAAAAAAAATATTTTATATTTCATAGGTGTGTCTGCTCAATCGTCCACTTCAGCTTCTGTCAACGCTCCATCTATCTCCATAGGACATGAACCCTGGGCATCAACATCCAATCAAATTAAAAGTTTACAGATGAGACAACATCAACAACATGGGCAATATATACGTTCTACAAACAAAATACGTTCTTCAACAAATACCAGCCATAGTCTATCATCTGCTGATACCATTCCAGATGTACGGAGCAGTACACCAGACACAGCAGTTGGAAGAAGCTCAGGTATATTGTTTAAATTCATATATATATATATATAGCATATAAAATAGTTACATTTAAAAAAAAAATATATATATTTTTGATCAGCGGATGTTGGACGTCTTTTCCGGTCTATGGTCACTGATTCAGCACCACTTTTTGATGGTAAATATGTTTTAATAATATTACTACAACAAATTATTTATAATCATTTTATTATTTTAAGAATTAATATCCATATTATTCTAATTGTTTTTTTTTTCTCAGGGAATATGTTATTAATAATCAGAGGCATAAATAGAAACCATCGTTCATAGATGTAATAATCTTATAATGGAGAAATCACCCACCCAACCCACCATACAGTAAATAATATTCTTATTTAATACAATTTGTTTTTTGGTTGCTTTTGACTTTAACACTGGAACAAAATTGGGAATCATATTTCATGTCATCAAAAGGGGGTACCCTGTGACCACAGTCTGTCAGATGATCTGAACCCATATTACTGTATATAGTGACACTGTTTAACCCACCAGTACTGTTTATAGTAAGTTAGTGACACAATTTGTTATCTGCCAGTGAGATGGCTGGACTGACCCTAACCGCCCCTCTACTTCATATAGTGACCACAGTAGTCTGTGACATGGTCCAGCCCCCCGTACTGTATATAGTGGTACTGTATAGTGACACTGTTTACCCATGCCCCCCTTAAAGGGACACTAAATGCAAATTTTTTCTTTAATGATTCAGATACAGCATGCAATTTTAAGCAACTTTCTAATTTACTCCTATTATCAATTTTTCTTCGTTCTCTTGCTATCTTTATTTAAAAAGCAGGAATGTGATGCATAGGAGCCAGCCCATTTTTGTTTGAGAACCTGGGTTATGGTTGCTTATTGGTGAGTAAATGTCAGCCTCCAATAAGCAAGTGCTATCCATGGAGCTGAACCTAAAATGGGCTGGCTGCTAAGATTTTATTGGAAAAGAGATTAAACTTCTTGCGCTATAAATCCAACAGCAAGGACCAGCACCACAGATGGATACTAGTTCCCTACAAACTAGCAAAAGGAATATTGAAGTGAAAAAACAAGTACTGTGGGCGCCTTAAAGGGCAGGTCAAAAAAATATATGAGTTGATTATGTCCTAATACATATGAAAAAAATCTTTTAACATATGATAGGTAAATGATCAAGAAAAAAAAAATCTTTTAACAAATGATAGGTAAATGATCAAGAAAAAAACAACAGCCAATTGAAATGAATGTTAAAATATAAATTAATTAGACTTTACTAAATGTATTAAAAGAGTTGTAAGCGAAATAATTCATACAATGAGATAAATATAAAAAGGCAATACTAAATGTACATAAATAAATGCATAAAAACTTGCTTATATAAAATGAGTAATTCTCTGTAAGTGACCTATCTATGTAGAGAGAAGACCTCTAAATACACTTCAAAATACTGAGGCCTAGATTTAGAGTTGGGCGGTAGCCGTCAAAACCAGTGTTAGAGGCTCCTAACGCTGGTTTTTACCGCCCTCTGGTATTTGGAGTCAGTCAGGAAAGGGTCTAACGCTCACTTTGCAGCCGCGACTTTTCCATACCGCAGATCCCCCTACGCCATTTGCGTATCCTATCTTTTCAATGGGATCTTTCTAACGCCAGTATTTAGAGTCTTGGCTGAAGTGAGCGTTAGAAATCTAATGACAAAACTCCAGCCGCAGAAAAAAGTCAGCAGTTAAGAGCTTTCTGGGCTAACGCCGGTTTATAAAGCTCTTAACTACTGTGCTCTAAAGTACACTAACACCCATAAACTACCTATGTACCCCTAAATTGAGGTCCCCCCACATCGCCGCCACTCTAATTAAATTTTTTAACCCCTAATCTGCCGTCCGCACGCCGCCGCAAGCTATGTTATACTTATGTACCCCTAATCTGCTGCCCCTAACACCGCCGACCCCTATATTATATTTATTAACCCCTAATCTGCCCCCCTCAACGTCGCCTCCACCTGCCTACACTTATTAACCCCTAATCTGCCGACCGGACCGCGACGCTATTATAATAAAGTTATTAACCCCTAATCCGCCTTACTCCCGCCTCAATAACCCTATAATAAATAGTATTAACCCCTAATCTGCCCTCCCTAACATTGCCGACACCTAACTTCAAGCATTAACCCCTAATCTGCCGACCGGAGCTCACCGCTACTATAATACATTTTTTAACCCCTAAAGCTAATTCTAACCCTAACCCTAACCCTAACACCCCCCTAACTTAAATATAATTTAAATCTAATGAAATAAATTAACTATTATTAAATAAATTATTCCTATTTAAAGCTAAATACTTACCTGTAAAATAAACCCTAATATAGCTACAATATAAATTATAATTATATTGTAGCTATATTAGGATTTAAATTTATTTTACAGGTAACTTTGTAATTATTTTAACCAGGTACAATAGCTATTAAATAGTTAATAACTATTTAATAGTTACCTAGTTAAAATAATTACAAAATTACCTGTAAAATAAATCCTAACCTAAGTTACAATTAAACCTAACACTACACTATCAATAAATAAATTAAATAAAATACCTACAATTACCTTCAATTAAACCTAACACTACAATATCAATAAATTAATTAAATACAATACCTACAAATAAATACATTTAAATAAACTAACTAAAGTACAAAAAATAAAAAAGAACTAAGTTACAAAAAATAAAAAATATTTACAAACATTAGAAAAATATTACAACAATTTTAAACTAATTTCACCTACTCTAAGCCCCCTAATAAAATAACAAAGCCCCCCAAAATAAAAAAATGCCCTACCCTATTCTAAATTAAAAAAGTTCAAAGCTCTTTTACCTTACCAGCCCTTAAAAGGACCTTTTGTGGGGCATGCCCCAAAGAATTCTGCTCTTTTGCCTGTAAAAGAAAAATACAACCCCCCCACAACATTACAACCCACCACCCACATACCCCTAATCTAACCCAAACCCCCCTTAAATAAACCTAACACTAAGCCCCTGAAGATCATCCTACCTTATATTCACCATGCCGGGTTCACCGATCGATCCAGAAGAGCTCCTCCGATGTCTTGATCCAAGCCCAAGTGGGGGGCTGAAGATGTCCTTGATCCGACTGAAGTCTTCATCCAAGCAGGAGCTGAAGAGGTCCATGATCCGACTGAAGTCTTCTATCAAGCGGCATCTTCAATCTTCTTTCTTCCGGATCCATGTTCATCCCGCCGACGCGGAACATCCATCTTCACTGACGACTTCCCGACAAATGACGGTTCCTGTAAAGGACGTCATCCAAGATGGCGTCCCTCAAATTCCGATTGGCTGATAGGATTCTATTCCGAATCCTATCAGCCCCTCAAATTCCGATCAGCCAAAAGAATGCGAGCTCAATCTGATTGGCTGATCGGATCAGCCAATCGGATTGAACTTGATTCTGATTGGCTGATTCCATCAGCCAATCAGAATTTTCCTACCATAATTCCGATTGGCTGATAGAATCCTATCAGCCAATCGGAATTCGACGGACGCCATCTTGGATGATGTCCCTTAAAGGAACCGTCATTCGTCGGGAAGTCGTCGGTGAAGATGGATGTTCCGCGTCGGCGGGATGAACATGGATCCGGAAGAAAGAAGATTGAAGATGCCGCTTGATAGAAGACTTCAGCCCGGTCATGGACCTCTTCAGCTCCCTCTTGGATGAAGACTTCAGTCGGATCATGGACATCTTCAGCCCCCCGCTTGGGCTTGGATCAAGACATTGGAGGAGCGCTTCTGGATCGATCGGTGAACCCGGCGTGGTGAAGATAAGGTAGGATGATCTTCAGGGGCTTAGTGTTAGGTTTATTTAAGGGGGGTTTGGGTTAGATTAGGAGTATGTGGGTGGTGGGTTGTAATGTTGGGGGGGGTTGTATTTTTCTTTTACAGGCAAAAGAGCTGAATTCTTTGGGGCATGCCCCACAAAAGGTCCTTTTCAGGGCTGGTAAGGTAAAAGAGCTTTGAACTTTTTTAATTTAGAATAGGGTAGGGCATTTTTTTATTTTGGGGGGCTTTGTTATTTTATTAGGGGGCTTAGAGTAGGTGTAATTAGTTTAAAATTGTTGTAATATTTTTCTAATGCTTGTAAATATTTTTTTATTTTTTGTAACTTAGTTCTTTTTTATTTTTGTACTTTAGTTAGTTTATTTAAATGTATTTATTTGTAGGTATTGTATTTAATTAATTTATTGATAGTGTAGTGTTAGGTTTAATTGAAGGTAATTGTAGGTATTTTATTTAATTTATTTATTGATAGTGTAGTGTTAGGTTTAATTGTAACTTAGGTTAGGATTTATTTTACAGGTAATTTTGTAATTATTTTAACTAGGTAACTATTAAATAGTTATTAACTATTTAATAGCTATTGTACCTGGTTAAAATAATTACAAAGTTGCCTGTAAAATAAATATTAATCCTAAAATAGCTACAATATAATTTTTATTTATATTGTAGCTATCTTAGGGTTTATTTTAAAGGTAAGTATTTAGCTTTAAATAGGAATAATTTATTTAATAATAGTTAATTAATTTCGTTAGATTTAAATTATATTTAAGTTAGGGGGGTGTTAGTGTTAGGGTTAGACTTAGCTTTAGGGGTTAATACATTTATTATAGTAGCGGTGAGATCCGGTCAGCAGATTAGGGGTTAATTATTGTAGGTAGGTGGAGGCGACGTTGGGGGCGGCAGATTTGGGGTTAATAAATATAATATAGGGGTCGGCTGTGTTAGGGGAAGCAGATTAGGGGTACATAGCTATAATGTAGCTTGCGGTGGTGTACGGAGCGACAGATTAGGGGTTAATAATAAAATGCAGGGGTCAGCGATAGCGGGGGCGGCAGATTAGGGGTTAATAATTGTAAGGTTAGGGGTGTTAAGACTCGGGGTTCATGTTAGGGTGTTAGGTGCAGACTTAGGAAGTGTTTCCGCATAGGAAACAATGGGGCTGCGTTAGGAGCTGAAAGCTGCTTTTTTGCAGGTTCCAGTAGTTTTTTGGGCACTAATTATGTTTGGTGTTTATAAAAGTTTAATGTTTTTATTTATTAAGGGTGTTGAAATAAAAAATGTTTATTGTTACTTGTACAGATGTATATTAAAGTTATATATTTGATTTATTATAAAAAAATTTTTACAAATGATTCCGAATCATTCTTATATTTCTAAAAATGAGCCACGACGATAAAAATGAAACACAAATATATATTTATTAACACAGCATAAATAAATAAAAATGAAAATTTGACAAAAGAAATAGAAAAAATGAGTATGACCTGATGATCCTCATGGCCACAATTCTAATCATTTTTGAAAACAACTTTTAAAACCAAGCAAAACACATAATTGTCATGATAGTGTTCATGACATAAAAATCACAATATATATTTATATATTTGTAATACTTATTATAAATCAATAAAATCTTAAATCGGGGGCGGAGCCAGCTACAGAGACAGCCAGACGTGTTTTTCTGAAGCTCAGGGCTCTTAGATTCAATTCTATGGCTTAGCCATATATTAAGAGCTTTAATTACTACTACCTTATATTAGAAGCCAAATATCATCCATCTTACTCCTAAAGAGACCGGGGATGTGTCATTCTGGGAAGATACAGCGGCTTTCTACCTCTAAACTACGCCACGTGGAGTCACCAGAAGCTACCTATACCCACAAGGCAGTACCGATATGGAGGCACTAAATTCATGAAAACAACGCACCCAAAGACTACTGGAAAGGCACTATCAGAACCTGAAAGGGGACCTAATATTAATATTCTCTGCCCTCATGCCGCCGATGGAAAATTCGGACAAGTGCACTGACCCTGTACAACGTAACAGGGTCTATGCTACACCTACACCCAAGCCTCCCTGAAATGCAGAGATCCCATCTGATGGGCTCACACTGAGCTCTAGGCATAGCAAGTTGGGGAGAGCATCGGACTGCTACCTTGAGCTGACTAAACCGGCAGGAATAGGAACGGAGGAGATACCACGCTCTGACATCTCACACACATGGGATGGCATAGCTATGGCTTCATCATTTCACTACGATACCACAGTGCGGTGTATGGGACATGCCCGAGAGAGACTTGATCACCCAACTATGTGCCCAGGGAGGTGGCCAGTGTTGTCAGAGTAACCGGCTTTAGAGGAGAAGCGCAGATCCCTGCAGCTACAAAACATACCTGCATGGTTGATGGATCCGCTCTGAGTCTGCACCTCACCCCTGGCGACAACTCAAGCACTGCAACAGGAATCATCGGATTGAGCCCTGTGTTAGAGAGGGAGGTAGGAGACACCACTAACCCGCTTGTGGCAGCGCTGGTCATCTTCTCTGTAGCCTCCTGCCTTGGCATTATGCCGGAAAGACAGTGTAGATATGGACAACATATGCTCTCTCCTCTGCCTGAGAAAAGGTGTCGGCTAGCGATTTTGCAAATGAGCCGTATTATCAGCCATATTCTCGGCAGGAATGATTACTTTAATTTATGATGATGTCACAGTCTGATTGCTACAGATATGGCAATTGTCACTGATACCAACATCCTTCATGATTGCCTGTGTGTGTCACGGAGTACCCCTCTTCAATCAGGGCATAACTGATTCGAGATGAGGACTCAGAGAATCCCTCAATATCGCCATAAGAAGAGGTCACCGATATGCAGGATTCACAGTACCGTGTCCCTTAGGCTACTTTATTAACGCTATGAGAACTATAATTCTCATAGATAACTGTTTTAGAGCTTTTTGAAGGTATTCAGTTTGGATTGTATGCCGTGTTAATAGCCAATACTGCTGTAAATACATGACTCATATGACTATGCCATTCTACACCAGCTCTGTCCACTTATGATACTGGTTAGTTTATGGTCCCCCACAGATTGTGACACCTCCCAGACCAGTTTCTTGCAGGGAGTGTTGGTCCCTACATCTATGATCTATGAACTGATTGAAATCAGTATACATATAAGTTTAACCGAGCTTATTAATGTTAAGTCATATTGTAATATCTTGACCTATACTGTTTTATTTTGTCCTAGTGCCAGAGGTTATTTAGCAAAAAAAATGTTTAGATCTCATCTGGGTTACTGTACACTATTCACATGATTAGTACTCTGGATTTGCTACACAGTGGGGCAGACCTAACCCGATCTGGCGCAGGCTAGATACGGGGACGCTTATACGATACACAATAAGCCTACATCCATGTGACCTATTCAAAAATTGTTTTACTCTGTTTGTTTTAAATAAACTTCTGGAGGACTAGGGCTATGCGTTTATTCTGGGTTAAACCGCTTTTCATATTTAGAACTAGTTAGTTCACATAACCGCAGATATACAGTTTTATTGAATACTAGAGTAGCACGTTCCCATTCTTCTAAATTCTAATATTTAAATTACCCATCATTAGGGATAATCTACAAAGACACCTATAGTCTCACCCTATCGTATGAGTATTACACCCTATAAATGTTTAGACACGCTCCGATTACACTCATACTGCCTAACAATGAAGCCCACTATGCCCAATGATATATTAGATGTCAGGTTTCCACTCCTGACTAATCTATTTAATTGGTGTCCCCTATTAATATCCAAGGTACAGAGATATTATACCAACATACCCAGAGTGAACAGGAGGCTGAACTGTCCCCAAAGCCTAGTAGATAACATGCTGGTCCCGCTAATGGTCAACTTCACTTTAAACTACTCATGTTACTATAGATAACATTTATGGCTTGGTCCACCCACATTACTATATTCAAGATCCCACCCTATCTGTTACTTCTTAAGTATAACCCACTACTCAAATCAGCAAGCAGCTATTCTATATTATAGACATATCTCCTCTTAACTATTGTATCCACAACGCTCCATGGACTCTGACATACATATACTTAGGCCCTTTAGAAATGGGAATGACACTCTGAACCATGCTATTATTGATTAGGAGTGTATAGTAGGCCCAATATCAGTAAGAGATATTAATCAGAGGCACATATACTAAAAGAAGCCATACCCAGCCACACTACTACTAAATATGTTAATATGCTTTCATATGCTATATTCTATTATAATGTTCTTGCTTTGTCATTCACAGATACCTGTAATGCTTACTATAAATGGTATATTTTGTCACTTGGAATTTAGGCATAAGTGTTACTTAGCTAACTGGTTAATTTTTTTTTTGTGTTTGTTTTTTTATGCCTATGCTAAATGTTTATGGGGCTCTTTATATACATATTACCCCACTATCAATCTGAATATGTATCCTGCATGTCCCACTACAGTACTCTTCACAGGACTTCATTCATCAGATGGGACTCTTACAGCAATCTAATGTCTCAGAGTAAAACTATTATTTCTAGAACTTCCCTGAGACTTTCATATCAAATATGGTTTCTCCATATAATGTCATTTGTATACTAGCTTATTGTTTATAATGTAAGTGAAGTGAGACACAAGTGTTGATCTTTAGGTGGTTATGGTTCAACAAGAAATTAATCTTAAGTTAATCACTTAGCTATTATAATTCAACATTACCTAACGTATAGCCTCATAGAGACTATTTCCTAATTGGCACTTAACCTATTACAGTAGGACTTGAAAGACAGGTTTGCTATAAACATAAAAGTCCTATATTGCCTCAAGTTGCAACCTTCTATTTATTTACATAACTACTAAGTATATATGACTTCGTTTTAGCCCCTATAATTTCCATTGCTATGGCCCTTCCCCCCCCCCCTTATAACTCTACCTTCCCCCCTTATTACGAGCGGCTCTTGTCCGCTGATTCACCCTAAATATCATTTGAACCATATCACTACCCATTTAAACCTGTAGACACATTTGCCATCTTATCGCAACTAAGCTCTCCAAATCTAGGCATCTACAGCATATCATGATTCATCATATTAAGTAGAATCTGGTTCACAGAAAAAGAGGTTCCAAATATTTGTATACAGTTTATACACTCGTGTTTTGCTCATAGCTCTCCTGTTAGACAATGCTGCATATTGTGTGACTAACTTCTTTATGCTATTGTCACTTCTCAATACCTAATGAGGTTTTGTATCCCTTTTATGTAAACTGGTTATTTGCTGTTACTCTATCTAACAACCTCAATAAAAAATAAAAAAAAAAAAAAAAATCTTAAATCTTTTCATAAGATAAGTCTTGTATAGCTTTTGAACCTGTGCATTAAAATTCTTTATAAAATTCATAATATTTTTAATTTATTCACCAACAGATGATTGTACTTGTGATCCAACTTGCACCCCAGCATCTTGAATAAATACAAAAACAAAATTAGTTATAGATTTTGATACAATTTTCAAAAAAGTCTTACCATTATGACTAAAAGATGTAGTTTTGGAAGTTGGAATTGTCTGTGTATATTTTGAGAAGCTTTGTAAGTTCCATGTCAACATCATAATCAGATTCATTTGTTGTGTTGATGTCACTACTTGCATCTGTAATATATATTTAAAAATAGATACATATATAGATTGATAGATTGTAGTAGAATTTTTAATTTGAAATTAACCATAGAAAGACATACATTTACCTAGTTGCATTGATGGCAAAGTTACTGAAATTTGTTTTAGGACATCATTTTCCTCTGTGTCACTATCTAGGAGCGATTATAGAATAACCCAATTAAACACTTAACAATTAAAATAACTAATTTAGATTTCTTTGCAAAATACCTTCAATTGAAGATAATTCCATTATTTTGCAGAACCTGCTTTTCTTGCATTTTCCAATTCTATTATTGGTTTCTTTTATAAGAAATCATGATTATTTTAATAAGATAAATACCTTTATAAATTTATTTCAGGTTTTCTTTTGTACCTTGAGGTGTATGTACTATTGTTAAGCATCTGACACCTCCTGTCTGTGGAGACAATTCTCTATCAAGCAAAGACAGTGGAAAGGGCGGGGAGCTAGCCTCACTGCAAGGTGTCAAATTTAGAATAGGCCTCACATAACGTGGAGGAGGAGTACTACAAATATTTTCTTTCTTCTTATCTGAAATAGTGAATATAGTGAATATAGATAGAAAAAAATAAGATGAATGTATATAATTTTTCTTTGTTTTTTACTTTTGTTAAAGGGATGTGAAACTACTCAATTCAACTGAAATAATTTTTTAAAGAAAAAAATATATTTAATTTATTTCATTTTCCTGTTCTTCTTCTGTGAATTCCAACATCTAAATTTATTTAAATAAAAACAAGAGAATTCATCAAATTTTTTTTTTTTTAAATATTATAGTTATCCATAAAGTTGTTAACTTTCAAAATCATTAAAGGGACAATAAACACAAATGTTTAATTACAATATTCAGAAAGAGCATGCAATTGTAAGCAGCTGTCTAACTCCTATTCTAAATTTATATTCTTTATCTTGCTATTTTATATTTAAAAAAAGGAATGTGAGGTATATGAGACTCCATTTTTTGGGGGGGGGGGGGACCTGGGTTATGCTTGATTATTGGTGGGTAAATGTAAGCCTCCAATAAGCAAGTGTAATCCATGTTGCTGAACCTAGCATGGGCTGGATGCTCAAATTTACATTCCTGCTTTTAAAATAAAGTTAGTAATAGAAAAAATAAAAATTGTTAATAATTCAAAACAAATTACTTTAAAATTGCTGGCTCTATCTGAAAATCATTAAAGAAAAAATGTGTGTTCAATGTTCCTTTAAACAAATGTGTTGGCTTTCTAGTCTATATGAAAAATAATATTTCTAAATTTCACAGCAGTTAGTAATCATTAGTTGTTAGTTTTTGTTATGTATTGTAAATAAGCTAATAAATAAAACATATTTAGAATTTCTTTATTGTTGTAATTAAAGGTTCATGCAGACATCATTATTTCATAGATGTTTAACAATATAGAGCTCTATTAGATATGTTAGTATGTTTTAGAAGGTCCGACATCATAGATAGTGATGTCCCGAACTGTTCGCCCGCGAACGGTTCACAGCGAACATAGCTTGTTCGCGTTCGCGTTTGTGGGCAAACACATGGCGATGTTCGATCCGCCCCTATGTGTCATCATTGTGGAAACTTTGACCCTTTATGTCACATCCGCCTGACACATTAGAGCCAATCAACATCAGACACTCCCTCACAGACACTCCCAGCTACTCGGAATCCGCCATTTTAGACTCATAACGACCTTGCTTTTTTAATGAGAGGACGTGTTGTGTTTTTGCTCCTGACATTAATAGGAAAAACATAGCTAGGCTAGTGTATTTACAGTCCAGAAGGACTCCACTCATCTCTGCTGCAAGCCCAGCACCCCAAAAAGCCCTTTTTAGGGCTATATTTTGTGCCGTTTTTTTTTTTTTTTTCGTTTTTTTTTTATTAGCATTTGCCTGGCTTTCAGCTGTGTGTTTAAGGCTCACAGCATATGCTGTGACTACTGCCACCACTGATATTTCCCTAACAACATTAGTTTAAATTTAACTAACCCAAAAATTTAATTATTTTTCTAGTGTAATTTTTTTTCATTTTCTATCAGGCCAGTGTCATACAGCATATACTCTGGTTCATTGCTCTGTGCCAGCCAGCAGCCACCAGTGTTAATATCCGTTTATAACATTATTTTAAATAAAAAAAATAAAAAAATATTTTGCTAGTGTAATCTAATTACATTTACTATCATGCCTGTGTCTGTCAGGCTCACTAAGCATTAATATACCTCTTTTTTTCAGTCTTTTGGTAAATTGGTCTGTGCCAGGCAGCCACCCAGCACTCATATCTATTCTCCTTCACCTTAATTTTAATATATAAAAAAAAAGTTTAAATTTGTTTGCTAGTGTAATCTAATATAATTTTCTATCCGGCCTGTGTGTTTTGCTGACATAGAGAGCCTACTGTGTTTACTTGCTGCCCTCCCTAGTCTATGAGCCACGACTCATATGTGTTTAACCTTTCTTTAATTCCCCCCCCCCAAAAAAAATTTCAATCATTTTTCTAGTGTAATCTAATAGTATTTTCTATCAGGCGTGTGTGTATACGTCTTACAGAGCCTACTGTTTTTAATAGCTGCCCTTCCAAGGCTATCAGCCACGACTCATATGTATGTGCTTAACCTTTTTCTTAAAATTTCCAAAAAAAAGTCTTTAAATCATTATGCTAGTGTAATCTAATTGTATTTTCTATCAGGCCTGTGTCTAACTGTCTATCTGACTTACACAGCATACTGTTGTTATAATTGCTGCCCTACGTAGCAGCCAGCCAGTGCGACCACTCATACAGTCATATGTGCATTGCACTTCTTAACATAATTTTAATATTAAAATCTAAAATTTTAAAATATTTTGCTAGTGTAATGTAACTTAATTTTCTATCAGTCCTGTGTTTTTGTCACTTACACAGCATACTGTGTTAAATTGCTGCCCTACCTACCATCCACGACTCATATCTGCCAGCCTGTCTGCCAGGCCCAAGTAGCCAATTAGTGGCACCAATCACAATTCTTGTAACAGTAATTAAAAAAAAAAATCATAATTTTTTGGACTGCAAATATTCAGTCTCCTAGTGCCATTGAATTTCATTTACCTCCTGCCTGCAACTGCCAGCCTTTTGTGCCAGGCCGTCTAGCCAACTATTTACACCAATCATAATTGTTGTCACAGACAGTATAGTTATTAATTTAAATAAAAAATTTTTTTAGTGTTGATCTTAATCCTCAGTTTGCTCGTGCCTTTGAATTGCACTTTTCTACAGCCTTCCAAGCCTGTGTGCCAGGCCTACTTAAAAAATATTTACACCAATCATATTTGTTGTGACAGTATTCTAATAATTAAAAATTAAAATTTTTGGTAATAGTTGCTGTGATTTGAATCCTCAGTTTGCTGGTGCCATTGAAACGCACTTTCCTCCTGCCTTGCAGCCTGCTGTGAGCCAGGCCCACCTAGCCAATTGTTGTCAGCAATCATATTTCTGTTAACAGTATTGCAAAAATTGTCAATCATCACTGTTTAGACTGTCAATAATCAGTCTCCTAGTGTCCTTGAATTGCATCTACCTCCTGCCTGCCATCCTTTTGTGCCTGGCCGTTTTTCCAACTATTTACACCAATCCTAATTTTTTGTCACAGTATAGTTACTAATTAAAATTAAAAAAATCTTGATTGTTGATGATCTTAATCCTCAGTTTGCTCGTGCCTTTGAATTGCACTTTTTCTACAGCCTTCCAAGCCTGTGTGCCAGGCCTACTTAAAAAATATTTACACCAATCATATTTGTTGTGACAGTATTCTAATAATTAAAAATTAAAATTTTTGGTAATAGTTGTTGTGATTTGAATCCTCAGTTTACTGGTGCCATTGAATAGCACTTTCCTCCTGCCTTGCAGCCTGCTGTGAGCCAGGCCCACCTAGCCAATTGTTGTCAGCAATCATATTTCTCACCATTCGGTGTCGTATCAGCTATTAAGCTAATAAGAACAGTACTACCAAAATACAGCCAATGAAGGGCCTTAGGAAGACTGGGCCAAGGTTGGATTGTAGTATTTGGTTAGGCTAATCATGATGGCCATGTAGACCACCACCACAGAGAGTCCTGGAAGTAACAGGGATGATGAGATGAAAGAGCTAAGAATAGTACTACTTGAAACAACAGAGTTAGCCATGGGTGTTAGTGCAAAACCGCTTGGCTTTTTTTTGGCTTTGGGTGCGGCTATTCATGCAGGCCATATAGAGCTGCCACCATTCGGTGTCGTATCAGCTATTAAACTAATAAGAACAGTACTACCAAAATACAGCCAATGAAGGGCCTTAGGAAGACTGAGCCAAGGTTGGATTGTAGTATTTGGTTAGGCTAATCATGATGGCCATGTAGACCACCACCACCAAGAGTCCTGGAAGTAACAGGGATGATGAGATGAAAGTGCTAAGAATAGTACTACTTGAAACAACAGAGTTAGCCATGGGTGGTAATCCAAGACCGCTTGGATTTATTTTTGTATTGGGTGCGGCTAATCATGCAGGCCATATAGAGCTGCCACCATTCGGTGTTGTATGAGCTATAAAAATAATAAGAACTGTACTATCAAAATACAGACAATGAAGGGCCTATGAAGACTGAGCAAAGGTTGGATTGTAGTATTTTGTTCGGCTAATCATGATGGCCATGTAGACCACCCGTAACAGGGATGAAAGTGCTAAGAATAGTACTAATTGAAACAACCGAGTTAGCCATGGGTGTTAGTCTAAGACCACTTGGCTTTTTTTTGGGTTTGGGTGCAGCTAATCATGAAGGCCAGATAGACCTGCCACCATTTGGTGTTGTAACAGGTATGAAAATGCAAAGAACAGTACTACTTAACACAACCTACTTACCATGGGTCCCAGAGCATATGTTTGGTTGTTATATTTTGTAAGGGTAATCATGCAGGCCATATAGACCTCCACCGATAGGGTGAGTATGAGTAACAGCTATTAAAATGCGAAGGACATTACTAATTAACACAACATAGTTACCATGGGTCGCAGACCAAGAGCAGATGTCTTATTATTATATTTTGTATGGGTAATCATCAAAGCCGTATAGACCTCACCAAATAGGGGGAGTTACAGAGATTAAAGTGCTAAGAATGGTAGTACTTAAAACACAACCTAGTTAAAATAGGTAGCAGACCACATGTCTTATTATTATAATTTTTCAGGGTAATCTGGCAGGCCATATAGAACTCCCCCGATAGGGGGGGGGAACAGGGATTAAAGTGCTAAGAAAAGTACTAATTAACACAAGCTAGTTGGGTCCAAGAACGCATGTTTGATTATTAGAATTTATTAGGGTAATTATATATCTAACAAATCTATCTATTTCTCTTCTATCGATTCTATCTAACTATCAATCTATGTATATCTATCTATCCTATCTATCAATCTATCTTCTGTCCGGGATGTTTTGAGACAGCCACTTTGGGAATGTTAGTTGATTTAGACCCATTATGGCTTAAAAGCAGACTCTGCATCAACTATGTAATTTTCCATGGGAGTTTTGCCAGGGATCCCCCTCCAGCATGCAACAGTCCAGGTGTTAGTACCCTTGAAACAACTTTTCCATCACTATTGTGGCCAGAAAGAGTCCTTGTAGGTTTTAAAGTTCGCCTGCCTATTGAATTAAATGGCGGTTTGCGCGTCCGCGGACAATACCGGAAGTTCGAGTCCGCCGTTCGCTAACCGAAAATTTTAGGTTTGCGACATCACTAATCATAGACAGTAAAATAAATGAATTAATAATGTTAATTGATCACTTCAATGAGCCTGTATTGACATCCTACTGATAATAAATTTCAATATTTATATTATTCATTTCATGTGGGTTAAATAATTCATTCTAAAGTAATGTATAGCAACACAGGAGAGCGCAGAATGTTATCTATATAGCCCACATATTTTAATGTATTTATTAAATATTAAACTTACATGTCCTTAGAAGGCTCCTAATGGATTGATAATATTGTGGTTCTCTTCGTCTAATATCACTATAGCATATCAAGCATTGACGTCTGGTTCTTTTAATTTTAGAAACACAATACATTCTGCATATCATTTCGTAGATTGTATTCTCCCTGTCATCTTGGATTACTCCATGGACACCCCCTAAGCATTTTGGAAAATAACGGTCCATCACATAAACTAGAATTATCATTTCTCCAGATGTGAAAGGTGTTAATCTCTGCATCCTTCCTGGTCGCATAGCAACTTTGTAAATGGGTGTCTCTCATCTATAAAGCTTGTAAATCTCGTGTTATTTCATTTGGGGAAAAAATAATTTGATTGGTTAAACTGAGCGATTGATATGTAATAATTACATCAACTTTAAGATTTTAAGTAAAATTGATTGCATAACATTATTTAAAACACCTTAAAAATGTTTTTACATACTTATTTGGAATGTGCTAGTATTTATTTTTAAGCTGGAGTATTTTTTTTTCCTCAGATGTCAAAGATAAATATAGAAATAAGAAATGAGTTTATGTATGTTATGTTTAAAATACATGTATTGGTTTTATTTCAATATTGTTATCAATAGTATAGTTTAATACGTTTTTATTTAGTATACATTGTCATTTAATTATCAATTGTTATATGTTATCAGTTGTAATAGGTAACATATTAACATATATATATATATATATATATATATATATATGTTGCATTATAAATAGAGAATATTGAAATATCCTCCATGTTACATCTTTGAATTCATTTTTTTATATTGATTGTGAATAATAATGGTTATATACATACAATATTACCTAGGACTGCTACAAAAGTAATGTTGGGAATAATTATTTTGTTCTTCTAATAGTATGGAATAATTTGAAATGATATTATTTATATTAAATTGATATCAATGTATATAAGTGAAAAAGTCACAATAGTGTTCTATGTATTGCCACCAAACCAAAATTCATGTGGTTATATAGATATGTTCTTCATTTAAAGATATCAATAGAAAGAAGACATTTTGATGACATCAGTCATTTTGATTCAGGTTTACAAATTTTTGTTAATCAAAATTAGGAAATGCAATTAATTTATTTTAAAGATCCTTTAATATTAGCAATCCTCACAGTTTAAAATATATAAATTTGTAACCTGGGGCAAATTGAAACAATTATTTCTATTTAGGAAATAAAATGTAAAAATTCATTTTTGTACAACTTGTAAAGTAGTGATTTTTTTTTACTTTTATTAAGAATGAAACACAATTTTCAATTATAACAATCACAAAATTTCAAATAATAGTAAAAATATTTTATTTATGAAATTCTTAGATATGTTGGTTGCATTCAAATGAAATAAAATAAAATTATAAAAAAAAAAATATGGAATAATTTTTATTCATTCAAATAATTTTCTGCTACAACATTTTTAGCAGTTATGGCCTGTCTGGTTGGTGCATCATTGCAGATCACCTCTGGAAAGTCCTCAAATGATATTTCATTTACATCATCCTCAATTTCACATCCTCTGCAAATTGCAATGTTATGAAGTATACAGCATACCAGAATTATTTTGGCAACCTTTTCTGGAGCATACTGCATCATACTAACTGAGTGGTCAAGACAACGAAAGCACATTTTTAGCAATCCAAAGGTCCTCTCAATGATTCCTCGGGTGGATCTGTGTGCCTCGTTGAATTTGACCTCACATCTTCTTCAAAGATTATTGTATGGTTTGAATAACCATTCTCTACTAAAATAACCTGTGTCCCCTATTTAAAAAAGAAACAAAAAAAATAAATAATTAACATTTATAATAGTAATACAATTGAAAGATGATACATTTAAAGACAATAGACTTTAAGATATTACTATCTAGTTCACAAACATAATAAAAGGGACAGTGCAATTAAAACTACACTTATCTTATATATATTGAGAATGAATTAATGTATAAATAATTACCTAAAAGCCATCCTTCGGGTATCTCTCCATTCTCAAACTTCTGATTTAACCCAGACTGATGCAAGATATAGGAATCATGGCAGGACCCAGGGAAGTTGGAACGGACACTGATTATTTGCATTTTATGGTCACACACCTTCTGAACGTTGAGAGAATGGTACTGTTTTCTATTACGGTAAACTTCTTCACATTCACATGCTTGTTTTACTGCCATATGTGTGCAATCGATGGCTCCGAGTACATTGGGCATTCCTGACATTCTATAAAAGTTTGGACTTCACAGATTGCCACTCTTCAGGAGTCGATGGAAGGCACACATGCCTTGGAAAGATGACCATCAATACGTTTATTACTTTTGTTAGGTGTCTAGAAAATGCAGACTGGCTTATGCCAATTATGACGCTAGACACAGCCTGGAAAGACCAGTGGAAAAAAGTGTAATGCTGCTAACAGTTTTTAGAGTCCAGGTATAGCTTGTGAACTTTGTGTCATTGGCTCCAGGTATTCTGTTATTTCATTGTAAAAGGTCCATTATAGCTTCTCTGTCCAAACAAAATCTCTGTATAACCTCACGATCCAAACTGGCTTCAAAACCCATACGAGGGAGGAAAACTCTTGGGACTCTCCTTCTTCGACCTCCTTTCTTTCTTTGTAATTCATTATTTTCAACTGGTGCCTGTATAGCCCTTCTTCCTCGTAATTGAATAAATCGAAATATAAACAAATGTAAAAGTGTCTCCATCTTCATTCACTGATTCCAAAACTAATAATGAAAGAGTTGTAGTCTAGCTGCTTAACTTAAGTACTTCAACCTGGCGTCAGTCTGATACCCACTATAGTTTTCTATTGTATTGACTGCCTAAATGGTCTCGAAGCAAATCACACGAAGTTAAAGTGAAAGTTTTAGCGGACGTATTAGTTGTAACATTGATCATTTCCGTTAATAGTGGATTTTATGGCGATTGATGGTTTAGTATGTGAAAAAAGGGTTAGGATTGATTAGTTGCGGAAAATTACAATCGCAGAGGAAAAATAGTGGTTTCTCTATTCGATCACAGTTTGGTAAATATGAGATTTAGTCTGTGAGCAAATTTTGACGCAAAAATACACATGAAAGGTCACTTCCATGCTTAGTACATGGCGCCCAAAGTGGTTTCTACTAGTGTCCTTGACCAAAACATTACAGATCCACCCCACATAGAGCTTAATTTGTAAGCCGAGGAGAATATATCCTATAGAACTTTCATTCTATTTTGCTGAAACTATTGAACAACCTATATTGATGTCTATGAATGTTATCTTGTGTGACATATAACTTTATTTTCTAGTTTGCTTTTTTATCTCTAAGCTTTGTCACAACTATATAACATATTACTGAGTGGCTCTCTATGTTTTCCATTTGTTACATATCCCCTATAAACTCCCCATGCTACTAGATAATACTACTAGAGGTCCAGAAGAGACCGCTAGCTTTCATATGGGGTTTAACTTTTTCTAGTTTATTTTTACACTCCACATTAGGGGGAAAGACTAGAATTTACATCTTCATAAATATTGAATAAAAGCAAGGTTACCTAAGCAGTATTATGTTGCAATCTCCTATATTTCACTATATATCTATGTGAATTTGTATTGTGTAACCACACAAAATCTGTAACTTTTCTTTATTTGAAAAAAGTTGACACTTATTATGAGGAGATGAATGTTTGTACTGCTAAACTTCCATTATCTGTAATTTTGTGCACTAACCTTAATAAAAAAAATTATAAAAAAAAAGTTCTCCAGCTGTGAATGCAGGTGGACGCGCCATATTGATTGTTATCTTCTGTACAAATGTTTATTTCTGCAACACCAATTACACAAGTATAGAAGAATTATATTCATTATTGTGAGTAGAAAACGTATATTAAATTTTGATTAGCTGATTTGATTAATCACCTGATTATGCATTTCCCAATTAAAAATGGTGGATAATTGAATAGTTTGTGGGTTGTGATTAGGAGTGGAATAATTGCGTCAAAGAGAGAGCAGAAAGTTGTGGAGATTGTCATGGTGTCATCTTAGGAGAGTGGTAAAACCAAATCTGGTCGTAATGTTCAATTTAATTATCAGTAGAATGAAATTCTGGTCATGAGGGTTCTGCATCATTATGACTATCTATTTGGTAGTAAATCTCAGAAAACATCTGTGTCACGAAAAAATGAGATTTGGAGATCCATCAGTGATGAGGTTTCTGCAGAGGGAAGGTTTCCAAAATCGGTAGAACATTGCCAAAAAAGATTCTCAGATATCGAGAGCATTCTTAAATTAAAATTGGCTAGAGAAAAAAGGTCAGCTCGTGCAACAGGTGGTGGCGTACCATATGTCGCAGAGCTTTCCAATTATGAGAATCTGCTGATGGAGAAATTGGGGTTTGGACGATGTCGAGCATGATACCGAAGAATTGGCAGGTGTGTATTAAATTTGTATTCCATGTCTTAAAACATGACACAAATAATTTTTTTTTCTCTTTTATCTATATACTAGTTGATAAGCCTGCCCGGAGGGCAGTCTGTGTGTTAAAATTAAACCCCCACAAGCTACAAAAAATAAAAAAGTAAAAATACAGAAAAAAATAAACAAAGCTATCCAAAATAATAAAATTAAGCCCAAACTAATACCCCTCTAAAAATAAAAAATCCCCCCAAAATAAAAATACCCCCAATACTAAACTACCAATAGCCCTTAAAAGGGCTTTTTGTAGGGCATTGACCTAAAAAAATCAGCTCTTTTACATTAAAAATAAACAAAGCCCCCCTAACAGTAAAACCCCCCACCCACCAAACCCCCCCAAATAAAAAAAACAACTCTAATAAACCTAAACTACTCATTGCCCCTAAAGGGGCATTTGTATGGGCATTGCCCTTAAAAAGGGCATTCAGCTCTTTTTCACTGCCCTTAAAAGTGCATTCTGCCCAAAGAAAACCCTAATCTAAAAACAAACACCCCCCCACCAAAAAAAAAATTAACACTAAAGCCCCAAATAGGTACTCACAGTTTCAGAAGTCACGCAGAGAAGGTCTATCATCTTCATCCACAGCAAAGGCAGAGCGGAGGTCTGGAGCAGTCTTCCCAGATGTGGCAATCCTCAGCAGTGGTCATCTGTGGTGGCGGTCCTCAACGGCGGCAGTGGTCCTCGGCGGCATGGAGGCTCCTCTTCATCCAATGTCCGTGGTATACTAAATATTGAATGCAAGGTACCGCAATCAATTTGGGGTACCTTGCATTCCTATTGGCTGAATTTTTCAAATCAACCAATAGGATCAGAGCTACTTAAATCCTATTGGCTGTTCAAATCAGCCAATAAAATTTCATTAGCTCTCATCCTATTGGCTAATTTTGAAAATTCCAGAAAATAGGAATTCAAGGTACCCCGTCAGTTTTCAAACGTTCGCATGAAGTGGAACCTCCGCACTTTTGCCAAGGACCCTCGCCGCCAAGGAGCTCCACCACCGCGATGGCTGCTGCCGAGGATCGCCACTTCAGAGAAGACCGCTCCGGACCTCCGCTCTGCACCACCTTTGCTGTGGATGAAGATGATGGACCCGCCTGGAAGGAGACCTTCTCCACCGGACTTCTGAAACTGTGAGTACCTACTGTATTTGGGACTTTAGTGTTAGTTATTTTTTTTGGGGGGGGGGTTTGTTTTTTTAGATTAGGTTTTTTTTGGGCAAATTGCAAAAGAGTTGAATGCCCTTTTAAGGGCAGTGAAAAAGAGCTGAATGTCCATTTAATGGCAATGCCCATATTAACCAGTAATCTGCCGCAAATCACCTCCTTCTTCTCCACCTGTCTCTAAGAGGTCTAAAGAACATTTTTTTTTTTTCGCTAATAAATGTATATGAATTTTATACAAATATTTATTTATTTTTATTTGAGCTTATGCTGGCAAATAAATGCTTATATTTGAGTTTATTTTTATATTGTAACAATTATAAAAAATTTAAAAAAATATTTCTTTATTTGTTTCACTAACAGATTGGAACAGCCAATAGAACGAGAGCTCAATCTTATTGGCTGATTGGATCAGCCAATAGGATGAAAGCTCAATCCTATTGACTTATTGCAACAGCCAATATATTTTTTTCCCCTTTTAATTCCTATTAGCTGATAGAAATCTTTCAGCCAATTGGAATGTAAGGGACGCTATCTTGGATGACATCACTTAAAGGGTGCCTTCAGTTTACGCCGACGACCATAAGATGATGCTCCGCGTCTGATGTCTTGAAGATGGACCCGCTCCGCGCCGGATGGATGAAGATAGAAGATGACAGCTGGAGGAGGATGGATGTCCGGACTTCGATAACTGTAAGTGGATCGCCGGTGGTTAGCGTTAGGTTTTTTTAAGGTTTTTTGGGTGTTTTTTTTTAGGTTAGGGTTTTGGGCAATTTGTAAAAGAGCTAAATGCCCTTTTAAGGGCAATGCCCATCCAAATGCCCTTTTAAGGGCAATGTTTAGCTTGGTTGGGTGGGTGGTGGGTTTTACTGTTGGGGGGTTGTTTGTATTTTTTATTGCAATATAAAGGAACTGATTTCTTTGGGGCAATGCCCCGCAAAAGGCCCTTTTAAGGGCCATTGGCAGTTTAGTGTAGGCTAGGTTTTTTTTAATTTGGGGTGGGTTATTTTGATAGAGCTATTATAATTGGAGTAATTCATTTTTTTTTTTTTTGATAATTTCGTTTTTTATTGTTTGTAATTTAGTGGGTTTTTTTTTGTAAGTTAGTAAATTGTATTTTATTAATTTAATTTATTTCATTGTATTGTAATTTTAGGTTTTAGTGTAAGGCAGGTTAGGTTTTATTTTACAGGTAAGTTTGTATTTATTTTGACTAGGTAGCTAGTAAATAGTTAATAACTATTTACTAACTAGTCTACCTAGTTAAAATAAATACAAACTTACCTGTGAAATAAAAATAAAACCTAAGATAGCTACAATATAACTATTAGTAATTTTGTATCTAACTTACGGCTAGATTACGAGTCTTGCATTATAGTGAAAAAGCAGCATTATCAGGTTATAATGCTGCTTTTTCACTACTGCTGGTATTACGAGTCTTGCAGATTTAGGGGCACCGCACACTTTTTTGGCCTCACCGCAAATCAACTTACGCAAATTGTGTATAGTCTTTTTTCAATGGGACTTCCATAGCGCCGGTATTACAAGCTTGTCCTGGGAGGCCAAAAAGTGAATCCCGTCAAGATTCGTACCGCATTCTAGTCAGTAGTTATGAGTTTTACACTACAAAGCTGTAGCATAAAACTCATAACTAAAGTGCTAAAAAGTACATTAACACCCATAAACTACCTATTAACCCCTAAACCGAGGCCCTCCCGCATCGCAAACACTAAAATAAAATTATTAACCCCTAATCTGCCGCTCCACTAGAATAAACATATTAACCTTTAAACCGCAGCACTCCCGCATCGCAAGCACTAGTTAAATATTATTAACCCCTAATCTGCCGCCCCTAACATCGCCGCCACCTACCTACATTTATTAACCTCTAATCTGCTGCCCCAAACGTCACCGCCACTATACTAAATTTATTAACCCCTAAATCTAAGTCTAACCCTAACCCTAACACCCCCTAACTTAAATATAATTAAAATAAATCTAAATAAAAATTACTATCATTACCTAAATAATTCCTATTTAAAACTAAATACTTACCTGTAAAATAAACCCTAAGCTAGCTACAATATAACTAATAGTTACATTGTAGCTAGCTTAGGTTTTATTTTTATTTTACAGGCAAGTTTGTATATATTTTAACTATTTAATAACTACCTAGCTAAAATAAATACAAATTGACCTGTAAAATAAAACCTAACCTGTCTTACACTAACACCTAACCTAACCCTACAATTAAATAAATTCCCTAAATTAAATACAATTAACTAAATTCAATACGATTAGCTAAATTACAAAAAAAACACTAAATTACAGAAAATAAAAAACAAATTACAAGATCTTTAAACTAATTACACCTAATCTAATAGCCCTATCAAAATAAAAAAAGCCCACCCAAAATAAAAAAAAAAACCCTAGCCTAAACTAAACTACCAATAGCCCTTAAAAGGGCCTTTTGCAGGGCATTGCCCCAAAGAAATCAGCTCTTTTACCTGTCAAAAAAAATACAAACAACCACTACAACAGTAAAACCCACCCCACACAACCAACCCCCCAAATAAAACCCTAACTTAAAAAACCTAAGCTCCCCATTGCCCTGAAAAAGGCATTTGGATGGGCATTGCCCTTAAAAGGGCATTTAGTTCTATTGCAGCCCAAACCCCTAATCTAAAAATAAAACCCACCCAATACACCCTTAAAAAATCCTAACACTAACCCCCAAAGATCCACTTACAGTTTTGAAGAGCCGACATCCATCCTCAACGAACCCGGGAGAAGACTTCATCCAAGCAGCAAGATGTCTTCAACGAAGCCGGCCGAATTTGTCCTCCAGACGGGCAGAAGTCTTCACCCAGACGGCATCTTCTATCTTCATCCTTCCGACGCGGAGCGGCTCCATCTTCAAGACATCCGGCACGGAGCATCCTCTTCAATTGATGGCTTCTTCAACAATGAAGGTTCCTTCAAATGGTGTCATCCAAGATGGCGTCACTTAGATTCCAATTGGCTGATAGAATTAAGGTTGAAAAAATCCTATTGGCTGATGCTGTTCCAATCAGCCAATAGAATGTGAGCTCAATACTATTGGCTGATTTTTTCAATCTTAATTCCGATTGGCTGATAGAATTTAGCATCTGAGAGCAGTAGTTATGGATTTTGCGTATCAAAAATGTTTCACAAAACTCATAACTAAAGTATTACAAAGTACACTAACATCCGTAAACTACCTATTAACCCCTAAACCACCACTCTCCCGCATCGCACACACTAAATTAAACCTATTAGCCCCTAATCTGCCGCCCACCCACATTGTGACTATTTAATAAAGTTATTAACCCCTAATCTGCTGCCCACCCACATCGCCAATTCTATTTAAATATATTAACCCCTATTCCCCCGCACCCACTCCCCAAAATCGTTGCCACTAAATACAGTTATTAACCCCTAAACCTCCAGCTTCCCACATCTCTGCCACTAAATAAACCTATTAACCCCTAAATCGCCAAATAAAAAAACACCCCCTAGCCTACAATAAACTTCCAATAGCTCTTAAAAGGACCGTTTGTAGGGCATTGCCCTAAAGAAATAAGCTCTTTTACCTGTAAAAAAAATACAAAGCCCCCCAACAGTAAAACCGACCACCCAACCAACCCCCCAAAATAAAAAACAAACTCTAAAAAAAAACTAAGCTACCCATTGCCCCTAAAGGTGCATTTGTATGGGCATTGCCCTTAAAAGGGCATTTAGCTGTTTTTCAAAGCCCAACCCCTAAACTTAACAAAAAAAAAACACCCCAAAAAAAACAAAAACTAACACTAACCCCAGAAGATCTACTCATGGTTTCTGAAGTCCGGACATCCATCTCCATCCAGGCAGCAAGGTTTTCATCCAGGCGGCGAGGTCTTCATCCATCCGGGGGCGTCTTCTATCTTCATCCCAGAGGCATGGAGCGGAGCCATCCTGGAAGCCGATGCCATCCTGTGTTGAATGTCCTCTTCATACGGTCACCGCCGTACACTGAAGTTTAATGCAAGGTAGCCATTTCAAAATGGCAGTCCTTGCATTCCTATTGGCTGATTTGATTCTTCTAATTCAAATCAGCCTATTTGAACAACAAATAGGTTGTATAGTGGTAAATTTGTGGCTTTTTGTGCTTGTTAATGTTTTAAAATAAATGTTAATGTTCTAATGAGTGCTCTGCGATTGGAGTTATACTGGGTACCTGGCAGTATAAAACCAGGTGTGTGTCTATTCCAGAGCCTGGTTGGCTCTAAAAAGTGTGAGTAACCCCTTGGCGGGATCACCATGTGAATTATCAGTATTCAAACTATACTTCACTATATATTTTTTGTTTTTATTTTGAGGCAAGAAACCACTTGAATCACCAAATTTGTTAAAACTATACACCTTTATTGTATTTCACTTTTCATTGTATTAACATATTTTCATAGTCATCAATCACTGACCGTGCTCAGAATTATCACTGCACTGTTGCTCTGAAAATGACTTTATCTATGTTTTTGCAGTATTAAATCCATTATTCTGTGCAAACAGTTGTGCTATAATAAAATATTATAACATATTACAGCATTTTATTATTGATCTTGTATGATGCTTTAGTCAAAAACTGTTGTGTTCCTGATTCCTCCTCAGAACTATATGTCCTTTATTTTACATAAACGAACTGTCTATGAAAAATCTTTATTTTGCGATGCCATTTGAGATTCTTTATTCGTGAGTATACATTGTGATCTCTGCCCTGTTTGTTACACCTAAGGCCCTTAAACTCAGTAATATTGATGACGCTCATGGGTTTGCCTTGAGCACAATGATGTGACCTGACCCTTTCAGCCTATAGCGTCTTTACATCTATGCAATGTATGCTTTCTGCCTTAGGACCTATATCCCAAGCCACAGGTCAGTGAACTTTCACCAGACCTGCAAGTCTGATTCCTATACAGAGGGAACAATATAAAAGGTCAATGTGGTGATAAAGATTTTTTTTTGTCATATAATTAATAAGTGCATTAATATTTTTTTTCCTGCATGATATTAAAAAATAAGAGGTGAAATGGTACAAAGCTTGAAAGTGGAAATAAATTATGTCCATATTTATTATAAGTGATGAGCCATAACAATGAGTTGCTGTATGTGACTGTGCTTGTATTTACCATCCTGTGTGACAATGGGTAATTGTGTTTGCATGTATTTTTTACCAGCTGGTGTGTATGTGTTTTCGTGTGTGTGTGTGTGTGTATGTATGGGAAAGAGAGTGTGTACATGCACACATACATATGTGTGTGTCTTTGTGTGCATGGGAATGACTGGGATGGTGTGTGTGTGCTGTGTGCATGTTTGTATGCATGTGTGTGTATGTATAAGATGGTTTATGGGAAAGAGAGTGTGTACATGCACACATACATGCATATGTGTGCGTCTTTGTGTACATGGGAATGACTGGGATGGTGTGTGTGTGCTGTGTGCATGTTTGTATGCATGTGTGTGTATGTGTAAGACGGTGTATGGGAAAGAGAGTGTTTACATGCACACATACATGCATATGTGTGTGTCTTTGTGTGCATGGGAATGACTGGGATGGTGTGTGTGTGCTGTGTGCATGTTTGTATGCATGTGTGTGTATGTGTAAGACGGTGTATGGGAAAGAGAGTGTGTGCATACACACATACATGCATATGTGTGTGTCTCTGTGTGCATGGGAATGACTGCGATGGTGTGTGTGTGCTGTGTGCATGTTTGTATGCATGTGTGTGTATGTGTAAGACGGTGTATGGGAAAGAGAGTGTGTACATGCACACATACATGCATATGTGTGTGTCTTTGTGTGCATGGAAATGACTGGGATGGTGTGTGTGTGCTGTGTGCATGTTTGTATGCATGTGTGTGTGTGTGTAAGACTGTGTATGGGAAAGAGAGTGTGTGTATTTGTGTCCATGGGAATGACTAGGATAGTGTGTGTGTGTATTTTGAGCTTGCACACGTGTGTATGCACAGTATGTGTGTGTGCTTGTGTGTGAGTGTTAGTGTGTGTTTGCAACTATAATATGTGAAAATTTGTGTGAGCATATGTGTATTTATGTATGTATTTGTAGTGTGTGTGTGTATGTGTTTAGGACGAGATAACATTTGATGGGAAAGTGGAAGAAGATAAAATGTTATGGTATAAAATGGTTGTGAAATTATAAAAATAAACATAACTTTAATTTTGTAGTAAGTAAGCGCTACTTGCTGTTTTTGATATCTCGTGACAGCTTGCTACTATGTTTATTTTTGATATTTGCCTATTATGAGGTAAATTTATTAAGCTGTGTTTGCAGCTTTCCCGGCTATGTGGAGCAGGTTTGCATAGACTGCTGCCACTGGTTTAAGAAGCAAAAACTGTTTCTTTTTTTCCTCTCCACCACCTCTGAAGTAGTGAGATCAATCCCCATGGCACTCGTTTGTTTGGGGTGATTGACATTTCCTGGTCTACTACATTTGATTGCGCCAGAGCAATGGGTGGGATTGAACAAGAATCCTCTTGTGCGATGATAAATTTCTCCCTGCAATGAAACATCAAAAGTGGCAATTGCAGTCAGACAGGTTCATTACTTGCGAACCAGTCTGCCTGAAGGGATGGTAACTTTACCCCTATGTGTCCCCTCACAATCACCAATATTACAAGTTTTGCGCTATACCAGGTGCATAAATAATGCAAAAAAATGAGCGGTATCGCACTTTCCATAGCGCTGCAATTAAAAGTTACTGAAAAACCTTCTTTTGTTGTGTGTTATGCTGCCATAAGCTCCATAGCGCACAAAAGCCAATGACTGACTTGACGTGATCATGCACACTTTCCCCAATAGACATCAATGGAGAGAGAGTGTTAGAAAAAAACTAACTCCGGCGATCATGGAATGGCAAATCGCAGTAACGCAACCCCATTGATGTCTATGAAAAGAAAATTATGTTAAAACCACTCCCTAGCATAAACCCTTTGTCTAAATACCCCTAATCCGCCGGTCCTCGACATTGCCGACACTAAATAAAGTTATTAACCCCTAATCCGGCGCTCCTCAACATCGCTGACACTAAATAAACCTATTAACCCCTAAACCGCTGCCCCCCACATTGCAACTAATAAATAAACCTTTTAACCCCTAATCCGCCGCCCACCCACTTCGCTACAACTATAATAAACCTATTAAATCCTAAACAGCAGGTCCCCACATTGCCAACACTATAATAAAGTATTAACTCCTAAATCAGCGCTGCGGAATCTGTTGGCGCTCTACAAATAACCGATAATAATAATAATAACCACCAGTCCCCACATCACAACTAACAAACTAAACCTTTTAACCCCTAAACCGCCAGCCCCCATATTGTAACTAATAAACTAAACCTATTAACCAATAAACCTCCAGCCCCCCACATCACAAATCACTACATTAAACTATTAACCCATAAACCTAAGAACCCCTAACTTTAAATTAAAAGTTACAATATAACTATCTTAAAATAAATAAAAACTTACCTGTGAAATAAAAAAAAACCTAAGCTTAAACTATAAATTAACCTAAAATAACTATTCTAATAAAATAAAATAAACGACCAATTGAAAATCCACTACGAAAAAATAAAAAACCTAAATTACAAATTTAAACAAACCTAATACTACGAAAAAGTTAAAAAAAATCTAATATAAAAAAATGCTAAAATTATGAAAAATCAAAATGAAATCTAATAGTCTTATAAAAATAAAAAAGCCCCCCCAAAATAAAAACACCCCCTAATCTAACAATAAACTACCAATAGCCCTTAAAACGGCCTATTGTAGGGCATTGTTCTAAGTTAAACAGCTCTTTTACCTTACAAAATTACAAAGTTCCACCTAAAAGTAAAAACCCCCACCCAACTAACCCCCCAAAATAAAAAAACTAAGTCTAAAAATGTCCTAAACTACCCATTGCCCCTAAAGGGGCATTTATAAAGCATTCAGCTTTTTTACTGCCCATCAAAACCCTAATCTAAAACAAAAACCCATCCAAAAAAATTCAAAATAACCTAACACTAACCCCAGGAAAACTATTCACAGTTCCTGACATCCATCTTCATCCAGGCGGCGAGAAGTCTTCATCCATCGCTGGGGCATCTTCTATTTTTATCCTGGTGGTGGGAAGCTGTAGAGGCACGGAGCTACGGAGGCGCAGAGCATCGTCGCCGCCGGCGTCGTCATCCAGCATGTAGGAACCTTTTCATACGATCACCGCTGTATACTGAAGCTTGAATGCAAGGTACCCGTTTAAAAATGGGGTACCTTGCATTCCTATTGGCTGAGATTTTCAAATCAGTCAATAGGATAAAAGCTACTGAAATCCCTTTTAAGGGCTATTGTTAGTTTATTGTTAGGTTAAAGGGTATTTTTATTTGGGGGGGGGGTTTGTTTTATAGCTCTATTCGATTAGGTGTAATTTTTATTATTTTGGATAATTTTGTTTCTTTATTTTTGTAATCTTAGTGTTTTTTTATTTTTCGTAATTTTAGCTTTTTTTGTAATGTTAGATTTTTTAAATTTTTTCATATTACTTGGTTTATTTAAATTTGTTATTTAGGTTTTTTATTTTTTTCGTAGTATTAGGCTTTTTAATTGGTAGTTTATTTTATTTTATTAGAATAGTTATGTTAGTTTAATCTTAGTTTTTTTTTTATTTCACAGGTAAAGTTTTTATTTATTTTAAGTTAGTTATATTGTAACTTTTAATTTAAAGTTAGGGGGTGTTAGGTTTAAGGGTCAATAGTTTAATTTAGTGTTTTGCAATGTGGGGGGCCAACGTTTTAGGAGTTAATAGGTTTAATTTATTAGTTATAATGTGGGGGCTGGCGGTTTAGGGGTTAATAGGTTTAGTTTATTAGTTGGGATGTGGGCGGCTGGATGTTTAGGGGTTAATGCTTTATTATAGTGTTGGCGATCTGGGGAGCCAGCGGTTTAGGGTTTAATAGGTTTATTTTAGTGTTGCAATATGGGTGGGCAGCAGATTAGGGGTTAATAGGTGTAATATAGTATTTGTGATGCGGGAGAGTGGCGGTTTAGGAGTTAATAAGTAGTTTATGGGTGTTAGTGTACTTTATAACATTTTAGTTAGGAGATTTTTGTTTTAGCAAAATCCCTAACTACTGGTCTCAGATCACGGAATGGCTCACGGTGGTATAGACTGTAAAGCAAGCATTTTAGCCAGACCACACAACCTGTAATACGGCGCTATGGAAAATCACGCACTAAAACATACATTTTATAGTGCGGAATGAATCATTGCGTATAGGCTAAAATGCTTGTAATATGAGTTACCTGTCATTCCACGCGCAATGGACAATTTTTCAGCGGTATAGCCATACCGCACCATAACGCAAAAACTTGTAATCTAGGTGAATAAGACTAAAAATGTACCACATGTTAATGAAGAAGATTGCTTCTACTTCACATTAGGGCTAGATTACAAGTGGAGCACTAATGATAGCGCAGGTGCAATAAGCAGTATCTCTTAACCGCACTATTATTAGTGCACAACTTGATATTACAAGTCCATGGTTAAATGCCCTTTACGCAAGATGGATTAGCGAGCTCGACTTCGCTCGCATGCAACCTATATTTTTAATGGATACCGCATGTGCTATAAATAGTGCTCATATTACAAGTTGAAAGTTATAGATTGCGTGCGAGCAAAAACCAAAATATGCGCGCCTGAGACCTAAATTAAACTGTAAGGCTAAAATTAAAAGTGGCACTAAACACAACATAAACATTTAAATAAAGTATTACCCTCCTATATACACTATCTAATAAAAACTATTCAAAGAAATATTAAAAATTAAAAAGATATAACGGTACAAATATATATGGTATATGACAAGGTGATGGACTGGGAAGGTCTCAAAACTGCGTATATTATATATTATATATATATATATATATATATATATATATATACACACACATACACATGTATATATATGTATAAATATATAAACTCACAAACTTATCTGTATATTTAAATATATTATAATCCTCTATTAATAATTTTTTACATATTTTCAAACATTAAAATCTTATTAAAACAAATAACTCACCATAATATAACTTCATTTGGTTATAGTGCACATGAAGAAAATTGGAATTTGCATGTGTGCTGTACCCAACAGGAGTTATATTATGGTGTGTTCTGTATTTATTTAATATAAAATATTAATTAATAATATTAATAACTAGAAATCATTATTTTTTAGGTTCTTAACATTTACAATAAATCATTAAAATCAATATTGACGTTTTGTAAGTTTTAATAATTATTTTTAATTATTAATAATATTTAATAATATTTCATATAAAATAAATACAAACACACCCTAATACAACTCCTGTCAGGTACAGAGCACATGCAAATTCCTATGTTCTTCATGTGCACTATACCTAACTGAAGTTATATTAAGTTGCATTAAGGGGAGAGGGGCAGAGGGGTAGAGGGGGGTGAGGGAACATTAGTGCAGATGTAGTTGCTAATGTGGATATTAGAGGTGGTCAGTTAGGGATAATGGTGAGGTAGCTAGAGGAATAGGAAGAGGGAGGGATAGTTTAAAGGGACAGTCAAGTCCAAAAAAAACCTTTCATTTTTCAAATAGGGCATGTAATTTTAAACAACTTTCCAATATACTTTTATCAACAATTTTGCTTTGTTCTATTTATATTTTAGTTGAAAGCAAACCTAGGAAGGCTCATATGATAATTTCTAAGCCCTTAAAGACTGCCTCTATTTTATTTACTTTTCACAGCAGGGGAGAGAAACCTCATGTAGGCCATATAGATAGCATTGTGATCACGTCCGTGGCTAGTGGCAGACACTGCACTAATTGGCTAAAATGCAAGTCAATAGATAATAACTTAAAGTCATGTGATTGGGGGCGGTCAGAAGATGCTTAGATACAAGTTAGTCACAGAAATAAAAAGTGTATTAATATAACAGTGTTGGTTTTGCAAAACAGGGGAATGGGTAATAAAGGGATTATCACTCTTTTTAAACAACAAAAATTCTGGTGTTGACTGTCCCTTTAAGGAATGTGGTGGCTTTGTGCTACTAGTAGGATAGGACCAGAGGGGAGGGAGAATAGAGTTAAATTGTCCCACCCTAGGACAGTCAAATCTAGTGTAGGGACAGAGGGAGGGAGGCCTGGGTCTGGGCCTGTAGAGGGTGGGGGAGGGGATAGGAGGACTCATGTCTTAGGGACAGATCAGGGAGAGGTGTCTGGTCCCTCATCCCAGACGGGAGGGCATGAGTTTGCTGGGCAGTCTAAAAGTCCAGGGAGAGGAAGGAGCCGTATAGAGAGGCTGAGAAAGTGGCTCTGATAGAGAAATATGTGCAAAAAGCCCCGCAATTGGAGAGGCATCAGCAACATTAGAAGTAGGCTATGGGAGGAAATCAGGGAGACATGCATAAGAGTAGCAAATTGCCAATGCACCATGTCCAATATTAAGCAAAGACTGCTGGTGGGTGGTGACTGAAAAGCTGAGAATGGAAGAAGAATGGACAAGTCAAGCCTTGTCTGTAGTGGTTGGGAGGAGCTGCTGGGGGCCATATGACGGCAGCTGAAGAGTCAGAGATCCCAGGAGGAGAAGAGATGACTGATGCATATTTTGAAAACAGTTGTGTAAGTATAAAGTGTCTTTAGTATTTGTAATTTATTATCATATTTTTTTACAAAACATAAAATAAAATAACTTGCATTAAAGGGTTTTTGTATTAAAATACGTTATATCAGAGAAACAAAATAAATGTAATTACATATATAGATATTCTTTAAAAAGGCATGTCATGGAAATTTAAAGTTTATAAATTGATTTTTCATGATGTTTATATAGAATATAACTTATAAAAGTTTACAAATTATGTTAAATCATATTTTGCTAGTAATAATGTTATGTTCTTTTAAAGTTCATACCAAACAATGGTGTCACATAGGGAATTTATGTTTAATCAAAGGGTACCAATGGTCAAGCAAAAAGGACAGCCCTTCTGGTCTTTTGTCATAGATGGACACGTCTACTAGCTAATTAAAAAAAAGTAACATGTTTGATATATATCTGCCAATACATCATCTATATGACTACATGTTCCTTGCTGAAAGTGCTGATGGTCAAATTAGAAGTACTAGTCACACAATTCAACTGTGTAACTAGTGCTGCTGATTGAATCTGTGGCAGATTCCACTTAGGACTAGCATTTTAATGAGAGTACCAAGGGGTGCTTCTACTATGGGCTTAAACCTGTTGCTTTATTAAATAGAGATTCAAAGGAAAGCACATTTTTCAATGACATGCTCCTCCTCCTAAAGTATGAGGTAACTATTTTTGTTTTGTTTTTTGCGTTTCTTTCCCCTATACTCATGCACAAATTATATATCTGGATAAAGCATCTAAATCTATGCTATATTTGAGATTCATAACTTATATAGAGAACAATCATGTATTTTAATAAGGTATTGTTTAGACATGTGCAATCATTTTCGGACAAATGCACATTCGTACCGAAAATCAGATTTTTTTTTTGAAAATGAATATCCGAATGAATGCATTTATTTGATTCCTTTAAATTACGTTGAAAGGCTTAATACTTAACATAACTCGCTAACCCAATCCTCTTCTTGCCAGGTCCCTGGCCGTGCTAACAGGAGGCTTAACGCTCAACAACCAGGGCCTGCACTAACTTTAGTTAGTGCTGGTCCTGGGTGTTGAATGGCTAAGCTTCCTGTTAGCACGGCCAGAGCTCTGGCAAGAAGAGGATTGGGTGAGCATGCTCTCCAGAGCGCGTTAGGGTAAGAATATAGCTACAGGTAAATTTCCACCTGAAACTTTAAAACATTTACATTCATTTAACGAAAACGGATGTAAATGTTTAACAAAAATTTGATTCTCGTTTAGTTTTAAACTGACGGAAAACTAAATAGCCCAGGCAACGAATATTCAGGGAAACAAATTTCCTCTAATATTCAGAACGAAAAATTAATTTGAAACTAAATGTTGTTCTGGTATTGTGCTGGTATTGTATTTGATATATGCTATTACGGTAGCTTAATCCAATGTATAACAGATATGGGCAATACACATGCATCTCTCTTACCATCTGCCTCTGCACCTAGAGACTTTCTTGGGTGTACAATGTTAAAGCATACTTAAAGGTCCTCATCCCTTCTCCATCTGCTCCTTCCCCTTGTGTTGCAGACATTTATTAGTCATAACATCTATGAAAGTCTTAAATATTGCATAGCTTTTCCATCATAGCAATTATTTACAACAACATATATGTTTAAGTTTTTATATTTAGTGGTTTGTAGTGTTGTTGTACTCTTAAATAGTTTTTATTGATGTGTAACACTGTAAAATCCATTCAAATAACCATCATGGACTCTTTAATAGTTTAAAAATCAAAATCTTTGTATGGCCTAGGGACTGTGTTATGCCATGCATGAGATTCAGCCATGGATTGTGATATTTATTGCTAAAATAACTACCTCCAGTTATGGTTTATGGAAAGTTTTATGCCACATTTGGGATTCAATAATGGATTGTGTCTTTAATGAGTTCAAAAACCTACCTCCAGTTATGGCTTATAGAATGTGGTATGGCATATTTCGGATTCAGTCATGGACTGTGTCTTTAATGGGCTCAAATAACTACCTTCAGGTATGGCTTATGAACTGTGTTATTCCATATTTGGGATTCAATCATGGACTGTGAAACTTATTGCTCAAACATCTACAATCAGATATGGATTATGGACTGTGTTATGCTATGTGTGACTCAATCAGGGATAGTGATACTTATTGCTCAAAAAACTACCTCCAGGTATGGTTTATGGACTGTGTTATGTCATACTCTAACACAAACAATACCTCTCACTGAGTATTTTTGTTTAATCTCAGACTATGGAGGACAGATGGCTGATCCTGCAAAGAAAAACATTATCCTGATGTTTATTAAATAATTATCTATAATTATCTATATTATCTATATAATCTATTTATCTACATTTTACAATTTGATATAAAGTGGTGGTGGTTACATGTTTATGAATTGTGATGATTTTACAAAATTAGTCAATGGTCAAATGTAAGGTATTATTTAATGGTGGTGCTCACATGTTTGCTCACTAGTGATGCTGGAGTCCCTCTTAATCTTGCCTATATTCCATATGTAATATATGTACTACTATAATTATATATGCACTGGTGTGCACATTTTTTTTCACCAGTGAATTTAAAAAAATATATATTTTAAGTATACTCTTGCCCTCTCGGACCACGAGACATTGTACTTTAGAATTTAATGTGTTACATGTATTATGGATATGCAAAAAAAAACATTAATGTGATGGAAGAATAGTATGCCATTAAACTACGTTACAGTTAGTTATTAATTGACTAAATGTCTCCTATGAGGCAATTATACTTGTATACAAAGGTATGATTTGTTCCTTAACATGCACTTGCTATATTTATTGAAATAAATATCATTTTACCTGACATACTACATTATCAGGATAAATTATTTGCAATTATGTTAACATGTTAATAATTAATGTACCATAATCTTTTAAAATGATTCACCATAATGTTTCTTTAATGATATTCAAATCTCAGGTATTGAATTAAAAAAAGAAAAAAAAGAAGAAACATCATCTGAATATAACATTTTTACATGAATCTGGTGTTCATTATTTGAATGTGTTCTGAAAAATGCTTGACATGAAACTCATGTTGTCATCTTATTTAATTAAATGTCTTAATTAAAAAAGTTGACAGTATATTGGTGTGATATTCTTCCTCTAAATGTCTTAATAAAAATATTTGACATGATTCCTGTGGGTTTTTTTTTTACATATGTTTGATTTCATTTAATTTTCTTGCATACATATACATTTAAACAATTATTGTCCTGGAGAGGCGTGACTAACAGTGAGAGGAGCAAGACATGCTTACTGTGAGCTCTGTGTAAACAGAGTTAAAAACTAATAAAAATGACAGTATTTCCTCTGGGTTCAGCATCCTAAGACTGACCACATTGCAGGGGAACAGCGGCAGAAGTCAGAGGACTTTCTTAGAGACCAGCTGCGAGCTTTGTTTTACAGCGAGCCTCTGGATCATAGCCAACCGCCGGAGGGTCGGGCTCTGCACCGACGGCTGAAAGAAGCATACAGAACCTAGAGAAATAACCCTGATCTCAGAAGGCTCTGTGATCAATAAGCCAAAGTGACCGGACTGTACTACTGCAACGGAACTCATCGCAGCTCTCAGAAGAAATGACCCTTGCAAAAGAAAAAAAAGTGTGGGGTCACAGTTCTTCTTCAATCATCATTAAACATCAAAGAGGAGGAAGTAGTTATAGATAAAGATGGGAGATATCTCTTGCTTATAGGTCTAATTCAGAATACTCCAGTCATAATAGCCAATGCATACGCTCCAAATGAACACCAAGTGACTTTCCTGACAAAAGTGAGTAAACGTTTAACTCTCTGGAGCAGAGCTTTCCAAACTTTTCATGTCAGTGACACACTTTTTAGACCTACATCATTTCGCGACACAGTAATTCAGTTGTACTGGCAAACAGGAGGTTAAACTAACTTGTTTTAAGAGATACGGACACATACATAAAATTATATAATAACAAAATGTATTTACAAGTAACAGTATGTATGTGCAATAATTAAAAAAAAGTTTAACACCACCAATAGCTACTGACTATTTTAATGGGATATATGAGGTTGATGGGATGAACACAGTTTATGAATATAAATGGAATATTAGACACTATTAGAATATAAATGGAATATTAGACACTCGCATTTTTAAGCTTCCCCTTCCTATCCATATATCAAGAGCAGGAACAGCAATGCACTACTGGGAGCTAGTTGCAAAAAACCCCCACTGACTTCTGATTTCAGCTCAGCATTTAAGCTGCCGCCCTCAGAGCTTGGTGAGTCCGATTGACTACTGCCCGCGCTGCAAACACACTGCTGTCCCACTCACTGACTACACATGCAGTCACAAGCCAATTAAGGAGACTACACGTGCAGTCAGGAGCCAATGTGCCGCCAAAGCCACCAATGGGAATAGTTTCATTTCCCACTGAGCTATGCCAATAGGTTAAGATGATCTGTGACCCCCTAGGTATCAATCACGTGTCATCCATGTGATATGCATAGCAGGCAGGTGGAAAGTCAGAAACCCCAAAAAAAAATTTTTTAAAAAATTGTGCTGAAGCAGGGACACACCTACACACTGCTGCCGACACACTAGTGTGTCCCGACACACAGTTTGGAAAGCACTGCTCTGGAGGAAATATAAACTTAACCTCACATTAGACCACAAGCTAGACAGTACCACACAAGGGATGACTCAGACTAAATGCCGATCCTCACACAATATCTTAAAAGATTTTATAGCAGATCACAACCTCATTGATAGCTGGAGAACATTAAATGACGGTACGAGAGACTATACATATTTCTCGCTCATGTATAACTCACACTCTAGGATAGACTATATTTTTAAAAGCCAAATTTTGATACCACTCCTGATGAAAGCCTCAATATTAAACTGTCCATGGTCAGACCATTCTATGGTGGAAATCATGCTGACTGGAGTTTTGTACCCAAATAGAGTAAAATTGTGGTCATTAAATACTGGTATGCTACAGGATAAAGTGTTTTTACAACAACTCCACCAGCAGATCTCTGAGTTCATCTCAATCAATGAAGGTAGTACTTCTAATCCCCTATATGCTTGGGGCGCTTTAAAAGTGTATGTAAGGGGCTTCTTAATTGCTGAATCAAATAGGAGGAGTAAACAAAATAAAGATTAGCTGACACAGCTGCAACATGAGGCCAATTTACTAAAAACTCAAATGATTACCCACCCAAACAAAAAAAATATTTAACAGTTTAGAGCCAATAATGACGAGATAAATCAATTATTAGATAAAGAAGCAATTAGGTCCATTAAAATTATAGATACACACTATTATATTTACAGCAATAAGCCAGACAAAATGATCGCAAATAAGCTTAAGGAATTGACTAGAAATACCACAGTACCACAGTTACAGAGGCAGGATGGCACATTTACTAATGATCCTCTATGTATTGTCAATATGTTTGTTGACTTTTATAATGATCTATATAATCTTCCTGACCCCAACAGAGGCAAGGACAGGTAGAGGGAACTAGACAGTTTTCTGGGTCAAAGCTCCCTATTAAATGTTTCAGAAGACAAACTCAAATCTCTGAACTCTCCTATTACTCAGGAGGAGGTTAGGGCATCCATAAAAAATCTTAAAAGTTCCAAAACACCTGGTCCGGATGGCTACTCTGGGATCTTCTACAAATCCCTACAAGATATTGTGATCCCCCAGTTGACCCAGATTTTTAACTCCATTATGAAGGGTATTGAAATCCCCAGAGAAATGTTAATGGCCAGAATTGCGGTCATACCAAAACCTGGTAAAATCTTACCAGTGGTCTCTCATTTTCACATAATGCAACTCTCAAAGAGAATTATATAAAGGTGGCTTTTAGGTGGTACCTGCACCCAACTAGGTTTGGAGAGGGGGAACACCAGCACCAACATTTGTGTTATAGAGGTTGTGGGGAGAGGGGCTCGTTTATACACATGTGGTGGCACTGCATCAAAGCCAGAGAAGTGTGGGCTCAAACATCTTTTGAGCTCAGTTTTTCAAACACAAATAGTCCTTACTCCTGAACAAGCCTTATTACATTTTAAGATACCACAGCTCCCAAAAAGATACCATAGACTGGCTATGACCATCTGTACAGTCATAAGAATAAGCCTGGCCCAACACTGGAAAAATGCACCGCCAAACTTCTCTGTTATTTATAATAAAATAACGTACCACTATAATATGGCCAGCATGGCAGCCGAGGCGTTGAACACAAGAGATAGTTTTCTCATGCAATGGGAACCCTTCATAATGTTCCATGAAAATAGGAATAGACAAGGAGTATAGGTTACTCTTTCTATTAAGCCTTGCTCTAACAGGGGGTGTGGTGGAGAGCCTGGACAAAGGAGACTTATGAGATGATTGTACTCTGCATGTTGTAATATGTTTGATTTTTGAAGCTAGAATAATACATCTTGATGTGATACAGATTATAAGCATGGACTATTGCAAGAGGAAATACAGAAACAATGGTGAAGTTATTTATATGGGGTGAGAAACTCCTTACCTATTGATAAGTAACGTTTAATGTGATCTATACTTACAACTTGTTATTTGAATAATACTAGTTTATTGTATGCTGTTAAATGACTCATTTGAAAACTATAATAAAATAATTTCAACATAAACAATTATTGTCCTAACAATTTTGCATCTTTGATTAAAAGCCTTCATTCTTTAACAAATGTTTAACACATGTTGTGATTGCCTGGTAAGTTATATGTTAAAAAAAAGGCTTGTATATCAGTAATAATACTTTTTTGATCTTAAGGAGTGTTCAATGAAATAGATTTACTTCCATATATGCTTTTAAATAAAGGTTTCAGTGGTGTATTAAGGTTTTATGCTGCCCTAGGCATTACAATTTCTGCTGCCCCTCATCTCCTAAGATTTTGGCTTTTTTTTGGAGAATATATTTAATGCTCAGAGAGTAACGTAAAAGCAAAATTTCATGGCATTTCTAAAGTAAATGTTTACCATATACACATACACACACATACATATCTAACTATTGCTGCCAAAAATAACAATTATATATATATATATATATATATATATATATATATATATATATATATATATATATATATATATGTCACAAAACACTGATTTCTTTAAACACTTTTTCCCCCAACACAATACTGAGTGCTGAAAGCCAACAGAACTAAAGGCAATAGCTAGCTGAATAAATGAAAGTTTCAGAGTTACCTCTATGGGCACGCTCTTATTATACCCCACTAAAATGTAAGCTCCTTGGGCAAAATATCCCATTACATACCTGTATAATACTTCTAAAATAATGGAAAGTGTCTTATAAATATAGCCACAAAAAAGGTGCTGCCCCACCCTCCCATCTGCTGCCCTAGGTAAGTGCCTTGTTTGCCTACGCCAAAATATGCCCCTAAAAGGTTGTAATTCTAATTGAATCATTACAGCTTAACAATTAATTAATGTGATATCTGTGAAGAATCTGTTGATTACCATATATGGTTTTAATCAATAGTTTATACAATAATTGAATCATTAGCGCTTTAAAAATTGTAATACTATATATGGTTAGAAACGTCATATCCACCATATATGGCAGTGAACAATTGTTGAGATATAATTATTCAATAATTGAATTCACAATTGTTGAATGGGCGGGAATTACCACATAAATACATCAAATGTAACATCCACCAATGAGATCTGAGCCGGAAGAAGAAAAAACTACAGGTTGAAATGCATGTAGCTGGTTGTTTAATCAGCGGTGTGTGCAGCTTAACACCACCAACACTCATCAAGTTACTAGCGAGTGGGGCAACAGTATGTGAGGACTGAGGCATGCTTGTTACTCATGAGCCTCTGAGGTTTATGGGATACACCATTGTAGAAGGAACGTTGGAAATCCATGGTGTGCTTCTTACTTATGTGCCTTGGGAAACTATGAAGTAGTGTTTTTTGCGGCAGACGTGACCTTCTCTATAACCTGGACGAGGAAATTGTTGCTAGTGGACTGGATTACCCACTTGCTACTTGTTGTGTGGATATCTCAGATCTTAAAGGGACCGGTAAGCTCTGTATCTTGATTGAGCTCTCACACATTGGAGATATGGTAACATCTCATACTACATTTATGTGATCCGTTATTAGACATGCTATTCTTATTGGGAACTGCTTCATTTTTCCTCCACATGGACATGTTTCTATTTGCTATATGAATCGGAATCAATGCATGTTCCATTATTAAGCATTACTTTGTATTCCTTTTGTTCTGTATCTCAGCCGTATTCTGGGTCTACTTTTCTCGCCCTCGTTCTGGTCTCTTGAGTAATTGTTGCTTTTAGCCTTGTTATTGTTTCAGCATAGAAACATAAATATATAATATGTTGTTGCAGGATTTGTGAACTTCACCTGTTTTTTTTTATCATATTTCCGTAAATTGCCCTGTGCTGGATATGAGTGGCTTGTGTTTATTCTGTTTTGTATTTATACAACTTTTAGCCACTCGCAGTGCACTGTGCACAGTGTATTTATTGTTTGAAACACTGTGTGGCAGGTAAAAACTGTTCAATGGACTGGTGGTGCTGGCATATGCATTTTTCATATATAAAATTGCAATATTCTTCTCTTAGAAAAAAAGTTATTTTTAAATATATATTTCTAGTTCTATATATATGTATCAGTTTCCAGTCCTGTCTGTATGTATATTAAAACTGTGGTTTACAATTTGTGGATAAAGAACAAGCATTTTGCACCCCAACTTGATACATGATAAGTTGTGTAATAAGTTGCAGAATGATAACAAAAATAAAGCATTTTATAGTAGGTTGATGTAAGACAATTTCAAATTAGAGTTGTACTGTTTTATTTTATAATTTTTAGTAATTTTTATCTGAATCTCCAAAATACTGACCAAATATATGCTTCACTAAAACCAGGTTGTCAGTTGTCATCTATCGATAACCAAAGAGACAGAAAACCCTTCAGGTTATCAATAGTCAAGATGAAGTCAGACAAAAACAGTGTCAGTATCTGCAGATGGTTTTAGATGCTATCTGCATAGATGGCGATAGAAATAAGGGACAACGTTTTATACAACTTTACTTTTTCATAAAACTAATAGCCCCCTCCTTAGGAGGAGTGGAGTAATCATACACCTGTAAACCCAAAGTACAATGCAATGAATTTATTTTGACTCACTTTTCACTCCGCAGTGTCCAGTTTTGTTATGTCCCAATAGTTCACTTGATTCACTACAGGTACCATTTCTTAGAAATACTAAAAGCAAATACTTTAAATGGACACTAGTGTAAAACGTAATGTCTTTCCAATTAATTCTTACACCAGTTGCAGAGTATTAAATGTATGGAAATTGCTCCTTTATATTTATTTATGTATTTTAAAAAGCTGTTTTGCTTATTGAAACCTCATCCCCCCTCTCTTAAAATTGTGATCTTAGTCACGCAATATGGCCAAACTCTGCTTTACTAGTCACCAACTTACTAGATGTCCCCCAAGCTCAGATGTGCTTGTGACAGTGTATTGGAGTTGTATATAAAGCAAGGGAGTCTCATTCTATTTTAAAGACAGAAGCAGGGATGATTTAGCCGAAAGTCAAAGTATTGTAGTGTTAGGACCACGAATAGGTGATTTTATTGCAGGCAATGTTTTGTTTATTTGCAAATGTATGTGCGCCAATACTCCGTGTTTTATGTAGCTATTTAGTCCCATTAGCAGCATTCCTAAAGATATAAGCGACAATGTTTATTGTATTCCAAGCATTGGTAAGTCTCCCATAGATCAGTTGATTTCTGTTGCTGCCTCTTGGTAACGTAGCTTTTCTTTATAAAATAATATTTTTATTATAGATGGAAAGTTCAACAGGCAAGCAGCTATTTCAAATGATAAATAAAGTTAAAGAGCTATGTGTAAACAATGTAATACACTTTTCCCTATATTACAAGTTGAGCATAAATAAATGCTATGGTGCGCTAAGTTTGCTAAAGCTCAAATCATAGCGCTCCCATTTTTATTTCCATATTACAAGTGGAAAGTAAAATGTTAGCTCTTGCTAACATTTGGAGGTTGGATAGCGCAGCTGCACTAAATCCCTTCCATAATAGACTTTGATGGGGCGTACTACAAAACTTAGGTCCTGGCTTTCCCTAAAGCGCTAAGCCAAACGTACACTAGGATGAAAGTACGCTAAAAAGTCTTAAACTATATTTTAATTTATACTATAAATATTGATAACACTTTTTTTTGTATATATGTGTGTATGTATATATGTGTATATATGTGTGCACACATACATACAGGAAGAAAGAAAGAAAAATCTCTAAGCCGGTAAGGTAATATATTATATTATAGTAGACACTATGCACAAGCCTTATAAAAAGTAGAAATGTATTCTGTATACATTAAAACAATGAACTGAAGGCAAACTCACAAGAAGTAAAGATGCAGCTAATAAGTCATCTAACGCGTATCACGTCCATCTGACGCTTTCTCAAAGATAGTTAGGGAGCGTAGGTGTTCAAACTTAAATAGCCACACAAAAAAAAACACATGCATACATGCATACACATATATATCTACATGCATACAAATACACACATTCATATACACCTTTGAGCCCTTCCTAGTCCATCTTCTTGTCATATACGTTGTCCCTTTAAATTACAGTTAACACATTTGTATTAATAAAAATGAATACAGTATATTACATTTAATATATATATATATATATATATATATATATATATATATATATATATATATATATGCTAAATACTTTATTTTAACATATAATACATGTGTTTTGTTATACTTTATTCTAGCCCTAACACTTTACTTCAGGCGACCTATATTTTTAAGCATTATCATTAGTGATATGTTTGAGTGCGACACATAATTCACCACTTGTAATATGAGCTATGTTAGCATTCCCTGTGCTGTCCATTAAAAGCATAGGCTATGCTAAAAATACTTCAGCCGTGCTAACATTCTTTGGTTAAACTATTTTACTGTTCAGTTGTGATATAAGATTGTGTGCTAGTCTTAGAGCAGGTCCACAATATGGGTAACGCACCCTGAACTATTAATAGCATTCCACTTGTAATCTACTCTTTTAGCAGGTAAAATAAATCATTAGAAATGCATTAAAAGGAAACAAATTACAGTACATTGTCCATTTAAAATAGGCCAAAAGTTAAAGTGATTGTACATTTCAGACTATAAGAATGTTGCAATGAAAAATATATTAGTTTGCAAGTAAAACCACATCATTTTTTTTTTTTTAAAGTGTATATATATTTTATAATAAAATATTTATAATGCTAATTGGTATTGTCTGTTCCTCCGCCCCCCCCCCCCCTTCATTTCCTCTTTTGGCTGGGTTGTGATGTATAGAGTAGTCAAATCCACTCTCTATATAGGCTTTCTATGGGCTTTAGAGGGGCTGGACTTCAAGATTGTCAAATGACACACATGCTGATTGGATGTTCACTGGAATTGTTATTAAAAAAAAGTTCATCAAAAAAGTTCATCCAAGTGGGCCGGCATAACATTGCAATAGAAGCATTACTTTATGCACTAATTTAACCCTTTGACAGATGGATTAAAAACAGATAAGGTACACATACACTTTTTTAATGGCACATATTAAATATATGGCATTAGATAAGTTAAGGTTTACCATCACTTTAAACAGAGTTTACCAGGAAACACCCACACATATAATTATGTGCCCAGAAGTTCTGAGGTCTTATTTCAAAAGTATGTTTGGTTTTTAGGAACACTACTATTTTATAACAGTATAATTAATTATTCTGACCAAGAAACTGAACACATTGCTATACCTATTTTCTGCACACATAGCGCATTGGTAGCTCTATTTAAGAAACCCCATACTTTCAAATAATTGGTCCAGAAAATGTGTAATTTAAAGAAGTGTAAAAATATCTCACAAATCATTCTAAGTACCACATTTCATGATTAACGATTCTGCTAAAGCTAATATCTTTAGCACATTTATTTCCATTACCCAGACCAATTTAAATTGCCTCATGTCTGAAAGTGCTATTATATACATCCAAATGTATAAATATATATACTGCTACTAGAATTTCTGTTAATATAGCTTTGTTCCAAATACAAATACCTTCACTAAAAGCTAAAATGAACTTCTTTGTGGTAAAACAAAATCTTAATTCTCTTTGCTTTCATTAACAGAGGTATTGCTTTTCTTGATCATTTCACATTACTCAGGGGAGGTGTATGGGAATTTTACAGCAATAAGTTACAAATGGGAAGCTGACTGGTATGCTGCCATCTGGCATACATCCATGCCCAAGGAAAACATTTTAAATTAATTTAATATACCCAATAGTATATAACATGTATCCAGGGAAAAATATTTAACAATGACATTTAAAGTTCATTTCCACAGTGGATTTTATGAAGACATCTTACTGGGTCATTTGTAGGGTCGATAGTTAATAAAAACATATTTATGGGGTTAAAGTCGAACAAAGGTCAGTAATGTTATAACATTCTCAATAGCAACCAATTCTTCTATAGCTCTCTTTAGTGATTTGTTATTGTTATAGTTTTGGATTTTGTCTTTCCATAATTTTGTATATATACTGTATAATATTTACCAATGCATAATATAATCACATTTTCTACTACTACTGTACTTAACCAGCAACCACTAATTCATATTTTTTTTTATCCATATATAAGGATAATTTAATTTCCTTATATCCAGCTCTGGGCTAGATTACAAGTGGTGCTCTTTTTAGCACTTTCAATCGTGTGCAAACACAGCCAGAAGTAAACTTTTAACACGCACAGGTTAGCATGCATATTACAAGTTGAAAGTAAAATGTTTGTACATAATAGAAACCCGACACACGCTAACTTGAGTTATTGAAATGTCACAACTGCGTTAACTTCTCCTCATATACTTCAATGGAGAGTGCAAACTGAAAAAAAACTAGCACTTATGGCTCATGCGCTAACCCGACAGGAGTTAAACCTAGTTAGTGTTATTTTTATTTTTTTAAATACATATTTCTATATGTATCTGATGTATTTTTTGCAAAATATATTTATTTATTTATATATATATATATATATATATATATATATATATATATACAGTATATATATATATATATATATATATATATATATATATATATATATATCCAAACAAATCGCACTCCCTGGATTTAAGCACAGCAAAGGTTTATTCAATGACGTTTCGGGGTTTACACCCCTTCCTCAGACAACCAGATTAAAGCAAGATACTGTGAATTTAAACATAAGCAAAACCCCGCCCCTTGGTGCACATCCAATAATCAATTACACAAAATTTGATGCATCTGTATACACAAAACCGAAACAAAGCATAAATTCTACAAAATGTAATATCATATAATAAATATCTGTGTGCATCATTAAAAAATATGAAATTACATCATCATCACCTGTAATATAATAGTGATATTATAAGTTGATCATAGAGCATGCTAACCACAACCACATTGTTTTAGTGTCCTTTGTGAGGAACATTGGAATGTAAACTATTTACAGTATACACAAACCTTTAAACCCTTAGAATTGTTATAGCAAAGATTATTTAGAGATAAGCTTGGCCTTTTTTTTTCTTCCTTTAAATAATTGGAAGATGCTGTATACATAGTTACCAATGCTCCAGAGGATTCTGGGTAAGAATTGCATATTAGATTATGCAATCTCACAGTTTTTTTGCTTCTGGTACCGTGTTAAAACACTGCAATCCACTTCTGGACAGTTATTTCATACCCATAAGCACTGATCAGCAGAAGATAGGTTTTGATTTGCTGCTAAGTGAAGCTTGTTTCCAGATGTATGCAAAGTACTTCTGGGGAAAGGCAAGTGGGGATACTTTCCTAGATGTGCTACTTGCCTATGCAATAATTCTATTGCTCTAACTTTGATGAAATGAATAATGCTTATAGAGAGATGATAGATATATATATAGATAGATAGATAGATAGATAGATAGATAGATGATAGATAGGTAGATAGACTGTAGATAGATAGATAGATAGATAGATAGATAGATAGATTGATAGATAGATAGATAAAAATATAGATAGATACAAAATAACAAGAGTATTGCATTGAGCAATAATATATTATTTATCAGACTAACTATATATTTATAAGTAGAGAAGCTTTCGGGATATTCCTCCTGAAAGCCAATTTAATATATAAATGTAAAACTCACAGCATATTTATTAGATACTTTGATTAATACTTGTTATATAATATATATATATTTACTGTATGTATGTATATATATATATATATATATATATATATATATATATATATATATATACTGTATATAGAAAAAATAACTAATTGTGTAGTTCATTAACAAATCTAGACAGGCCCAGAGGCTTGTTTTCCCACAGAAAACCTCTGAATTACATTGTTTCCAATGCAGCAAAGGATTCTGGGTAAGATATGCAAATTAAGTACACAATGACACACCTTTTTACTTCAGTCTGCTTTTCAGCAGGTTCCCTTTAAGCCAACGTATCGCTGTTCACACAGCTTATAAACTTAGCTAGGGTCAGTCTCTCCCTTTTATCTCCCCCTAATTTAAAATGATGTTGTATTCTGCCTGGAATCAACTTCACCCAGCAGTGATTCTAACCTTCTCCCAGCTGATGAGTGGCAAAAACCACGAAACAGTCTGTCCAGGGATGGTTATGAATCACTGCACTGACCCTAGCTAAGTTTATAAGCTGTGTGAACAGCGATACTTTGGCGTAAAGGGAACCTGCTGAAAAGCAGACTGAAGTAAAAAGGTGTGTCATTGTGTACTTAATTTGCATATCTTACCCAGAATCCTTTGCTGCATTGGAAACAATGTAATTCAGAGGTTTTCTGTGGGAAAACAAGCCTCTGGGCCTGTCTAGATTTGTTAATGAACTACACAATGAGTTATTTTTTCTATATTTTGTGCGTAGTGGAGGATTTTAAACTCGCCTTTTATCTCCCCCTAATTTAAAATGTTGTTGTATTCTGCCTGGAATCAACTTCACCCAGCAGTGATTCTAACCTTCTCCCAGCTGATGAGTGGCAAAAACCACGAAACAGTCTGTCCTGGGATGGTTATGAATCACTGCACTGACCCTAGCTAAGTTTATAAGCTGTGTGAACAGCGATACTTTGGCGTAAAGGGAACCTGCTGAAAAGCAAACTGAAGTAAAAAGGTGTGTAATTAATTTGCATATATTACCCAGAATCCTTTGCTGCATTGGAAACAATGTAATTCAGAGGTTTTCTGTGGGAAAACAAGCCTCTGGGCCTGTCTCGATTTGTTAATGAACTACACAATGAGTTATTTTTTCTATATTTTGTGCGTAGTGGAGGATTTTAAACTCGCCTTTTATCTCCCCCTAATTTAAAATGTTGTTGTATTCTGCCTGGAATCAACTTCACCCAGCAGTGATTCTAACCTTCTCCCAGCTGATAAGTGGCAAAAACCACGAAACAGTCTTTCCTGGGATGGTTATGAATCACTGCACTGACCCTAGCTAAGTTTATAAGCTGTGTGAACAGCGATACTTTGGCGTAAAGGGAACCTGCTGAAAAGCAGACTGAAGTAAGAAGGTGTGTCATTGTGTACTAAATTTGCATATCTTACCCAGAATCCTTTGCTGCATTGGAAACAATGTAATTCAGAGGTTTTCTGTGGGAAAACAAGCCTCTGGGCCTGTCTAGATTTGTTAATGAACTACACAATGAGTTATTTTTTCTATATTTTGTGCGTAGTGGAGGATTTTAAACTCGCCTTTTATCTCCCCCTAATTTAAAATGTTGTTGTATTCTGCCTGGAATCAACTTCACCCAGGAGTGATTCTAACCTTCTCCCAGCTGATGAGTGGCAAAAACCACGAAACAGTCTGTCCTGGGATGGTAATGAATCACTGCATTGACCCTAGCTAAGTTTATAAGCTGTGTGAACAGCGATACTTTGGCGTAAAGGGAACCTGCTGAAAAGCAGACTGAAGTAAAAAGGTGTGTCATTGTGTACTTAATTTGCATATCTTACCCTGAATCCTTTGCTGCATTGGAAACAATGTAATTCAGAGGTTTTCTGTGGGAAAACAAGCCTTTGGGCCTGTCTAGATTGGTTAATGAACTACACAATGAGTTATTTTTTCTATATTTTGTGCGTAGTGGAGGATTTTAAACTCGCCTTTTATCTCCCCCTAATTTAAAATGTTGTTGTATTCTGCCTGGAATCAATTTCACCCAGCAGTGATTCTAACCTTCTCCCAGCTGATGAGTGGCAAAAACCACGAAACAGTCTGTCCTGGGATGGTTATGAATCACTGCATTGACCCTAGCTAAGTTTATAAGCTGTGTGAACAGCGATACTTTGGCGTAAAGGGAACCTGCTGAAAAGCAGACTGAAGTAAAAAGGTGTCTCATTGTGTACTTAATTTGCATATCTTACTCAGAATACTTTGCTGCATTGGGAACAATGCAATTCAGAGGTTTTCTGTGGGAAAACAAGCCTCTGGGCCTATCTAGATTTGTTAATGAACTACACAATAAATTATTTTTTCTATATTTTGTGCGTAGTGGAGGAATTTAAAATGTTGTTGTATATATATATATATATATATATATATATATATATATATAATGTAACAAGTATTAATCAAAGTATCTAATACATATGCTGGGAGTTTTACACATATATATTAAATTGACTATCACCTAGATTACAAGTTTTGAGTTTGTGTTTTAACGCTGAAAAAATGGTCATTTCAGCGTTAAAACAGCACCACAGCAATTACAAGTCTTGTCGGTATAGCTGTACCGCAAGCATTTTAGCCTATAATGCAACATCAGTCCCGCACTCGTAAAAATTACGTTTTTACGTTCCCTATCTTAAATTAAATTAAAACTTACCTGTCAAATTAAAAAAACTAAGTTTAAACTAACAATTAAACTAATATAACTAATAAACTAAAATTAAACTAACTACCAATTAAATAAACTATATTACACATTAAAAAAATCCTAACACTACTCTAAAAATTACAAACGATCTAATTACAAAAAATAAAAAAGACTAAATTACAAAAAATAACAAACACTAATTTACGAAAAATAACAAACGAAATTGTCAAAAATAAAAAAGAATTACACCTAATAGCTCTATAAAAATAAAAAAAGCCCCCCAAAATAAAAAAACCCTAGCCTACAATAAACTACCAATATCCCTTAAAAGGGCTTTTTGTAGGGCATTGCCCTAAGTTAAACAGCTCTTTTACCTGAAAAAAATACAAAGACCCCCCTCAAACAGTAAAACCCACCACCCAGCCAACCCCATAAAATAAAAAACCTAACTCTAACAAAAACCTAAGCTACCCATTGCCCTGAAAAGGGCATTTGTATGGGCATTGCCCTTAAAAGGGCATTTAGCTTGTTTACGAATAGCCCAAATCCAAAACTAAAAAATAAAACCCACCCAAAAACTCTTAAAAAAATTATCACTAACCCCCGAAGATCCACTTACAGTTTTTGAAGTCCCGCTTGAACGATCTTCATCCAGGCGGCGAAGTCCTCATCCAGGCGGCGAGAAGTCTTCATCCAGGCGGCCTCTTCTATCTTCATACTCTCGGCGAGAAGTCTTCATCCAGGCGGCATCTTCTATCTTCATCCCAGCGGCGCGGAGCGGGTCAATCCTTAAGACATCCGGCATGGAGCATCCTCTTCATACGGTCGCCGCTGTATACTGAATCTTCAATGCAACGTACGTGATTCAAAATGGCGTATCTTGCATTCCTATTGGCTGATTTGATTTTGGAAATTCAAATCAGCCAATATGATGAGAGCTACTGAAATCCTTTTGGCTGTTCAAAACAGCCAATAGGATGAGAGCTTCTGAAATTCTATTGGCTGTTCAAATCAATGAAGAAAGAAGATGCCGCCTTGATGAAGATAGAAGAGGCCACCTGGATGAAGACTTCTCGCCGTCTGGATGAGGACTTCGCTGCCTGGATGAAGATAGAAGAGGCCGCCTGGATGAAGACTTCTCGCCGCCTGGATGAGGACTTCGCTGCCTGGATGAAGAATGTTCAAGCGGTACTTCAAAAACCGTAATTGGATCTTCGGGGGTTAGTGATAGGTTTTTTAAAGGGTTTTTGGGTGGGTTTTTCTTTTTTAGATTGTGATTTGGGCTATTCCTAAACAAGCTAAATGCCCTTTTAAGGGCAATGCCCATACAAATGCCCATTCCAGGGCAATGGGTAGCTTAGGTTTTTTAGATAGTTTTTTTTATTTTGTGGGTTTGGGGGGTGGTGGTTTGTAATGTTAGTGGGTCTTTGTATTTTTTTTAGGTAAAAGAGCTGTTTAACTTAGAGCAATGCCTTACAAAAAGCCCTTTTAAGGGCTATTGGTAGTTTATTCTATATTAGATTTTTTATTTTGGGGTGTTTTTTTTTTTAAATGGGTATTAGAATATGAATATATGAATTTTATTATTTTTGATAATTTGTTTGTTATTTTGTGTAATGTATTTCTTTCTAATGACACGTGAGTCCACGGATCATCATCAATTACTGTTGGGAATATCACTCCTGGCCAGCAGGAGGAGGCAAAGAGCACCACAACAAAGCTGTTAAGTATCACTTTCCTTCCCACAAACCCCAGTCATTCTCTTTGCCTGCAGTGCAAGGAGTAGGTGAAGTATTCAGTGTCTGATAAGAATTTTCTTCAATCAAGATTTTGTTATTTTAAAGCAGAGTAGGCTTGCTCTGATCTTTCCTTGGGTCTAGCCATAGCCCACGTCAGTCTCTTCGTCTTCAGTAGTGCAGTGATGGCTTTTAAGCAATTGGGAACTTGTGGGGTACAATCTGCACTGTGCTTTCTCAAACAGTTTGTTGCCCTATTCAGAAAGCCTGAGTATGCTTACTCTGTTCTTTCTTTTTCCACAGGTCCATGTGAGGGATGGCACCCTCTCAAACCAGGTGAGCTGTCCTGCTGCCGGACAGATGAACATTTAGGTAAGTGCCAAGATTTTTTTTTTATTATCATAAGGGAAAATTTGGGACTTCAGCAGCTTAAATGCTGTATAGGGACGTTAGTATCATTGACCCCGTGGAGGGTTAATTACAGGGGCAGCTTAGCAGGCACTGTGGATGATGGGGAGCGTTTAATTAATTTTATTGGTGGCTCAGTCTGTGTCCTTAGCTCCAGTTTATCCCGGTCTAGGACTGTGTCAGAAGTGTGCAGTTAATGACTAAGAAAAGGTGTTATGTTCATACTGCTTACATGACCATGCGTTATTTCTGAATTAATTTCTTTTTGGCCTTAACGGCCACCGGGACCACCCCTAAGTACAAGAGGTGGTTCTTTTCAGAGACGGCAACCAATTTTAGGCGCGCTTTCTGGACTCACTTCCTGTGAGTTCTGGAATTGTGACACACTAGTAAAGACGGCTCTGCTGTCGAAAAGAGGAGGAAGATCCGGAGTAAAGCCGGATAGTTGTTCTATAAGTAATGACCGCAGTCAGCAGGACAGGCAGGCACCTCAGCAAAATTACTGAGGTGTAGAGGGTTGCCTGGGGATTGCAGGATCGCTGCTTCATTTTAATTATTAACAAGAAACATTTTTTTAAAGTAACAGTATCGTTTTTCTTGTATTAATATAAAGGGGAACAAAAATGTTTATTTAAGTAGTTTTTTTACTTTACTGACCTTCTTGTGGGTATAGATGGATCGAGAAACTTTGCAAAATGTTACATGTAGTCTATGTTTTGACTCCCAGGTGGAACCCCCAGTACCCTTTTGTTCTTCATGTATTGAACGAACTTTATGTTACAGGGATAGACTTTTTGATCCTGAGCCATCATTAGCTAGGGCGGTTGCTGTTCAGGTGTCTCCTGTACCAGATATGTCGCAGCTTTCTCCTCAAGCGTCCCAATCTTTTTCATCTACACTTGCAGTGCCCTGCATTTCCTCTCACGCTCTGGTAGGAGTTTCTTTGCAAGACATTGCTGCCCAGGTATGCTCTGCGGTATCTGAGGCACTGTCTGCTTTTCCCATGCGGCAGGGAAAGCACAAAAGGAAATTTAAAGAGTCAGTGAGTAAGGGTTCTGATCCAGTTTTGACTACTCAAGGTGCTTCTTATCAGAAGTCTGAGGAGGAAGACACTTCGGGAGCATCTGAGGGTGAAATCTCAGACTTAGATAGTATAATTCCTACTCCTGATGCTGAAGTTGTATCTCTCAGATTTAAGCTAGAACACCTCCGTCTGTTACTTAAGGAGGTTTTAGCTACTTTGGACGACTCTGATATGACTGTCGTAGTCAACCCTAAGAAATCTAGTAAGCTAAATAAGTACTTTGATGTCGCCTCCACGGTGGAGGTATTCCCTGTACCAGACCGTGCTACAGAGATTATTGCATGGGAGTGGGAAAGACCTGGAATTCTTTTCTCTCCATCTCCAATTTTCATGAAAATGTTTCCAATGGCTGACTCCACTAAGGAGTCGTGGCAGACGGTTCCTAAGGTGGAAGGAGCGATTTCCACTTTGGCCAAGAGAACCATTATTCCCATAGAGAATAGTAGCTCTTTTAAGTATCCAATGGATAAGAAGTTGGAGGCCTTGCTAAAGAAGATGTATGTTCATCAGGGTCTCCAATGGCAGCCTGCGGTGTGTATTGCCACTGTCACCAATGCGGCAGCCTACTGGTTTGATGCATTGTCTGATTCTATTCAGACAGATACTCCTCTTGAGGAGATCCAGGACAGGATCAAGGCTCTTAAGTTGGGAGCATAAAATTTGTCTAATTTTGCTATACTAGTTTGCAGAGCCTTATGGTTGAAATCCTGGTCTGCAGATGTTTCATCTAAGTCCAAGCTCTTTGCAATCCCCTACAAGGGAAAGAAAGGGATCTTTTCTCCCTCAGGATAAGAAGAATAAACAGAAAGGGCATCAGAATAATTTTCGTTCCTTTCGAAATTTTAGAGGTAAGCCTTCCCCTCGCTCTTCTAAGCAGGAACAGTCCAAGCCTTCTTGGAAGTCCAATCAGCCTTGGAACAAGGGGAAGCAATCTAAGAAACCTGCAGCTGATTCCAAGTCAGCATGAAGGGTCGGCCCCCGATACCACTCAAGCCTGGATATGGGATGTCCCGGATCCCTGGGCGGTGGACATCGTATCCCAGGGGTACAAACTAGAGTTCAAGACTTTTCCTCCCAGCGGCAGATTCCTCCTCTCAAGATTATCTGTTGACCAGATAAAAAGAGAGGCGTTCTTAAATTGTGTCCAAGATCTTTCCGCCCTTGGAGTAATAGTTCCGGTTCCAACACAGGAACAGGGTCTGGGATTATACTAAAAGAGGGAACCTTCAGGCCAATTTTAGACTTGAAATGTCTAAACAAGTTCCTCAGAGTACCATCCTTCAAGATGGAAACTATACATTCCATTCTTCCCTTGGTCCAAGAGGGTCAGTTCATGATGACCATAGACCTAAAGGATGTGTACCTTCATGTTCCCATTCACAAGGATCATCACAGGTTTCTGAGATTCACTTTTCAAGAGAATCACTTTCAGTTTGTGGCTCTTCCATTTGGCCTTGCCATAGCTCCCAGAATTTTCTCAAAGGTTCTGGGGGCTCTGTTGGCAATGATCCGGTCTCAGGGAATTGCAGTGGCACCCTATCTGGATGACATTCTGGTTCAGGCCCCCTCTTTTCAACAAGCAAACTCTCATAAGGAGATAGTGTTGTCTTTTCTTCGCTCCCACGACTGGAAGGTGAATCTGGGAAAGAGTTCTCTGGTTCCAGCTACAAGGGTAGTGTTCTTAGGGACCATAATAGATTCCCCATCAATCAAGATATTTTTGACAGAGGTCAGAAAGTCCAAGATTTTCAACTCTTGTCTTGCTCTTCAGTCCTCTCCTCGGCCGTCAGTGGCTCAATGTATGGAGGTAATTGGTCTGATGGTAGCTTCCATGGACATCATCCAGTTCGCTCGGTTCCATCTTAGAGCTCTGCAGTTATGCATGCTAAGATAGTGGAACGAGGACTATGCGGATCTGTCTCCTCGAATAGATCAGGATTAGGCGACAAGAGATTCTCTTCCATGGTGGTTGTCTCAGGAACACCTCTAACAGGGAACTTGCTTCCGCAGACCTTCCTGGGTGATTGTAACCACGGATGCCAGCCTGCTGGGCTGGGGAGCAGTCTGGGACTTGTTGAAGGCTCAGGGTCTATAGTCTCGGGAGGAGTGAGATCTCCCCATAAACATCCTAGAGTTGAGAGTGATCTTCAATTCTCTACTGGCTTGGCCTCAGTTAGCTTTAGCCCAGTTTATCAGGTTCCAATTGGACAACATAACACTGGTGGCTTACATCAACCACCAGGGAGGAACTCAGAGTTCCTTGGCCATGACAGAGGTGGCCAGAATTATTCAGTGGGCAGAGACCCACAACTGCTGTCTATCTGCAATCCACATTCCAGGAGTGGACAATTGGGAAGTGGGTTTTCTGAGTAGACAGACTTTTCATCCCGGGGAGTGGGAACTCCATCCGGAGGTGTTTTACAACTTGACTTTCAAATGGGGGTGGCAGGAGCTGGATCTCATGGCATCTCGGCAGAATGCCAAGCTCCCGAGGTACAGTTTGAGGTCAAGGGATCCACAGGCTGTTCTGATAGATGCCCTGGCGGTCCCGTGGAACTTCAGTCTAGTATACCTGTTTCCCCTGTTCGCTCACGTTCCATGAGTCATTGCTCGTATCAAGCAGGAGAGGGAGTCAGTGATCCTCATAGCACCGGCGTAGCCTCGCAGGATCTGGTATGCAGACCTAGTGAAAATGTCATCTCTTCTACCTTGGAGGCTTCCTCTAAGGAAGGACCTTCTACTTCAGGGTCCCTTCCTTCATCCAAATCTCATTTCTCTGAAGCTGACTGCTTGGAGATTGAATGCTTAATTTTATCTAAGCGTGGGTTTTCCGAGTCAGTTATTGAGACCTTGATACAAGCTCGCAAGCCTGTGACTAGAAGGGTTTACCATAAAATATGGCGTAAATATCTGTATTGGTGTGAATCCAGAGGCTACTCTTGGAGTAGAGTCAGGATTCCTAGGTTTTTTTCCTTTCTCCAGGAAGGTCTGGAGAAGGGTTTGTCAGCAACTACTCTGAAGGGTCAGATCTCTGCGTTGTCTATCTTGTTGCATAAGCGTCTGGTGGCTATGCCAGATGTGCAATCCTTTTGTTAGGCCTTGGTCAGAGTCAACCTGTGTTTAAACCTGTTACTCCTCCATGGAGTCTTAACCTTGTTCTTAAAGTTTTGCAACAGGTTCTGTTTGAGCCTATGAATTCCTTAGATATTAAGAGGTTATTTTGAAAGGTTTTGCTTCTTGCTGCTATTTCTTCTGCTCCAAGAGTCTCAGAACTTTTGGCACTGCAGTGTGATTCTCCTTATCGTATCTTTCATTTGGATAAGGTGGTTCTTTGTACTAAGTTAGGTTTCCTTCCTAAAGTTATTTCGAACAGGAATATTAATCAGGAAATTGTTGTTCCTTCTTTGTGTCCTACTCCTTCTTCTCCTAAGGAGCATTTGCTACACAACCTAGATGTTGTGCGTGCGCTGAAATTCTACTTGCAGGCGACTAAGGACTTTCACCAGTCTTCTGCCTTGTTTGTTTGTTTCTCTGGGAAACACAAGAGTCAGAAAGCTATGGCTTCTTCTCTTTCAATTTAGCTGAAGGGTATTATTTGTTTGGCCTATGAGACGGCAGGAAAGCAACCTCCTGAGAGAATCACAGCTCATTCAACGAGGGCTGTTTCTTCTTCCTGGGCTTTCAAAAATGAAGCTTCTGTGGAACAGATTTGCAAGGCTACAACTTGGTTCTCTTTAAATACTTTTTCAAAATTTTCTAAATTTGATACTTTTGCTTCGGCTGAGGCTTATTTTGGGAAAAAGGTTCTTCAAGCGATGGTGCCTTCTGTTTAGGTTACCTGTCTTGTCCCTCCCTTATCATCTGTGTCCTCTAGCTTGGGTATTGATTCCCAACAGTAATTGATGATGATCGGTGGACTCACCGCGTCATTAGAAAGAAAACAAAATTTATGCTTACCTGATAAATTTATTTCTTTCTTGACATGGTGAGTCCACGGCCCTCCCTGTTTTTCAGATAGTTTTTGTTATATAAACCTCAGGCACCTCAGCACCTTGTGTTATTTCCTTTCTCTCCTTTCCCTTCACTGGGGTATGTGGAAAGGGAAGTGATACTTAACAGCTATGCTGTGGTGCTCTTTGCCTCCTCCTGCTGGCCAGGAGTGATATTCCCGACAGTAATTGATGGTGATCCGTGGACTCACCATGTCAAGAAACAAAGAAATTTATCAGGTAAGCATACATTTTGTTTGTTTTTTCCTTTTGGGGTGGGTTTTAATTTTTATATTAGGGCTTGGGCATTTCGTAAACAAGCTAAATGCCCTTTTAAGGGTAATGCCCATACAAATGCCCTTTTCAGGGCAATGGATAGATTAGGTTTTACTTTATTTTTATTTTGTGGGTTTGGGGGGTGGGGGTTGTATACTGTTAGAGGGTGTTTGTTTTGTTTTGTAGCAAAAGAGCTGTTGTTAACTTTGGGACAATGCCCTACAAAAGGCACTTTTAAGGGCCCACAAAAGGCCCTTTTAAGGACCCTTGGTAGTTTATTCTAGATTAGGCTTTTCTATTTTGGGGTGTTGTTTTTTTTTTTTAAGGTTATTAGAATAGGAATTTTTTTTATTGTTTTAGATCATTTTGTTTGCTATTTTTTGTAATTGTAGTTTTTTTAATATTTTTTGTTATTTTAGTATTTTTTATTTTTTGTAATTGTAGGTGTTAGTGTAAGGCATGTATAGGGATGAGTAGAATGTGCCCGCTCAATGTGATTGAGCAGAGACAAGCGTTACTCCTATAAATGCGCTAGTCAGTGATATCAAGATCTAGTAAGACAGCTATTAGATACAAATATTTAACAGTAGACTAAGTCTATGTTAGGTATAAGAAAATATGAAACAAAAGGGTTAACAGCGCTTATAGATATTCCTAAACACTGTATATGGTATGAGTCTCTGGAGAAAAAATAAACAATATGTATATATATATATAGTCTTTGATTAGAGAGCAGAGTGGTAAATCCAAGTGTAGTAGGAATGTATTAGATACCCTTACCAAAAATTACCCCAATCATATGAGGTAAGTTTGCCGCATTGGAGGATGTATCTGGTGGTTAATGAATCCTGGATGATATGATCTGTGTTATTCAACTGCCTCTTGGAGTAGAAGGAAGTGTAGGTCCTTCTGTACTGGTCTCTCTTGGAAACTTCCTGTGCTTGTTGCCTCTTGGAGCTGTGCTTTGTTGTCTTGGTATGAACTTAGTACTCTTCAGGTTTCTTCTCTACCCCCGTAACAGGATCAGACTGAAGCAAGACTGCAGTGGCTTATACACAGGAGAGGCGTTAGTGTAAGGCAGCTTAGGTTTTATTTCACAGGTAAGTTTGTATTTATTTTAACTAGGTAGTTAGTAAATAGTTAATAACTATTTACTAACTAGTCTACCTAGTTAAAATAAATACAAACTTATCTGTGAAATAAAAATACAACCTAAGCTAGTGCCTACAATATAACTATTAGTTATATTGTAGCTAGCTTGGGTTTTATTTTAAAGGTAAGTATTTATTTAGTTTTAAATAGGTATTATTTAGTTAATAACTGTAACTTTAATTTAGCTCTATTTTAATTATGTTAAAGTTAGGGGGTGTTAGGGTTAGGTTTAGGGTTAGGGTTAGGTTTAGGGTTAGGTTTAGGGGTTAATAGTTTAATTTAGTTTTTTTGCGATGTGGGGGGCTGGCGGTTTAGGGGTTAATTGGTTTATTTAGTGGTAGTGATGTGGGAGGCCAGAGGTTTTAGGGGTTAATAGCTTTATTTAGTGGCCGCAATGTCAGGAGCGGCAGAATATGGGTTAATAGATTTATTATAGTGTGGGAGATGTTGGGTTGCGAGGGAATAGGGGTTAATAACTTTAGTATAGTGGCAGCGATATCAGGAGCAGCAGACTAGGGGTAATAGCTTTATTTAGGTGGTGGTGATATCGGGAGCGGCAGATTAGGGTTTAATAATATTATGTAGGTGTCATCGATGTTGGGGGCGGCAGATTAGGGGTGTTTAGATTTATGTTTTATGTCAGGGTGTTAGGTTTAAACATAACTTTTTTCCCCCATAGACATCAATGGGGCTGCGTTACAGAGCTTTTCATTCCGCTCTTCATGTGTTAGGTTTTTTTCTGACACCTTCTCCCCATTGATGTCTATGGGGAAAGTGTGCACAAGCACGTAAAAACAGCACTTGAATGGTGTGCGGTATGGAGCTTAAAACCACCATATCGCATGCACAAGCTGGCTGTTTGAAAACTTGTAATGTCAGCGCTATAGAGGGTTAAATAACGCAACTTTTGTTGTTTTCGTTAATTTTCCTATAGAGCGCATAACTTGTAAAATTGCATAAAGAGTAAGACCAGACATGAAACTAACATGCTATTTACTTATTTTTTAAAATTTTCAAGAATCCCTTATAAATTAGCTATAATCTATACTACTTTAAAGTTTAAAGTATAATTTAGTTTATTTTACACTCAATGTTTAACCATAAGTATGTTTGAATTTGTTCTGCAAATACAAGATACAAAATGTTATTTGTTCAGCCGTTTTGCCATATATTATATAGTTGTTGACCTATGAGAAGTTAGAGAAGAGACAAGCAAATAAATACCCAATAGACTTGTCACTTTCAGCTTCCTGTGCATTTTATTTCATGAACTCCCATAACACCTTTGTTACTGTAAAACAGTTTGCATAGGGAGATTAAAATAAACTGTGAACTAAAAGACATCTGTTCTCCCTTTTTTGGCTCTCATATAAGTTTAAAATGTTAAAAAGAAAAGAAATAAAAAAAAAAATCTGATGCAGACATGAAAATGTACATAAAGGGAAGGGGCTGTCTATCTCAACTAAAAAAATACAGTAATGGGAGATTACCTGTTGTAAATGAAGGTGCAACTACACAATGTATAGTGCACAAATCCATAAAAAATGTGTATAATGAATGTGCTAATCTCAGGCAGACCTCACAAACGTTCTGTATCTGTATGCAGGAAGATATAGTGAAGATTCCTTGGCATAAAGTGGGAGTGGATTTGTTTTCACTCAATGGACATGATTACCTAGCAATGTTGGACTTTTCATACCCAGAGGTTGCAAAACTCAGGAATATGTCATCAGAGTATGTACTGTATGTTGGAAATTATGAGCTATAATTTTCAGGTTTGGCATCCCTACAATCCTAAAAACAGACAACGGACCCCAGTTCTCCTGCAAGTACTTTAAGGAATTTTCTGAAGAGTTTGAATTTCTTCACAGAACATCATGTTCCAAATATCCTCAAGGGAATGGATTAGCTGAGTCTGGTGTCAAAAGCATTAAGAGACTATTTACAAAGGCTCATCACTCAGGTGAGGAACCACAGGTAGCTTTGCTTAATTATCGAGCAATAGGAGGATATGGGGAAGCGCTCCAAAAGAGCTGACTGTCTTCTTATGTTGTTATATATATATATATATATATAAAAAATATTGTTGATAATATCCAAAATATAAACTATGTTGCAAAATAGAATACTAATTATAATAAAGTGTTAATTTGCATGTGAAAGCTAGCTATAGGTTATTTCAATATCGGGCATAGAATAAGGGCTATAGGCCTATATTTTATACAAACTGGGCAAATATAAAGAATCTAAAAACAACTAATAAAAAACAAATAACATTTATTCCATATCATAACAAGTATATAATCATACCATGGTAATAATGAAAGATGCCGGCATCTATGAGTAAAAAGTAAAAATGTATAAAAATTATCTATGCTCACAGAAAATCTTTTGAAAAAGGCCAAACATATAAGATGCAGTAAAGTGCCGTTGCTTGATACAATGTACCAAAAACTGTGATCCGTGTATTATCTTAAACACAGTTTGGTGCTGAGAAGATTACTATGCTGAAATATTTATTATGTTGTATGTCTGGCTTATTAATACTCCAGCAAGTGTGGCTAAAAACAGTACCTTTACCCGTGTGTGTGTGTGAACACTGAAGAGTCATCTTTTGAGGATACTGACAGTACAGAGGACATTCCTGCTCCAGTACAGTATCCAGGAGGAACACTACAACAGTTTTTACAAGGGGACCAACATACTTAAAGTGGCAGAGCTGTCAGAAGGCCACAAAAATTTATTGAAGACTGTTAACTACATTTGACACTAATTCATTGCTACTGCATTTTGTTTTATAATTAGTTTAGTTGTTCTAGGTAGAAAATGTAGACATTTTGTTTTTGCGAAAACTTGTTCTGTTGTTAACTATGAATGTTTGTGTTGCTGTTTGTTTTGTTTAGAAAAGGAAAGATGTGCTGAGCTGAGCCTGTAATGCAGATGCATAAGGGTCAGATAACAGGAAGGGGGCTGATGCCTCAGGAAGTGATTAGCTCTAGAGCAGTCAGGAAGAGCTGAGCAGACAGAAAGTAGCTAAGGTGTCAGGGCTCATTTGTGGATCATTTCAGTACATCATACAGCGGAACAGTGCAGTACGGTGTTAGTCATAGATAATTAAGGAATATATTTGTGCTGACAACAGCCTAGATTTTTGGTCTAGACCTGATACAAACATATTACTTTAAAAGAACATTTATTAAATTAAAAGGATTAAAATGCACATGTGTATTAAATTGTGTTGAGGTACTGAGTAGGGATGGGCGAATGTGGAAATTTTCGAATTTGAATGTTAGAACAAATGTTTTGAATGTCACTTTCGATTTCGAATGTGTATATTCGATTTCGAATGTGTATATTCAATTTCGAATGTCACTTTTGCAATTCAAATGTATATATTTGATTTTTTTATGAACTTTCAAAATCAAAATGGATTGCATTATTTCGAATATGACTCTGAAAATCGAATATAACATTCGAAAACATTCGATTGAAATCGAATAATTGAAATGTATCAAAATGTATCTTTTTAACATATCATACTTCACAAATCTAAAAGAAAAATAGTACCCAGATGCAAGGCAGGACTAGCACAGTAAAACACAACCCACACTACATTACAAGTACAACATCTCTATGATGAACATCAGTACTTCTCAACCACAGTCCTCAAGTAAACCTAGGCTAGCTTAGTAGGCCATATTTTCAGAACCTCTTAACTGGAGCACAGGTAAAATAATCAGTAACCATGGTAACTAACCTGACTCTCACCATAGGTACTGATTATTTTACCAGTGCTCTAGTTAAGACATCATGAAAATATGGCCTGTTAGGGCCACTTCTAGTTAAGAAACACTTACAAAATTACAATGAATTTAAAGATGAATAATTTTTCAAATTAAATTCTTAGAAAAAGAACAACTAAATAAATGCACAAAGTAAAAGCAGACAGTCACCTATCACTATCACCTGATTTTTTTGCATATACAAAATAACAGACCGCATATTACCTCTCCAAAAATATATGAAATGTATTGAAGATGAAGATAAAAAATGCATCTTCTCATGGTATGCTGTCCACCCTCCACAGTTGTGTCCACACAAAAATAAAAAATAAAAGATGCCACAGGAGCAAATAGATAGATAATAGTAGTATATAGAAAAAAATCAGTATCAAAATATTCCAACACGACCACCAAACCAGTACGTCCCTTTTCTCCAAAACTAAACCTGTCAAATGAAATTTTAACAACTACAACTATAAAATTTACATGTGGGAGGGAATAATTTGATTTGAATATTTAAATTTGAATATTAAATAATTCTAATATGTATAAGATAGCTGAATTATAAAAACTAATTTGAATTTGAATATTACATTACAATAGAAAATTGTAGCTTAGAAATACTATTTCGAAATTAAAATCGAATTTGAATATTACATAATAAAATCAAATTTGATATATTGGAATCGAATTTGAATATTACATTTTGAAATCGAATGTGAAATATAGATATCGAATTTGAATATTGAATATAATACAAAGCCATCCATTCTATTATTAGAACGAATATTTTCGAATATAATCGAAAAATTCGAAAACGAACATTCGAAAATTGAATGTTAGAATTTTATGTAAACATTCGAAATTCAATTCGAACGAATGAATGTATAAAAATTTGTTTTAAATTTTGAATGTTTAGAAACATTCGCCCATCCCTAGTACTGAGTTCCTTAATTGGTGAAAGATCTATAAAATTGGTGGATTATCACAGCTTTGGAGCTCAACTGGACATGAAACCCCCATTTTTGTCATGATGTAGATAAAGCATAACATTTTAAATAACTTTCTAATTTACTTCTATTATCAAATTTTCCTCAATCTTTGGAATCCTTTGTTGAAGAAGCAGCAATGCACTACTAAAAACTAGCTGAACAAATTGGGCTCCATTTATTAAGCAGCGGATGCTGCTTCTGAGGCCCATCAGTTCAGGCTCACCTGAAACAAAATTTAGGAAGCAACGGCCATAAGATACGATCGGGATGATTGACAGCCCCCCAGAAATGCTTGTGCAATGATAAATGCGGAAAGCGTATGCTGTCTGCATTTAGCAATGTCGAGCAGACATGATTTGCTATTGCCAATCATGTCTGCTCGACATTTAATTAATATACCCCATTGGGTGAGTCAATGACAGCAAGCATATACATGCAACCACCAATCAGTAGCCAGCTCCCATAGTGTATTGCTTCATTTGAGCCTACATAGGTATGCTTTTCAACAAAGGATACCAAAAGAACAAAGTAATTTTGATAATTAAAAGTAATTTAGAAAGTTTGTTAAAATTGCATGTTCTGTCTGAATCATGAAAGCTTATGTTTGACTATCACTTTTTTCTACCTTTCATAGCACAGATAAACTAGCACTGTTTAGAAAAAAAAACAACAAAATTCACTGAGCCTACCTAGGTTTAGCTTTACACAAAGAATACTAAGAGAACAAAGCAAATTTGATGATAAAAGTAAATTGGACAGTTGTTTAAAATTGAGTGCCCTTTATGAATAATTAAAGTTTAATTTTGACTAGACTGTCCCTTTATGGTACCTTACTGTTACTTTATGACTTGTTGTCACGTCTTCGCAACTATCATTAAAGTGGTGGGAAAATTCCCACCTCCGCTTTTTTTCCCATTAGATAGTATCCCATAGCTAAAGATTTATATATTTGAGTTCACACTTTAACAGTAGCAAATAAGAAATAGTTTAGATATTTTTGTTGAAGAAGAGCTGCTAGTAACTTTAAGTCACTTTGAAGTTACCATGAAGATTCTCTACTTGTGTCCAGTAAATTCAACCTTAGGATATACACTCATTATATACGACTATGGGAGTCCAGAAATTGAAAGTCTTTTTGTACCACTTCTCTAGACAGCTCTGCCTCTGCAGTATGGAAAATAATTCAGAAGCATCACTATTCTTTAAGTGTCTGTATTTTATTTATATGTGCTTCTGGCAAAGCAGAGCAAAGCAAAGCCCCTCTCCCAGAGAACCATGCTTAATGCCATTAGTGCCACAAACCTCTCTTAAGCTTCACATCCAAGATTCTTACTGTTTTGTGTATTTATGAAATATGGCTTCTGTTTACGAAGATTCAAAAGTAACTTTTAAACCCTTGTAAATTTTCACCTGAAAGTTAAGAATATGTGGTCTTAAGAATTCTGCTCCTTAAAGAGACAGTTAACACCATAATTTTTGTTGTTTTAAAAGATAGATAATCCCTTGTTGTTTTAAAAGAAGATAACCCATTCCCCAGTTTTGCATAAACAACACAGTTATAATAATACACGTTTTACATCAAATTACCTTATATCTAAGCCTCTGCAGACTGCCCCCTTATTTCAGTTCTTTTGACATACTTGCATTTTAGCCAATCAGTGCTCACTTCATAGTAAATTCACATGCATGAGCTCAATGTTATCTATATGAAACACATGAACTAACACCCTCTAGTGGTGAAAAACTGTAAAAATGCATTTAGATTAGAGGCGGCCTTCAAGGTCTAAAAAATCAGCATATGAACCTCCTAGGTTTAGCTTTCAACTAAGAATACCAAGAGAACAAAGTAAAATTGGTGATAAAAGTAAATTGGAAAGTTGTTTAAAATTACATGCCCTATTTGAATCATGAAAGTTTTTCTTGGACTTGACTATCCCTTTAAGCCCTCAGCCATTGCAAAGGAGCAAACTTAGATAACCTCCGATTGGTCTGACGGGCATGATTGACAAGTAAGAGAACAGGGTCAGGTACTGCTCAAGGGGCTGAATTATCAAAGTGCGAGCGGACATGATCTGGACATGTGGCACTGGAACGTTCCTTTTCCTAGAATACCTTGTGCAACATACAGTCCTGTCCTTTATTAATGAGTCACTAATATTTCCAAAGTTGCAAGTGGCTGCCAGTATACGCAGCTCTGTAGCATATGCATCTATTCCTTTCTCCTACCTCTGACTTCTTGAAAAAAAAAATGTATATCTTTCTACAGTCTCACTCTCACAATAATCATCAAATTTGTGCTTTGTACCAAACCTCCAAGTGAGGCCAGAAAGCAAATTCTCTAACCTAAGTTTGCAAATTGCTTAAAAATAGTTGCTTAAGGCCCTTTACCACAATTTATAAATCTGATCTACATTATATCATTTGCTTTTTGGCCTTTCTACAGAGTGTGGAATGAGCATAATTTTGTACTCAAAAGCTATTTGCCCTTTTAGCACAGCACACTGTAGTTGAAAACCATCTAACAACCTTTTCAAATTGCTATGAAAAGCCTGTGAATTTTCTCACACAGCTCTTCTGAAAGATAATAATAATGTACAGACTGTCTGTTTAAATGTTGGTGTTAATAATACTCTCTACATTTTTCTATCTACCTAAGACATCAGGTTTAGGGGAAAATACAGACAGAAACTACATATACATATAATTAATTTATACGTGCAGGAAATTTTCCCTTTTATACGGCTACAGATAAATACATATTTGTCTAAATTTATGCAGATTTGGCAAGTTGTCCAATACACAAACAACCTAATACATTATTGAACAAAATGAATGAAGAACGAATGATTGCTATTGTTTGACTAATCATCCCCTTTGTTTCCAGTGGTGTACAGGGAGTCTGCCTATTCGTGTGCCAATCAGTGAAAGTCAGTCAGGCACTAAATGTTGGATTTTAACCAAACAGGATCATCCATTCAAGGCATAGGGAGAGACTAGAGCTTTTGGAGTGTATAGTTGTGTGACGTATGTGCCTCTATGAATAAATCAATGTTTCAAATTCAGTCAGTGTGTTGTGTGTTGTGATAGCATTGATAGGTAGGGTTTTAATTGTTTGAAATCTATGGTGTATGATTTTTGTTAAAATAAGTTGTATTTATTTGCTGTTCCCATTAGAAATCACTGTAACAGAGCCACATTCAATATTCCATCAAAATGAAAACCCAGATGAACAAAATTCAGCCAGAGTGAATGTTAAGAAAAATCTAAAACTTATCTTTGAGGCAGAACAAATTTTTCACACGTGCGCTTCTATAATATTTTGGTTTATCACTAAAACTCAGGGAAGAAGAACATAATTTCATACAATAAACCCTAATTTCTCTGTCACCATCTATTTTGCTTTTGGATGCTGGTAATTGGATTCAATAAGTGGCATTCATATACATTAAAGAGCCACCATTTTTTTTTTATATAGAGAGTCACCCATTTCATTACTGCTGGGTGCAAAGAAACACAATGGGCTTCATTTATTAAGCAGGCCCATTGTTTCAGATCAGCCTGAAGCAGAAGTTAAGAAGCAGCGGTCGTAAGAACGCTGCTCCTTAACTTCACCGCCTTTTAGGTAGGGGACTGAAATCATTCTGATTCGATACGATCGGGATGATGCCGACAGCGAGGCTACAGCGAATCATGACAGATCGACTTTTGTTAAATCTACCCCAATATCTCCAAATAATGGTAAAAAAGTTATAAATGCATAAAACCGACTGAGGAAGAGGAGAACCTGCTACAAGAACGTAATATCTACAAACTACAATATTTATTAAAAAAAAGCTGAAGCTCTGTACTCTCTCCATCATTATATTTGTGTCAGAATTAGGCACATTAAATAGTCCCTGGATCTTTGAATAAAATGTGAAATCCTGTTTCCCTGGGCAACTACTCTGCATGATTTATAGCATCACCATCCTCCCAAATCTGGCTCCTAAAATATTTAAAACTGTGATTTTAATCATGATGACATTTTGCAGCAAACAAAATAGGATGGCCTGCCACTTATGTTTCTTATGTGCATCATCTGATTGCATAACATTATAATGAAGCATTTTGCTATGATCTGTTAAGGAAGAGAGCATTCTGGGAGCATGTGCAAGGAATAGTTGATTACCACACATGCACAATAGGTATGCACGTATCCCTCAAAATACTTGTTCTAACTTTCATCAACTTTCTGCAGTACATTTTTCAATCAAGGTGATATAAGGGGAGGCTTTCTTGGTGCTATAATAAGTTTAAAGGGAAGAGCCAACCACGAACACACTAATTGTACATGGCTGTGTCATACACGTTGAGTTACTCTGACATCACTGATGACATCAGCTGAACTGTTCTTTATCTGTGCATGCAAGTGAATGTCAGCAAATAAAGGCGGTTTCTTTGAGAAAAAGAGGGGGAGGTTAAAGGTACAAAATTACTAAATATAGTAAAGGCTGCAACTTTTATTACACTTACTGTGCAAACATAAGGAGTTGATTATGCAATTACGAAAATACACTTGTACATCAAGTTATATTATATTTCCATCTGTTTTCTTGCCCTTTAAGCAATATTTATGTAAAATTTGTTTATATAGAAATGATTGCTCATCTAAAAAATGTGGGCACCCCTGGTCTAGACTATGCAAAGAACAATAATTATTGTACATTTAGGAAGCAGATAAGATATATATCTGGACTTGAACTTAGGGGTCTCCTAAGGCATAGACTGGACTATACAACTCCAGGAAGCTCATGCGTAATAAAAATAAATACATCTAAATAGCTGCCTTAATGAATACTTAATTTGATTCAGATCACAGGAACATAGATTCAATAGCTATAGAATTTCATAAAAATTCTGTCAATTTTCCTTTAGTATGGTAATATTTTTTTTATTTCTGACATTTTTTACAAATCTCTCTGGTTGTAAATCTTTAACATTGCATGATGTCAATTAGCAATAATAATGAGAATATTGAGATACTAGTATTCTAATAGGAATGCTGTTGGCCAAGACCCCAGATATTCTACTTCCCTAGTGAGTTGTCTGTATGAGCTCCAAGAAATAATTTACTGACATCATGTAGCATGTGGTGGAAAACCATCACCCTGGGAAAGTTTGAAGCTTGTCTACTGTAAAGAAACCAGAATTTGAACATTTCTGGATATTTTTTAATACTAATGCATTTTGCAGAGATCATATTCATTTCTTTTATTTGTATTAAGTTTAAAGAAAACAAAATCTATTTTTCTTTCCATTTTTCATATAACATACCATAAATGTATAAATAACTATTATGGCTAATTGCACTTAAGGTCAATAATTATATATAGCTAAAATGTTAACTTTATTATTATTTTAACTATTACTCTAAGTATTGTTTAGAATAAATTCTTCACTGCAGACACAATAACTTGCTCACAAATCAGCCACACATAGTAAAATATGCAACTGTATATTTTCTAAGATAAATCATTTTTAAATATTGCAAAAAAAAAAAATAAGTACCTATTTTATATTGGCAATAATATATGAGTTGTTGATGTCTAATCAGTTTTTACATGTTTATAACAATGTATTTATTTTTAGTCATTAAAGGGTCAGTAAATATTAAAATTGTTATAACACTGTACTATGTACAGAATGTCTTTGGCTATAAAACAAAATAATTGCTGCTACAGCAAAGGAATATTTTACCTTTAAAACCCACTCCCGTAAGGTTCCTGTGACCGCCCCTATCTTCTTCTACTCGGTCCTCTTCTACCATCCTATGGGTCTTCATGCTGTCCTTGCGTCCATCTATTTTTATTGACTGATTTTTCAATTTAAATTCAAATCAGCTAATAGTATGTAAGCTTTTTTTGCAATTTTTTTTTAGCTGCTATTTTTTTTTTAATTTAGGGGGTTTAAAAGTTAGGGGTTAAAAGTAGTGTAGCATGGGGTTTATTGCAATGGGGGTATTGGCAGTTTAGGGGTTATTCATATAGGGGGTTTATTGTGATGTGGTTATGGTGGATATGGGGTTCTTAGGGTAGGGGGTTAATATCAATGGTGGTTTTGGTGGTTTAGGGGTTAATAGCAATGGGGTTTGTGGCAGTTTAAGGGTTAATAGTATAGGGAGTTTATTGCTATAGGGGTTATGGCAGGTTAGGGGTTTTAGTGTAGGGGATTAATAGAAGTGGGGTTATGGCAGTTTAGGGGTTAATAGCATTGGGGGTTAATAGTGTAGTTCATAATACTTTACTTGTATGTGTTTTTTTGGTACATATTTAAATTAATGGGGAGAATGCAGTATCGTGATTGCGATATTGTTAAGTTAACTTTTTGCTCTTGTCCAGTTTCGCAAGAGAGCAAATTTTTACTTTCATCTTGCAATACCAGCAGCAAAGTGACAGTTCAAGCGGGAGCGGTAATTTAGCCCTTAATGTTTTAAAAAAACATTTTTTATTTATCTGTTTTTATTGAGGTTAAAGAAACATTAAACACTAAATAAATACTAGATATAATGAAGCATTCAAAGAAAATATTAGTCTGAGACTAACATGTAGATGTATTTTTTAAAGATTCATTAGCTGTTTAAATATTGACAAAATAAGTCTAAAGTTTTAGTGTCTATAAAACAATGGGAGCTGCCATGTTGTAACTTGTGTTACCTTCTCTGCTGTGGCCAATTATGGACAGTTATAAATAGGCCACTAGAGTGTGCAGCCAATGACTGTGGGGAATATAACAGTGTTCTGCACTTTCACTTCTAACAAAGAAAAGCTCACAATTTCAGAATGGAATTACTGGAAAAGGGTGACAAAATAAATAATGAAAGTTAATTGCAGATTATATATATATATATATATATATATATATATATAAATATATATATATATATATATATATATACAGTATATGTATATATTATCATTTTATATTACCATCTCAAAATGTTTAATGTCCCTTTAATGCAAAAAAATCTAAATGCCATGACAAGTGTATATAAAAAAGTGAGGTTTGTGCACAACAGCATGTAAAATATCATTAATGCCAGTCAGTCAGTATTTACAGTCTCAACATTTTCAAAATTAAAGGGACAGTCAACAACAGAATTGTTATTGTTTAAAAATATATATAATCCCTTTATTACCCATTCCCCAGTTTTGCATACCCAAAACGTCTATATTAATATACTTTTTACCTCTGTGATTACCTTGTATCTAAGCCTCTGCAGACTGCCCCCTTACCTCAGTGCTTTTGACAGACATGCAGTTTAGCTAACAAGTTCAGACTCTTAAATTACTCCACGGGAGTGAGCACAATGTTATCTAATATGACACACATGAACTAGTTTTGTCTAACTGTGAAAAACTTTTGAAATGCTTTGAGCTAGGAGGCGGTTTTCAACGGTTTAGAAATCAGTTTGAGACTACCGAGGTTTAGCTTTTCAAAAATACCACCAAGGGAACAAAGCAAATTTGATGATAAATGTAAATTGGAAAGTTGTTTACAATTGCATGCCCTATCTGAATCATGAAAGTTACATTTTGACTAGACTGTCCCTTTAAATATGAAAGATTAAATGCAAGGAGGCAAAGTAACCGCAAAGCAATGTATAAAGGAAATAATAAAACAGGCCTCCAATTGCTATACCTCCTAAATCCTCCATTTCCCTTCCTGATACAACTAGTGCAATGGCTTTACAGCAAAGTGATCCAGTCTCAGATACATCATGTAAAGTTTAGAGGAGAGAAGGGAAAGATGTGACATGACAGAAACCTTCAACTATATGAAGGGACTTAATAAAGTTGAAAGCATTTTCCACAAAAAGAAAACACCAAAACAAGGGGTCACAATCTTAAGCTAGAGGGTGGCAGATTCAGGACAAATGTGAGGAAGAGTTTTACAGAAAGGATGGTGGATTCATGGTATAAACTTCCAATAGAGGTGGCAAAAACAAGGGGGCAATTTATCAAGCTCTGTATGGAGCTTGATGCCCCTTGTTTCAGGCGAGCCTTCAGACCACTGCTCCAAAACTTGTCCTCCTGCTCTGAGGTCGCGGACAGAAATCAACAAGATTGAATACGATAGGGTTGATTGACACCCCCTGCTAGCCGTGAATCTGCATGGGGCGGCATTGCACCATCAGTTCACAAGAACTGCTGGTGCAATGATAAATACCGACAGCGTATGCTGTCTGCGTTTATCGATGTGCAGTGGACATGCTACGCTACATCGTATCATGTCCGATTGCGCTAACATAAATATACCCCAAGGACTGTAAAATAAATTTAAAAAGCCTGGGACACGCATTAGGTTATCCTAAAATAAAAATAACATAGAAAAGGTGTAGACTTGATGGGCCTTTTTAATTCTTATCTACCATTAAATTCATGTTTCTCTTTCCCCTTGCTTGCGTCTCACATCCCAGTGGTATAAACAGAAGTAAGAGGTAATTCCATCTCAGTAGCAAAGGCTATTTGTTTATTGATAATCAATGGAGGTGAATAAGGGAAATAGCCAGGCTCTCTCAACTAAGGTACAAGGTAACAACAAAGAGAAAAGAGTGGGGTGCACTAAAATATGACATGGCAACACCATCTTTCTCATGTGCGTTTAGTGCAGCTTGCAGATAGGCTTTGCACAGTAGATGATGGTGGAATAGAAGAGATTTCTGTATCTCCATGCTAATATAAATAGAGGCATATAAATAAGACATGTTCCCACAGGTTAGGTCATGTAAATAAGACATGTTCCAAAAAGGTTAGGTCATGTAAATAAGACATGTTCCCACAGGATAGGTCATGTAAATAAGACATGTTCCTACAGGTTAGGTCATGTAAATAAGACATGTTCCTACAGGTTAGGTCATGTAAATAAGACATGTTCCTACAGGTTAGGTCATGTAAATAAGACATGTTCCTACAGGTTAGGTCATGTAAATAAGACATGTTCCCACAGGTTAGGTCATGTAAATAAGACATGTTCCCACAGGTTAGGTCATGTAAATAAGACATGTTCCTACAGGTTAGGTCATGTAAATAAGACATGTTCCTACAGGTTAGGTCATGTAAATAAGACATGTTCCCACAGGTTAGGTCATGTAAATAAGACATGTTCCCACAGTTTAGGTCATGTAAATAAGACATGTTCCCACAGGTTAGGTCATGTAAATAAGACATGTTCCTACAGGTTAGGTCATGTAAATAAGACATGTTCCTACAGGTTAGGTCATGTAAATAAGACATGTTCCCACAGGTTAGGTCATGTAAATAAGACATGTTCCCACAGGTTAGGTCATGTAAATAAGACATGTTCATACAGGTTAGGTCATGTAAATAAGACATGTTCCTACAGGTTAGGTCATATAAATAAGACATGTTCCCACAGGTTAGGTCATGTAAATAAGACATGTTCCCACAGGTTAGGTCATGTAAATAAGACATGTTCCTACAGGTTAGGTCATGTAAATAAGACATGTTCCCACAGGTTAGGTCATGTAAATAAGACATGTTCCTACAGGTTAGGTCATGTAAATAAGACATATTCCTACAGGTTAGGTCATGTAAATAAGACATGTTCCCACAGATTAGGTCATGTAAATAAGACATGTTCCTACAGGTTAGGTCATGTAAATAAGACATGTTCCCACAGGTTAGGTCATGTAAATAAGACATGTTCCCACAGGTTAGGTCATGTAAATAAGACATGTTCCTACAGGTTAGGTCATGTAAATAAGACATGTTCCCACAGGTTAGGTCATGTAAATAAGACATGTTCCCACAGGTTAGGTCATGTAAATAAGACATGTTCCCACAGGTTAGGTCATGTAAATAAGACATGTTCCTACAGGTTAGGTCATCTAAATAAGACATGTTGCCACAGGTTAGGTCATGTAAATAAGACATGTTCCTACAGGTTAGGTCATGTAAATAAGACATGTTCCTACAGGTTAGGTCATGTAAATAAGACATGTTCCCACAGGTAAGGTCATGTAAATAAGACATGTTCCCACAGGTTAGGTCATGTAAATAAGACATGTTCCTACAGGTTAGGTCATGTAAATAAGACATGTTCCCATAGGTTAAGTCATGTAAATAAGACATGTTCCCACAGGTTAGGTCATGTAAATAAGACATGTTCCCACAGGTTAGGTCATGTAAATAAGACATGTTCCTACAGGTTAGGTCATGTAAATAAGACATGTTCCTACAGGTTAGGTCATGTAAATAAGACATGTTCCCACAGGTTAGGTCATGTAAATAAGACATGTTCCTACAGGTTAGGTCATGTAAATAAGACATGTTCCTACAGGTTAGGTCATGTAAATAAGACATGTTCCTACAGGTTAGGTCATGTAAATAAGACATGTTCCCACAGGTTAGGTCATGTAAATAAGACATGTTCCTACAGGTTAGGTCATGTAAATAAGACATGTTCCTACAGGTTAGGTCATGTAAATAAGACATGTTCCTACAGGTTAGGTCATGTAAATAAGACATGTTCCTACAGGTTAGGTCATGTAAATAAGACATGTTCCTACAGGTTAGGTCATGTAAATAAGACATGTTCCCACAGGTTAGGTCATGTAAATAAGACATGTTCCTACAGGTTAGGTCATGTAAATAAGACATGTTCCCACAGGTTAGGTCATGTAAATAAGACATGCTCTCACAGGTTAGGTCATGTAAATAAGACATGTTCCCACAGGTTAGGTCATGTAAATAAGACATGTTCCCACAGGTTAGGTCATGTAAATAAGACATGTTCCTACAGGTTAGGTCATGTAAATAAGACATGTTCCTACAGGTTAGGTCATGTAAATAAGACATGTTCCTACAGGTTAGGTCATGTAAATAAGACATGTTACTACAGGTTAGGTCATGTAAATAAGACAAGTTCCTACAGGTTAGGTCATATAAATAAGACATGTTCCCACAGGTTAGGTCATGTAAATAAGACATGTTCCCACAGGTTAGGTCATGTAAATAAGACATGTTTCCACAGGTTAGGTCATGTAAATAAGACATGTTCCTACAGGTTAGGTCATGTAAATAAGACATGTTCCTACAGGTTAGGTCATGTAAATAAGACATGTTCCTACAGGTTAGGTCATGTAAATAAGACATGTTCCCACAGGTTAGGTCATGTAAATAAGACATGTTCCCACAGGTTAGGTCATGTAAATAAGACATGTTCCCACAGGTTAGGTCATGTAAATAAGACATGTTCCCACAGGTTAGGTCATGTAAATAAGACATGTTCCCACAGGTTAGGTCATGTAAATAAGACATGTTCCCACAGGTTAGGTCATGTAAATAAGACATGTTCCTACAGGTTAGGTCATGTAAATAAGACATGTTCCCACAGGTTAGGTCATGTAAATAAGACATGTTCCTACAGGTTAGGTCATGTAAATAAGACATGTTCCTACAGGTTAGGTCATATAAATAAGACATGTTCCCACAGGTTAGGTCATGTAAATAAGACATGTTCCTACAGGTTAGGTCATGTAAATAAGACATGTTCCCACAGGTTAGGTCATGTAAATAAGACATGTTCCCACAGGTTAGGTCATGTAAATAAGAGATGTTCCCACAGGTTAGGTCATGTAAATAAGACATGTTCCCACAGGTTAGGTCATGTAAATAAGACATGTTCCCACAGGTTAGGTCATGTAAATAAGACATGTTCCCACAGGTTAGGTCATGTAAATAAGACATGTTCCCACAGGTTAGGTCATGTAAATAAGACATGTTCCCACAGGTTAGGTCATGTAAATAAGACATGTTCCCACAGGTTAGGTCATGTAAATAAGACATGTTCCCACAGGTTAGGTCATTAATGCCACAACATTTGATAGCTGATGACAAGTAGTATTAATTGCACTGCATGCATATAGGTAAAGGGAATCATTTTGTTTAGCGAGGTCATCTTTATGTTGGAGGTATCACCTTTATTCAGTTACTGGTCCCATAAAAAGCTCTGAAAAGTTTTGTTGAAGAATTCAACTGTGGACGCCATAGCAGCCAATATGGCAATTATTCCCACCGCTCAGCACAAGGAATCCATGTCTGTATCTTTACAGGAACACTAAACCCAAAATATTTCTTAGATAATAGAATTTTAAACAACATTCCAATTTACTTCTATTATCTAATTTGCTTCATTCTTTAGATATCCTTTGCTGAAGAAATAGCAATGCACATGGGTGAGCTAATCACACGAGGCATCTATGTTCGGCCACCAATCAGCAGCTACTAAGCCTATCTAGATATGCTTTTCAGCAAAGGATATCAAGAGAATGAAGCAAAATAGATAATAGAAGTAAATTAGAAAGTTGTTTAAAACTGCATGCTCTTTCTGAAAGAAAAAAATCTGGGCTTCATGTCCCTTTAAAGAGAAAGTAAAGTCAAAATTAAATGTTTACGATTCAGGTAGTGCACACAATTTTAAGCAACTTTACAATTTACTTCTATTATCAATTTTGTTACTATTGTTTTGCAGTCCAAAAATATACCCTTTGAGAAGGCTTTTATCCTATCTCCTTTGCTATGACCAGTTAAAGACAGATTTTAAAAAGTACTGTTCTAATCAAGGAATTATTATATACTATGTAGTAGACTGAACATCAACATGTCTGGGGGAGCAGTGAAAAATCAAACACAATTTTCAGAAAACAAATTACAGGAAAATCAAGCAAAATATATGATACAATGCAGTTTTTTTACTATACATAATAAAATATTTTAAGGGAACGTTATTTTGTTACTGCTTTATATTACTTTAACACATTTTTCAGTAAATCCCAGTGTATCATTGGATTAACTTGCTCCATATAATTAGCTACCTGTATAGTTATAATGTTTGCTGTTGAGCGCAGGTCCAGTCTTTCATTGTTCTATAACATTTTTTTTATTACAAATTTGACAGCTTTCCATCTAGACAACAGTTGTCCAGCTGGCAAAAATACTGCTCACAAAGATGGGAACTTGGGAAGTAGTAAAAATACAAAATTCAATTTGACTACAATACCTAATCTGTGCAAGACATCTGCTGAGGTCATAAGTGTATATATTGTCTTTTTAAACAGATACAAGATGCCAAACATGCACATGTTTATCATGCATACAATTCATCCCCTCATTTTTGTTATAAAGAAATTGGGACAATGGATGCACTTTGTCTGTTTATATTTTTATAACAGAACAAAATTAATCAGTGATACAAGAAAAAGTTGCCAACTTATGTAGAGCTTAAATGACCAGTCAACACAGTATATTTGCATAATCAACAAATGCAAGATAACAAGACAATGCAATAGCACTTAGTCTGAACATCAAATGAGTAGTAGATTTTTTTTTCTGACAATTTTAAAAGTTATATCTTTTTCCAATCCCCCTGTACCATGTGACAGCCAGCAGCCATTCACAAATGCATACACGTACCATGTGACAGCCATCAGCCATTCACAAATGCATACACACTTATTCTTGCACATGCTCAGTAGGAGCTGGTGACTCAAAAATTTTAATATAAAAAGAATGTGCACATTTTGTTAATGGAATATCTGAATAATGAAAGTTTAATTTTGATTGAGTGTCCCTTTAAGCTTTTTGGGCTTAAATAAATTAAATAATGTAAGCCATATTAAATAATACATAAAGAAGTGTGTGCCATAACACATTTAAGTTGACTTTGTTAGGATCTAGGAACCTCCTCCCTGGTGCACTTTTATCTATAAGTGCTGTAAGTAAAAGCCAGAGAACAATATCCTACAAATCTGTCAAAAATCTAGAAATGTTCTCTTTGACATGTAAGGGCAGGAAAATTACTATAAAAGACCCTCCACGCTGTTTTTCTTTGCTATTATACACAGATAATTCTGTAAACAAAACAGGGTATTTGCTAGCTCAAACATTTTCTTGTCATTGTTCTGGTAGTCAGTCACTGTGTTCTGTGGTCATTTAACCCACAAGAACCCCAGAAGAAATATCTGGTTCAGTTCTGTAATAGCACAACCCCACCATTAGTGTGATTCTCAAAGGGTTTCAGAACTTCACACAAGTCAGACATTAGTTACCAATGAGTTTCAATCAAAGTAAGGTACAAAATAATTCCTATTTGAGATAGTCAAACCAACAGGAATCATGGACTTGTCTTGTTCCAGCCAATGTGTTGGTCCTAAAGTGATACCTCCCATAATGCACTCAGGAGAAATGATAATTGCACATGAGGAAGTACAAAATAGTCCCTAGTTGTTCCGCTATGAGTTAGCATTTTGCAGATATACAGGGAGTGCAGAATTATTAGGCAAGTTGTATTTTTGAGGATTAATTTTATTATTGAACAACAACCATGTTCTCAATGAACCCAAAAAACTCATTAATATCAAAGCTGAATAGTTTTGGAAGTAGTTTTTAGTTTGTTTTTAGTTATAGCTATTTTAGGGGGATATCTGTGTGTGCAGGTGACTATTACTGTGCATAATTATTAGGCAACTTAACAAAAAACAAATATATACCCATTTCAATTATTTATTTTTACCAGTGAAACCAATATAACATCTCAACATTCACAAATATACATTTCTGACATTCAAAAACAAAACAAAAACAAATCAGTGACCAATATAGCCACCTTTCTTTGCAAGGACACTCAAAAGCCTGCCATCCATGGATTCTGTCAGTGTTTTGATCTGTTCACCATCAACATTGCGTGCAGCAGGAACCACAGCCTCCCAGACACTGTTCAGAGAGGTGTACTGTTTTCCCTCCTTGTAAATCTCACATTTGATGATGGACCACAGGTTCTCAATGGGGTTCAGATCAGGTGAACAAGGAGGCCATGTCATTAGATTTTCTTCTTTTATACCCTTTCTTGCCAGCCACGCTGTGGAGTAATTGGACGCGTGTGATGGAGCATTGTCCTGCATGAAAATCATGTTTTTCTTGAAGGATGCAGACTTCTTCCTATACCACTGCTTGAAGAAGGTGTTTTCCAGAAACTGGCAGTAGGACTGGGAGTTGAGCTTGACTCCATCCTCAAACCGAAAAGGCCCCACAAGCTTTGATGATACCAGCCCAAACCAGTACTCCACCTCCACCTTGCTGGCGTCTGAGTCGGACTGGAGCTCTCTGCCCTTTACCAATCCAGCCACGGGCCCATCCATCTGGCCCATCAAGACTCACTCTCATTTCATCAGTCCATAAAACCTTAGAAAAATCAGTCTTGAGATATTTCTTGGCCCAGTCTTGATGTTTCAGCTTGTGTGTCTTGTTCAGTGGTGGTCGTCTTTCAGCCTTTCTTACCTTGGCCATGTCTCTGAGTATTGCACACCTTGTGCTTTTGGGCACTCCAGTGATGTTGCAGCTCTGAAATATGGCCAAACTGGTGGCAAGTGGCATCTTGGCAGCTGCACGCTTGACTTTTCTCAGTTCATGGGCAGTTATTTTGCGCCTTGGTTTTTCCACACGCTTCTTGCGAACCTGTTGACTATTTTGAATGAAACGCTTGATTGTTCGATGATCACGCTTCAGAAGCTTTGCAATTTTAAGAGTGCTGCATCCCTCTGCAAGATATCTCACTATTTTTGACTTTTCTGAGCCTGTCAAGTCCTTCTTTTGACCCATTTTGCCAAAGGAAAGGAAGTTGCCTAATAATTATGCACACCTGATATAGGGTGTTGATGTCATTAGACCACACCCCTTCTCATTACAGAGATGCACATCACCTAATATGCTTAATTGGTAGTAGGCTTTCGAGCCTATACAGCTTGGAGTAAGACAACATGCATAAAGAGGATGATGTGGTCAAAATACTCATTTGCCTAATAATTCTGCACTCCCTGTAAAGTAGCTCCCTGTACTAGATGTAATCTGAAATGTCTGGCTTGCTCTTTCAGGAAGGTTCCTCATTATAGAGATAGCTAATTTAATGACCAAAAGTTCTGCATTACCAACATCATACAAAATTTCCTGTTCATTAAAGAGACAGTCTACAATAGAATTTTTATTGCTTTAAAAGATAGATAATCCCTTTATTACCTAGTCCACAGTTTTGCATAACCAACACAGTTAATATACTTTTTACCTCTGTGATTGCCTTGTATCTAAGCATCTTCTGACAGCACCCTGATCACATGACTGTGACTATTTAAAATCTATTGAGTTGCATTTAGTACTGTGTTGTGCTAAATCTTAAATAACTCCCCGGGCATGAACACATTGTTATCTATTTGGCCCACATGAACTAGCAGTCTCCTGATGTGAAAAGCAAATACAAAAGCATGTGATTAAGAGGCTGTCAATAGTGCATTTGAAACACGCAGAAATGTAGAGGTTTAAATGTTATAAATTATATTAGAATTTAGCTTTCTAAGGAAACCCCCCCTGCCAACAAATTCAGAATTTTGTTGAGATGAACCAATATCAAAAAAGCTTGCCTCCACGATGAAGGCAGTTGGCTTGGAGTCAGAATGCAGAAGAACCGGTGTTTCCTTAATTTAAAACAAAAAAGTAAATATTTCGAAAATCTGCAGGAATCCACGTGGAATTTATAAATACTTTCCAGTTTACTTCTGTTAAGTTTACTTCATTTACTTCATTTTCTTGGTGTTCTTTTATGAAAATCATAACTTGGGAGGTTCAAAAGAAGTAATGCACTACTGGGAGCTAGCTCTTGATTGGTGGCTGCACATATATGCATTATGTCATTGGCTCACCATATGTGATCATCTAGCTCCCATTAGTGGTTTGCTACTCCAGGAGTTAAACACATAAATTTTATGCAAGCAATAGTGCAATAATAAAATTGAGTATTTCCATTGTGTACATGTAATTTCCCTTATAGGGCTAGATTACGAGAGTGGAGTGCAATTTATTGCTCCTGCTCGCGCATTAACTTCACTGGACGGAGGCTTTGTGCACGCATCTTGTTGTTGGTGTGTTACAAGTTAAAAGTAAAACGTTTTCGCATGAGTGATAACCCGACGAGCCCTAAAGACGAACTTTGAATATTGCAACCACATTAACGTATTCCCCCATTGACTTTAATGGCTAGCCAAAAGTAGAAGCTAACCCCCAAACGCAAATATATGAAAAGTTTCTTGTATCAAAATGAGTAATATTCCTTCTTTGCTCTCCCACTACTCAAGTGGCAGAAACAAAATGATAGATCTACAGACAGGGATCAAACACAGTTTCTCATTGCAATGTCTTGCAGTGTAAGACAGAACTTCCCCAGTGACAGTCTCTAGTATAGAATGAATTACTAAAATGAAAATAATCTAACAATAAAAAATCAACAATCCATAAAAAAAATTCAACAATCAAAACTGTTACAAGTTTTTTGCATTAAAAATGGTTAAGGCAAAGCTATAAAGGGATGTTAAACAGTAAATACATCCTAAATAGAATGATGTATTCAAAGAATAGATTAGTCTTAGAATATGTAGATTTATTTTTTACAATTATATTAGTTGTTTATATATTGAAAATAAAGCTTTTGTTTCTATAAATTACTTTAGTTTCTCTATAAAGTAAAGGGTGCCGCCATGTTTGAAGTCGTTTTTTTTTATCTTTGTTTCTGCAAACAAATCTGTGTAGATTCCCTTTTTGGTCTCTTTTATTACCTATTTTATATCTGTTCCTAATTTTATTCAGCAGGGGAAATAGAGAAGGGGCAATTTAAGTTCAAACATGGCAGCACATTTACCTTATAGAGTCTCAGTGGAATTTTAAAAAACAACAATTTTAAAACTTTAATTAAAGGAACAGGGAACAGAATAAATAATGAAAGTATATTGCAAACTTTTTTAACTACACAAAATTAAACATTTTATGTTACAAGCTGTTTAATATGCCTTTAAATTAGTTTTGATTATGATAAAAGCTGAACCCTATGGTTATAATGCTCACTGTCTTGTAAGTAAATCTCATACTGCTCTACTGGTGGGCAAGGAAAAAATGAAAGCAATTGTATTCTGGACACATACTCACATTTTTCTTAAAACAAAAATCTATAATACGTTATAATTTGATTTTAATATAACTTTAAATCAATGCTATAGTGAAAAAGATAGCATATATAAGTAAAATGTAACAGGTGCATCAAAATAATAAGCAGACCACATATTCCTTGAAGGTACTTAAATTTTCTTCATTCTTTTGTTATCCTTTACTGAAGAAACTGCATTGCAATACTGGCAGCTAGCTGAACACATCTAGTAAGCACAACAGACAAATGTGTGCAGGCACCAATCAGCAGCTAGCTCTCACTAGTGTTGGATATATGTGTATTCTTTTTCAGCGAGGGATACCAAGAGAACGAAGCACATTTGAAAATAGAAGTGAATGTATAAGTATCTTAAAATGACAAACTCTATCTCAGGGGTCAAGTCCAGCGGGAACGCATGGGAACAGAGTTCCTGCACTATTTTTGCAGGTGGAACTAAGTTACCCCTGGACAGAGAAGAGAAACCCTTCAGTAAACACTGCTGCTGGTGGTTGGAGGAGCTGGAGCAAAGTCTGGTTAAAGGTATAGTGAGATCCTCTATTAATGGGCAGCAACACTTCCGACAATACAATACTGTGTGGAACAAATGGTGCTTACGTTTCTGTGTGGCTTGCTCTCGGGTTATTTAGCTCCCCCTGGCCTAAAATAGGACTATTGCACCTTCAGTTTGCTTGTGCGAACCTGCAGTCAAAGGAGAGAGAAGGGCTTGCTAAATTGTAAATTAGCCCTGAACAACAGGTGTTCATGTGTGTCTAGTTTAGTTATTTTAAAGTTGTTTTAAAAAAGTTCAGTGTTTCACCAAAGAAAAAAATGTACTCATCTAGCAGAGAATACCTTTTAGTTCTTCCAGAGATTGCTGGGATGAGGTTTGCAAGAGAAATACATGTGTACACACAAAGGAAAATAGTCCTTGCAATTAAAGATGTTTGTGAAACATCTTGTAGTAGGATAAGCCCAATTACTTTATTGTATACACCAATAGTATGTTCAGTCATTAACTATGTTGGTGTCTGTATGTCTATCAACTTATGGTAAGCAGGCCAGGTTATCTGCAGAATGTTGACCTGTGTAAGATAATGTATTTGCTGCAGATTCAACCTTACTAGTTTCATCCCAAAATGCCATGTGACCTGTTTTGCTTTCAATGTTACTGTGCCCTCATGCCTCCTGCTTCCTCTGCCAGTGTTATTTGCTTCACATTTACTAATTATACATGCTAATTAGGCTGACCATATTGCCGCTTTAAAAAGGGACACATGAAAAATACATATGTCAGGGTTCTTATAACAGAACATTATTCAAAGCATTTCTTTAAACAGCCCTGACATATGTATTTTTCATATTTGTCCCTTTTTAAAGCGGCAATATGTTCAGCCTAATGTTAATGGTAAATGAAAATGACACTCAGACGCCTTGTGACCATAATCCATTGTTTCTTACACACACACAATTATAATGATATCAGATGTTTACATTACAGAACCTTACACATTATGAGAGCCAGGGAGTAACATCTCCTAAAATTTTACTAAGTCTCTTAACTTTTTGGATTATTCAACATCGTCTATATACAAATGTGTTCTAAAATGTGTGTGTCTGGCTTCTCACTATTCAGTATCAATTGAATCCTAAATTACAAATAAAAATGTCACCCCTGCCATGTAAAGAAAATTACCATGGGTGTCCATTCTCAGGCCCAAAGGCAACCATTCAGCCCTTCATTGGATTTAATGTGTTTTCATTAACCAGAGTGTATAGATTATATACATAGAAATACATTGTGTGTGTATAAAACAATATTAATTGTGAGGCGGTGGAAGTCTCGGTGAGTTCCCACACTTTTTTTGTAGGACTTGACCCCTGCTCTATCTGAATCATGCAAGTTTAATTCAAACGACCCTCAACCCTCCGCTTATAGTAATAGGGGGAGTATTCATTATTATTATTATCGGTTATTTGTAGAGCACCAACAGATCCCTCCACACACAATTAAACCAAAGTACCCTATCTGCAGGTTAGCTTTCACTATCTGAAACTAAAACCCAAGTTTCAGCATTTTTTAATTTATTGATGACTGCTTGGTTTATGTGAACAACATTTTAACACGTTTGTGATTATTATAGACTAGTTAAAATGTCATTGTGTTCCACACAGTAAATCGGAACCTATAAAATATGTATCTACTGTTTGTATGTTTTAACAGAACCCTTTCAGTGCCTCAATTATGCATTAGCCCTATGACAGCACATTATAAATAAAGAAACACTAAATAAATCTGATGTCTGTGTGAAATTTCTGTAATGCAATAATATACAGCTTCAAATTCAAAATTAAGCATAGAGGCAAATCTGCAGGGCATCCCCTTGAAATATTGACTCTCACCATTTAAAATCACATCTAGCAGCATAAAGTGTTTGTGACAACAAATGCAGCGATTTCCCAGGCGCTTTGATTATTGCAGTAAACAATATGGGTTTGCAATTTTTCACACATCAGTAGTTGTATTATATGACATTCCTATTAAAAATACCAAATGGACATTTTGTAGTCACACAGTTCCGTATCTAATCCCACTTCTTGGAGAGTTCCTTTGTAACCGTGCTGAGTTTTCAGTTCAAGCTAAATACATGTTTAAAGATGTGAATTATGGATTTTAGATGTTTGTTGCACTACTTTTTGTAAAAAGCATGAAAATATGTGTATGATTTGACCGTTATGGCATATCGTAGTAAAATACACGTGCTTACACAGCGTATCTTTTTTATCCTTGCTCATGTTGCTATATGGTGTAAATCTGTGATTTAGAAATAAAGTATAATCTATTCTATATTTAATTCAGAGCAATTTGAAATGGATCCTGTGAGCAATAAGAAAATAGTGATTAGCTACCAGATTGAGTCATGAAAAAAAAATCTTTGAAGAGATGGTTAATAGTGATGGAAAGGTGAGATGAAAATAAACAATTATGAAGAAGATATAAAATACTCTTTGGAGGAACCATTTTCGACTGTTCAACAGAGTAAGAATACAGAGTTATGGTAGCTTGCTAATGTGATAATAACTGTATATCATGCAACAACAATAAAATGCCCTAATAATAATATACCCTAATTCACATTATATTTCACACCACAAAGGTGTTGAAGACAATAAACTCTCATTCCTAACTTGCCACTCTTGAGAAGAATGCCGCCAATCATAAGAAGCCTATAAATGAGTGGCATATGCAAATAGCTGCCAGTCACTGAATCTGTACTGTACAGGAGTGGGTTGGCAGTGCCCCTTATGCAAATGCTTAACTAAATGTTTAACCCCTAGACACATTTACCCATGAATTTTCATGTAATTATAAAATGCAGTAACATGGCCCTTTACGTTTACGACATTAGAGAGGTAAAAAATAAAATGAAACAAATCCTTTGGAAGAACATATTAAGAAATACATGAAAGTAGCAAATCTTTTTCTCCCACATATATTTTCTTGCAATTCAAAACTTAATAAATGATTATAGCTTTTAAAATATATCACAAAATGAATTCAGGTATTAAAAAAAAAAGACAAAAACCCCTTTGGGATCATAGGTTGTTGATTATAACATTCATTTGGAGTCACATTTTATCTTTGTTTATCACATGCTATAAAGGTTTTAAGGCATGAAATGTAATTTAAACTTCCTTGATTATGGAACTAGTAGGTTAAAAGCCATGGATAAAGTTTAATGCATTTCAAATACAACAGCTTCCCTGTTCTGTCCAAATATGATTAATATAAAGTTTTGCTCTGGGGATATTGAGAGGAGTCTAAATAATTTTAAGCCTTTACATTAATGATGTCATGTGAAGCTACAGCATAGTAGAAAGATCCCAAAGTGATATTGAATAAACAGAGATGTCAAAAGCTTGTTATTTTAAAGCTGGAACTTGTCAGGAACCTTTAAACTAAGACATACAAAATCACAGCTTGATACATTGCTACTTCTGAGGCAGGAGAGGCTAATGTCTACTTTAATATAAACACTTTGCAAAGCCAGTCTGCAAAATGCACTGTGAAATAAACCTGTGTTGAAAAGGTTGGCTCCTACAAAATGCATGGTTCCTAATTTATTTGTCAGATAATCTGTCCCCTGTCAGGGGTGGCTAGAATATATCGAAATTATAGCTGTGTGTAAAAAGAGTTAAAATGACAATATTGTTTAAAGTTAAGTATACATCATATATATATATATATATATATATATATATATATATATATATATATATATATATATATATATATATATATATATATATATATATATCCTGTATATATATACACACACACTAGACAATTGCATTAGTTTCTGGAAGAATCAAAGAAAACAGCGAAAATTTTATTTTTGTTATATTATTTGCTTTATCGAATATTAAAACAGCCAAAAACGAAAAAAAGAAAATAATAACGCTTTGTTCTCTATAAAAAAATAAAAAAAAAAATTGTTGTTGGATGCTGTTTTTATGATGCAACCAGGAAGGAGCAGCAGAATAGATTGGCAGTTTCTCTCAACCTGTCAGTGGAAGCCTGCAACATTTTCTATCCAACCAGCATTCTCAGGGGGAAGGACAGAAGTGAAAGGGCAATTTTTAAATGATTGCAGTGCTGCTAGTGCTCAGAGACTCAGATCTGTGGAGGAACTGGAGGAGACTATGGACAGACATATCAGGTGTTTTTTTCAAAGTGCCAGCATAGCAATGCTGGTCATGCTGCTACTTTTTTAAGTGGGTCATTCACACATAATTTTTTTTTTTTTTTTTTTTTTTATTGTATAGGTATAAAATTCACATACCTCACGCTACGCCGCCCACCCCAAAAGCCAATCTCTCTGTGAGCCAAAGGTTTGAATTGTCCAAACAGTGCTATAGCTACAAACAAAGTACCATATGGGTGAGCAACAATTTAGCTCCCTCTAGCTCACAGAAAAATCGACCCCCGAAGTGGGCGGCGGAGCGCTGGGCATTTTTTTTTTTTTAAAAGTATTTTTATTGAGGTATAAATGCATTACAACAAAAAATGACATAAAAGTAAAGAAGTTACAATAACCGCTATATCTTCACATAGGGTTCAGTTTGTTGCATATCAAAAGTAGTAAACATACATTGAGAATAAACCTCAAGTTTTCCATTTTTTGTTGCTAAGAAACTAGGACATTTTCAAATATTTTTTCCAACATCTGATATACTCTTAGAAATATAATCTCAACCAGTTGATCTCAGAAAGATTTAGCGATGCACAATACATACCTCTTATTAGAGCAAAAAAGAAAGCTAGCGCAAATGAAATAGAAAAATGTCACAATAATACTTGCAAAATAGAAGGTTGCGGTACAAATAAGCTAAACCGCTTAAGTAGCTCTTCCAAATAGGAAGGTACATTATGTGGGGGGGAGGGGATGGTATACTGAATATAGGAAAGTAACAGAGGTGTGAGAAGGGGTAACCTTGATCCTATCTGTATGGCGGAGTTGTGGAGTTGGCAGGACAACATTTAATGGACTATGTGTGCATAGCTAAGGTATATGGGCTGTCTTATATCTATATAATAACTTGGCTTAGGGCAGTAAGTAGCGCATAGCAAATAACATATATACTAAACAGCCTTAAGTGACCATAATATGACATCACAAAAATATAGTCCATCTAGACATATAGAGCTGAGTGCCACCCAGAGTCTTACGCCTTGCACCTGCCAGTCAATATATAAATGTGGACAGTCTCCGAGCTTCATATCCAGCAAATAATTGAGCAGAATAGTGTAATGCCACTACAGTTAAACCTACATTTGACTTCATAGCGAAAATACATATGTAGTATGCACATAGAGAATATACAATTGACAGCAAACACCTTCAACCAGCCATCATAAAATATAAAATAAAATGAGCTAGAAAAACTTCAATTGCAATAAATGATTAATATAAAAGAAAAGCATTTCCATCTTAATTTGCTACCAAGAGTAAACACATAAGTGTACAATATATATAGTAATGCTTCACATAATAGGGCAGCAATATGAAAAACCAAACTTTGCTCAGTAAAAGACAGGATCTCCATATAACAAGAAGACAGGTGCAGATTAAAGGCAAACTTATCTATATGGCGGTATGTCCAGAATGTTAATCAGCAGTTAGTAGGCAGCGAGGCATATACAGTAGCGCCACACTTTGAAGTGCTCCAGAGGGACATCTGCTAGTATATATGTACACCCTCGCAGCTTGTGGCTTACCACCAGGGTCCCAATGTCTCAGCAGGGCATATATGTAAACCCTCACAGCTTGTGGCCTGCCATCAGGAGCCCAATGACTCAACAGGGAGTAGATTATGTAGGGTGTTGCACCATCCTGTAATGGAGTCGGTGAGTGTTGTCCCAAGGCATGGAGGAGAGCATGCGGAGAAGCTAAAACCATATCCAAAGTTGCACTGTGTAGCTTCAGGGACCCGCTGCCATGGCCTGGCGTCAAGACCGGTGTAAGAGCTTCAGGCAGGATTGTACTAGCAGGTGAAGGGGCGTCCATAGCCGCGGCAGAATTTACCTCCCTTCTAGCCTCTGTAAAACCAAGATGACCTGGCTCTTTTGCTGCGCCGCCATTTCGATCCACTATAGCTGTGTTACAGGCAGGGGGTGAGCGCCGGGGCCCCTTAGCGTCACCTCCTCCGCATTCAGGCAGGACGGGCTCAGTGCAGTCGGGCTGTCGAAGTTGGCAACCACCATCTTTGCTATGCGCAGCATATAGCTTGTCAGCCAAGGAAGCATGGTGGTGTTCAAGTAAGAGCCGCAGCTCCTCCAAAAAGCAGGCTGTGATACTCATGTTGCGAGTTGGGGTGGAAACTGTGGGAAATATAGATTCAATCGCCATGTTAGATAAATGTTCAGAAGGCCAAAGGATAGTGTTCTCAATATGGCGGCTCCCTCTCATAGCACCTCGGTATAGGCCAGCTATAGTGACCCGTGCAGTCTCACCGGGCCCTTAAAAAGGAAATAGGAGCAATATAACAGTTCCTGGGGCTATCTACATAGGTTTAGGTAATAAAGGGATTTGTAATACATGAATAGACCCCTGGATTAGGATCCTGGGCCCGGGAGCTACACCAAGACATTCACACATAATTTTGTGTAACACTGGGCGAAGGTTGTGACCTAAACAATTGAAACAGACTGCCAGCAGCCACTGATGTTCTTGTGGCTCCTGTAGTAGCTGTTGGGGAAGGAAAGTGTCTGCAGCTGGGGTTTTCTTCCAGACAAAGTCACATTTAGTTTTCACTCAAGAGGAAAATACTATTTGGCAGAGTTAGAACTCTGTAATGAAATCATAAAAAAAGATAAATGTAAAGTGAGCAGTGGATAAGTTATCATTGGGGACATCTATTCAAACTGGATACTGATCAGTGATCATAGGCCCTCAATAACTTTATAATGGTATAAAAAAACATAACTAAGTGCAGTTTCAGAACAGAAAAAGTAAAAGTAAAACTTACAGTGCAAAGCCAGCAGCCAAAAGGGTTAATTTAATTTTAATGTGAGTGTGTGTGTGCAGTGAGTAAAATGATTGTTGGTTGACGCAATACCATGACATTACTGACACATAAGAGAAAAACCACCTTGCGCTGTTTCAACCAATGACAAGTATGTGTGGTAATGGGATTGTGTGGACATAGTAAAATGATTGGCGCAATAACATGGTATTACTGACACTGCATGAGAAACACCACATTGCACTTGTCAGGTAAATGTGGTATGGAAAATGAGTGTGTATATGTATGTATTTGACTGTGTGCTAAATATAAAGTACAGCAGCAACAGCTAGAGTTCCTGGATTGACAATCCTTCAGCAAAGCATATCAAGAGAATGCAGCAAATATAATTATAGAAGGAAATTGGAAAATTGTTTAAATTTGAAAGTTGTATCTGAAGAATCATAAAACAAAAAACTAGATTATTTCACTATGAAACCCAAATATTTTCTTTCATGATTTAGAAAGAGCACACATTTGTAAGCAACTTTTTATTTTATTTCTATTATCAATTTTGTTTCATAATATTGGTATCCAGTTTTGAAGGTACACTTTCAGTATAGTATGCTAGTAGTTACTGTACCTTTAAGCAAACTTTTTAGTTTTAATAATGCAGTGCACATAAATTAGATGTATAAATAAAATAATAATTTTAAAGGCATAGAAATGACAAAATTCAACTTGCAAAAATCAGACAGAGCATACTTTTAAGTTTAAATGGACAGTCAAGCCCAAAAAAACTTTCATGATTTAAACAGGAAATGTAATTTTTTTTTTTTTAAATGTTTATTTATAACCAACAGAGTGTACAATCAAATTAATTCAATCTCTTTGTGCCTCGCAGGGCCAGATAAAACAAAATATATTACAAAACAAAGCAATTTTAAATGGAAAATTTCACATATCACATACCAAATTACTGATCCCTTTATATGAAATATTTGTACACCTAGTTGGGCTTTTCCTAATTAAGTAAAATAAAGAAACAAATGAACACTCATAAATACACAAAAACATATAACTAAAAATAAAATAAGAAAAGAAAAAAAAAAAAAAAAGGAAGAAGTGTACCTTATGTTAGGCTAACCTGCCTAATGCTAAATTTCAGTGTTTATTCCACTCAATTAAATGATCACCTGTTGGAGAGGTTTAACTTTCCCCCTATAACTTAAAATACGTCCAGTTAAGAACTAACAATAACTTAATCGGCAATCCTCATCCTTAACTGGGGTGAACCCAACAGCAACAAACAACCGACGTACAAACAGACAAGTAAAAGAACTAAAAGGGAAAAAAAAAAAAAAAAAAAAAAAAAAAAAAAGGAAATAAAGGGAAAAAATAAACAAGGAGAGAGAGTGAATGAATTACCATAAGCCCAACAACACCATTTCTGAGTTTCTAAATGGATGAATCAGGAGGTCAATTTCACTTGAAGGAAAAGATTTAATGAAAAATGCCCACTTCTTAAAGAATGAAATGACCTCTCGTTCCTCATTTAAATTAGTATCCATTTGCTCAAGAGTACATTGTTTTTTTAGACAGTTTTTGACCTCCGGAATACTGGGGACAGTCCCTCCCCGCCATTTTCTGAGAATTAAGTATCTGGCTGCTAATATGGCCATATTAACAATTTTGGAATTGCCTATCTGAGCTTCTAAGTCCTTCCATAAAAATATAATGTGAGATACCTCTAATCTCAGAGAGGAGGTTCCCAGAATAGTATTAAGCCAGTATTGTAGTTTAGACCAAAATTGTTGCAGCTTTGGGCATTCCCAAAACATATGTATAAGATTAGCAGAAGGAAGGGAACATTTAGGGCAAGAACTAAATTTAAAATTACCATACCGCGCTCCCTTTTCTGGAGTAAAGAAAGTCATTAATAATAATTTAATGTGAGATTCTCTCCATGTGGAAGAAAGAGTGACTCGTTTAGTTTCCGCAATTGAGAATTGGATACAACTAGTCTCTATAAAATTTTGCCTTAAAGCAGGAGCCCAGTTAGTGGAGATTTTTTCCAGATTAGAGGCTCCTTTTGTAGAGCTCAAATCTGTATAACTAGTTGAAATTGACATAGTACCAATTTTAGCTAAGATAAGCCATTTCTCTATTGGCCCCTGGGACCAATTCCAACCTTGAGTGCTTATTATATTAGATGCGAAATGCCTTGCTTGTAAATACGCAAAGAAATCTTTTTGAGGGAGTTTATATTCCGCTCTCAATGCGCCAAAGGTTTTTATGCATGTCCTTTCAAAATCTAGTAACTGAGAGAGCTTTCTTAGACCTACCTTATGCCATCTCTGGAAAGGTGAAAATTGAACTCCCGCTTGAAATTGAGGGTTACCTGATAGTGGCATGAACTTAGAAATCCTATGTTCAACACCTAAGAGTTTACACACTTTCCACCAGGCTTGAAGGGGGTTATAGATTGTTCTCATCTTTTTCACCTCCTTTGATAATTGAGCAGCATTACAGTGAATAGTTGCTAAAGGGAGATATGGATGTGTTATGTTCCTTTCTAGATTATTGTTAGTGACGTAGTCTCTCTCATGTACCCAGTCCAAAATTAGGCGTAGTAAAAAGGCATAGTTATAAAGTTTTAAGTCTGGTAGAGCCAGGCCCGCTAGTTCTCTGGGGAGAGAAAGTTTAAGTAAGGAAATTCTGGGTTTTTTATTTTGCCACGGGAATTTTCTCAGAGAAGTGTTAAATATTGTCAAATCTCTTCCCCTTATGATCAATGAGATGTTTTGTATTACATATAAGATTTTGGGAAGACAAATCATTTTATATAAGGCTATGCGGCCTGACAACGAGAGGGGGAGATTCTGCCAATTTTTAAGAGTCTTCATAACTCTATTAAGAACTGGGGTAATGTTAAGGTTATACCATTTTTCCGGATTAGGTGAAATCATTAACCCTAGATATTTAAAAGCTCTGGAAACTATTTTGAAGGGTATGTTTAGCATAGGTTCCTTGGGGGGTTTGATCCACATAAGTTCCGATTTTGTGGTATTCACTCTGTACCCGGAGAAGGAACCAAATTGTTCAATGATGGATATAAGTTTAGGAATATTGTTGGCACTGTTAGACATATAAATAAGAACATCATCGGCATACAGAGCTATTTTCAGCTCTTCTGTGCCAATCTTAATCCCCTCCAACTGTTGCCTAATGCATATGGCCAAGGGTTCAATGGAAACATTAAAGAGGAGTGGGGAGAGAGGGCACCCCTGACGAGTACCTCTTTTAAGCCAAATATCTGAAGAAGTCGAGCCATTAATTAACATTTTTGTAGACGCTACATTATATAGATTGCTAACAAAGTTAAGGAAATTACCATGAAAACCGAAATGTTGCAAGGAGTGAATTAGATGATCATGGTGTATTGAATCAAAAGCCTTCTCGGCATCTATTGCTATAACTGCTAGATCAGGAGTGACCCCCTGCCCTCCAGCCCCCAAACTCTCCCTAGTACTGAAAAAATCAATAGTAAGAAGCAATTCTCTTATCTTAGCTGAAGAATTACGCTTGGACATAAAGCCCGCTTGGTCCTTATGAATAACACCAGGAAGAATTGTTTGGAGTCTCGAGGCCAGAATAGTGGTAAGAATCTTGTAATCTGAATTCAGCAAGGCTATGGGTCTATATGACTCCTTCCTCTTTGGGTCCTTACCTTGCTTAAGGATCAGCGTAGTGCAGGAAGCTGCAAAATTAGGAGAAGGGGGGTTATCCTTTGTATATATGTTGTTATATAATGAGGTTAGATATGGCAAGATTGTTAACTTTGCAATTTTGTAAAATTCGTTGGGGAGGGCATCCGGGCCTGGAGCTTTATTCAAAGATAAGTCATGAATTGCTCTTGATACTTCCATTTCAGTGATCGGGAGATTCAGATTTTCGATCTGGTCAGGTAATAATGATGAGGATACAATCTTACTCCAGAAATCTTCGCGAGCAGGTATATTTGAGTTTTTTAAAGAATATAAATCTTTATAATAGGATGAAAATATCTGTGATATATCGTCCATTTTTGTTATCAGTTTACCATCTTCAAATAGGGAGTCAATTAGGAAAACCTCTTTATCTTTTTTAACTAATCTTGCTAAAAGTTTACCCGACTTACTACCATATCTGTAAAGTTTAGCTTGGAATCTCAGCTCCTTCTGAGAAGTCTTATAGAGAAGAAAAGTATCTCTATCTTTCAGCGCCTGGGTATATCGTTCCCAGGTGCTGGATGTTTTTTGTAAAAGATAGCAATTGTATGTATTAGATACTGCTTTTAAGATTTCTTTCTCTCTAAATTTCAATTTCTTTGTCCTCCTAATACAATATGCCAGAATCTCACCTCTGATCACTGCTTTCGCTGTCTCCCAGAAAATGGTGGGACGATTGATATAATCCTGATTAAAAGATATATATTCTTCTAACTTAAGTTTTACCCAATTCTTAAATTTGAGATCCATGGCTAGGTAAGATGGGAAATGAAATCGATTACTTGTAGTAGTGGGGTCACTAGCTTGGAACTCCAAGAAAATAGGGGCGTGGTCAGAGATACATATAGGAAGAATCCCTGCCATTACTCTCGTTTTACATAATTCTTCGTCCAAGAGAAGAAGATCTATCCTTGAGAGTGATTTATGCACCTTGGAAAGGCATGTGTAATCCCTTAAGTCCGGATTTTGTGACCTCCAGATATCCCTAACCCCAAGATTTTGAAAAAGTCTGTTAAACAATTTGGATTCAATATTATCTCTTTTAGTTCTGGGGGCCAATGGATGTTGTCTTAATCTATCTAAGGGATATTGGGGTGCCATATTGAAGTCCCCTCCAACTATCAAGTAACCCTCTTTATAGATCATAATGTCTGCCTGCAATGTTTCCCAAAAAGACCAATTAATAACATTAGGGGCATAGATGTTGCATAATGTGTATATTACTTTATCAATCTTAATTTTTACCATGATAAATCTTCCCTCAGAGTCATTTTTTGTATGAAGAATTTGATAATTTAGCTTTTTCCCCAAAAGAATTGCTACTCCTCCCTTTCTCTGTTTGCTAGGTGAAAATAAAACTTCTTTAACCCATGAGCATTTGAGTTTTAATATTTCTTCTGTCTTTAAATGGGTTTCCTGTATAAAGGCAATATCAGTATGAATTCTTCTTAAATGTGCTATTATTGTTTTCCGTTTGATTGGGGAGGTAATACCCCCAATATTCCAGGAGGTCAGTCTAAATCTATTAATCGTGTTGGCCATCTAATTTATCGTAAGGGAAAAAAGAAGAAGAGAGAGGGAAAAAAAAAAAAAAAAAGACAAAACAATAAAAACACAGAAACACAACCGAGGACCACCGAGGGCCTCGTTTACCATCCTTATGGTGAGCTGCCATAAAAGAGAGAAAGAGAGAGGCTATAGCTCAGATTTAGTTAACTATGCTTAGGTGTTAGTCATTGCCTGAAGTCTTAGCCCTTGATCTGGAGCAGAGGATTGACTTATGAATTTTTCTGCCTCCCTGGCTGAATCAAAGAAATGTGTCTGGTTCTCTATTATGATTTTCAGTCTGGCTGGGTAAATGATGGTGGCTCGATATCCTTGATTTATTAATCTAGTACAGACTGGGGCCAGCTCCCTCCTCTTGGCTGATGTTTCAGCTGAAAAATCCTGAAAAAGCATTATTTTAGTTTCCCCTAAGAGGATAGGTTGGTTTTTTTTATAAGATTGTAATAGTAAAACTTTATCTTGATAGTTAAGTGTTTTTGCTATAATTGGTCTTGGTCTAGGGTTTTCTTTGTCTGGAGGTTGCCAGCCTAACCTGTGTGCTCTTTCGAGGACTATCTGTGGGTGAGTTAGTGGAATTTGGAGTAATTGTGGTAGTGTTTTAGTTAAGAATTTAGTAAGATCTTCGTATTGTTTTTCCTCAGGGACCCCTATCACCCTAAAATTATTGCGTCTTGCACGGTTTTCTAGGTCTTCCAATTTAGACTGGGTTTTGATAAGTTTAGAGTTCATGGAGTCTATTTTATCAGTATGATTGCCCATCATATCCTCTAAATCAGAGATTCTTTGTTCCGCCTCGCTCAATCTACTAGAGAATTGGCGAATTTCGGTTGTTAGTGACACTATATCCTGTTTTATTTCGTTTTTGAGGGCATCAAATTTAGGTGTTAAGGCTTCTGATATATTTGAAACAAGTGTTTGTAAATCAAGTGATGTGTTTGTGTGAGGGAAGGTAGTGATGGTAGAGTGAATGTCGGCCGTGACTTCTGTTGAGGCCTTAGATTTTTTATCCCTTTGCCTCGCTGACATATTTAGGGGGGACGTTTTAACCTGTGTATTAATAAATTTGTCCATCAATCTGTGAATGTGATGTGCAAAATCTGGGGTATTAACTAATTCGAAGGGGTTAACCCCCTTAAAGTGATAACGTGTAGTAAGGAACAGTGAGGGAAGGGGAGTGAGTGAAAATATGAGAAAGTGATTAGGGCTTTTTTTTTTTTTTTTTTTCTTTCTTCCTCCTTTCCTTTTCTTCCTCTCCTTCTAGAAATCCTTAGCCTAAGATCAAGAGTATATCCAGAAATATTGTACCCTCTGATTTACCTCTAACTCTAATTCACTAAGTAAATACTTAATATAAAAAAAAAAAAAAAAAAAAAAAAAAAAAATTATTTCTTCTTTTTTTTTTAAGAACAAAAATTGTAGCTGTTAGATATTTTTACTATCTATAGATTACTGACTTCAACAGACTATGTATGTATTGGGACTATACAGGCAAAGAAGAAAAAAACATTTAAATTAAACCAGAACCAGCTTATAAGGAAACTCCTAGGTTTCTGGGTGCAAAGTATCCTAGAAATAATGGAGGTTTCCCTTCCTTAATCCAAGCCCTTAGGTCTGCCTCTCAGGCTTTGGGGTCTCTTCTCAGCACATATATAAGAGAAAATACATATAAGCCACAAAGGTATTACAATGCTTAGATACAAATGATTTTACAATTTCTGGCGCACTAGTTTGCTACCTATAAGACAAAAAGTTGCTAAACAGTCATAATCAAGTAACCAGGGGACTAGAATTATCCCCTCAATAAAAAGGGAACACAGTCAGAGATAGAAATTTCTAAACCAATTATCCACTGTATAGAATTTACAAAATTCTAGAATTAGAACTTATACTTTCTTGCTTAGTTATCAGCAACCCCAGTTAATTATCTTAATTCAGGATTCCTTACCTCTGCATGAGAACTTAGGAAATAAATGTGCTAACTTAACAGTTGTTTACTTAGGGGCGGTATGAGAATCTAGACCAAAATTCAAAGTCTGAATATCAATAGGGGGAGAAGCAAAAGAAAGCACCTCCCTAGGATTAATTAATAAACAAAATTGAGCCCAATTTCCACAATTTAAATCATTAACTTAATATATACCAATCCCAATTGTATAAGTTATTAGCTTAAATTACTAAGCACACTTAAGATTGAACAATTTTGGGTATTTTTAGGTCTAAACCAGGCAAAGACAGAAAAAAACCCTTAGGTCTGCCTCTCAGGCTTTGGGGTCTCTTCTCAGCACATATATAAGAGAAAATACATATAAGCCACAGAGGTATTACAATGCTTAGATACAAATGATTTTACAATTTCTGGCGCACTAGTTTGCTACTTATAAGACAAAAAGTTGCTAAACAGTCATAATCAAGTAACCAGGGGACTAGAATTATCCCCTCAATAAAAAGGGAACACAGTCAGAGATAGGAATTTCTAAACCAATTATCCACTGTATAGAATTTACAAAATTCTAGAATTAGAACTTATAAATTCTTGCTTAGTTGTCAGCAACCCCAGTTTAATTATCTTAATTCAGGATTCCTTACCTCTGCATGAAAACTTAGGAAATAAATGTACTAACTTAACAGTTGTTTGCTTAGGGGCGGTATGAGAATCTAGACCAAAATTCAAAGTCTGAATATCAATAGGGGGAGAAACAAAAGAAAACACCTCCCTAGGATTAATTAATAAGTTATTAGCTTAAATTACTAAGCACACTTAAGATTGAACAATTTTGGGTATTTTTAAGTCTAAACCAGGCAAAGACAGAAAAAGAGAAAAAAAAAAAGAAAAATAAATAAATAACAATAATATAGGTGAGATCAGTGTCATAACCAGCTGCCAGGTAAAATAATGTCATTGAACTTAAGCCTTATCAGGCCTTGCTTGTATATACCCAGATGCAAGGTGTCCGTTTTTACTTTCCTCTTCTCAAAGTAACTCCTGCTCTTTCTCCTTTGGAGATATAATTATGTCAAAAAGAGGAAGGGAAAAGAGGGGCACAAAATTTTCAGTCAGTACGTTACCCCCTGCCAGTTTCCAGACGTCTTGAACAAGATGCTCCTCTTCAGCACAACCCCCCTCTCGCAGCACCGGTGGGAAGGGGGTGCACCTAACCACAGCTGCCGGAAAAGTCAAACAGCACTCAGACAGACCAGTGCTGGAATCAATGGGCAGCAGAAGAGGCAGGCTGTGACCTGAGAGAACAAACCAGGAACAGATGACGGTCCGTGTCCCTCACGCAGCACCGGTGGGAGGAGACAGCGGACCGGGAGCAACCGTGAGGCAACCTTCCACCCCAGAGACAGGAAGCGCGATGGATCCACTGGGGGCCGACTCGTCCGGCGTTCTCACCCCTACAACAGCCCAGCGGAACTTGCAGGTAGGGCCAGATAACTGTCTTAGAACAGTTTACTAAAGTCAGTATGGAGGAGGCGGGTCACCGCGCCGGGTTCGACCGGCAAGCCAGGGGTAACCCAGGTGGAGGCTCCAGACCAGGAGACCTCCTAGCTTTAATCAGGGTCCGTCCTCTGCTTCAATTCAGTTATAAGGAAGCACTTTCACAAATACATTACAGCGTAGTTTTCTTCTTCATCTTCCTTCTATAGCAGTATGAGATGCACGGATAGAGCTAATAACCAGGTGCAATAAGTATGGCAGCTTACAGTTCTTGTGCGGTATAATAGCACTATGTCAGATCCAGCAGCGATAGATTTGCTGAGCAAGCCTCCCAAAGTGTAAGGGCTTAGGCGCGAAAATTCCGCCAACTGCTTGCAGTGGAGGTAGTGCTGAGCAGGTGTCTCACCTGACCATACACCTGGGCTCCTCCTCCGGAACTCCAGGAAATGTAATTTTAAACAACTTTCCAATTTACTTTTATCACCAATTTTGCTTTGTTCTTTTGGTATTCTTAGTTGAAAGCTAAACCTAAGAGGTACATATGCTAATTTCTTAGACCTTGAAGACTGCCTCTAATCTCAATGCATTTTGACCACTAGAGAGCATTAGTTCATGTGATTCATATAGATAACATTGAGCTCATGCACGTGAAGTTACTCTGGAGTGAGCACTGATTGGCTAAAATGCAAGTCTGTCAAAAGAACTGAAATAAGGGGGCAGTCTGCAGAGGCTTAGAAACAAGGTAATTACAGAGGTAAAAAGTGTATTTCTATAACAGTGTTGGTTATGCAAAACTGGGGAATGGGTAATAAAGGGATTATCTATTTTTTGTAAACAACAAAAATTCTGGTGTTGACTGTCCCTTTAAGACACTTTTAAAATCACTTCTATTTTCAAATGTGCACATATCCTACACTAGTGGGAGCTAGCTGGTAATCGGTACCTGCATACCGTTCTCTCTTGTGATTGGCTAACTAAATGTGTTCAACAAGCTGCCAGTAGTACAATGCTGTTCATTCAGCAAAGGATAACAAGAAAATCAAGCATATATGATATCAAAAGAAAGTTAAAGTTGTTAAATTGTATGATACCAACAGGGTGACAGCACCACTTAATAAGTGTCAAATGCTCAGGCACGGGATAGAGTCTGGTCCATGACTCAATAATCATATAATTTTAAATAATCCCAGCCAATGAGTCTTAGTATTTTTTGCAACAAAATATTTTAATAGTTACACATCAAGTCATAATCAATCTGACATTGCGTAAAAAATTGTAGGAGAAAACCAAAGATGCACTCATACGGATCCACACAAACCCTATCCAAGAAAACAATAACATAGATACACCCCCAGGGCGTCCCCAGGGAGTGAAGGACAGCAGCACCTGTCTCATAACGTGTGAAAAAAGTTTTTTTGAAGTAATTCCACTTCAAAAGGGCAAAATAAATGATGCTCTTTGAAAGAAAATATTGTAATAAATTTTATCCAATGAAATAGAAAAGTTAATGCTACATAGTCAATACAATTGAATCCGGATATGTAATAGTATATTAGTATATAGTCCGGTTAGTTTTGGCATGCAATGTCCTGCAACAGACTCAGGATACTTATGAATACTTGAAATTACTAGTGATGTTAGTAGTCCGTGTTATATTATGACACAGAAATCCCCAATTTCCATATGAGCGACCCCTACTTCTGGTGTGCAAACAGCTGTTTGTAAGCGAGGTAAACTCCGGCTGCAGATCCAACCTCACACACTTTTAAAATATTTTTTCTTCACTCACGGTAAGTACATCAGTGTAACATGATAACCCAGGTGCTCCGTGTGTAACCCAAACCAGGGGGTTCACTGTAGGCAGCAGTTTCACTTACGATAAATACGCTGACGTAGCATATAACCTCACAGATACTCAATGTATAACCCAAACTAGGGGGTTCAGTTAAGGTACCTTGTTTGTAGCTGGTAAGACTCCTCGCCGTCAACCTGGGAGATAACGATAGTTGATATTACCTGAATTGGTCCATACTACCGTGAGACTTGTCAGCAATGTTCGGTGTGGCAATGGACAGCAGTCAGGATACTCCCATCTCGGCTACCTCCGTCTTGTAAGCCGTTAGCTGTCAGCGTGCATGGTGGCTCAGACCACACAGGTAAGGACAGGTGCCAGCGTCCATGCTGATTCCGACGCGCGTTTCGGGGACTCCGCCCCTTTGTCAAGGAAATGTCATCCTCGACAAAGGGGCGGAGTCCCCAAAATGCGCATCTGAATCAGCGTGGACGCTGACACCTTTCCTTACCTGTGTGGTCTGAGCCACCCTGCACGCTGACAGCTAACAGCTTACAAGACGGAGGTAGCCAAGATGGGAGTATCCTGACTGCTGTCCATTGCCACACCAAACATTGCTGACTTAGATTTTGGGGTTAATACATTTAATATAGTTGCAGCAACGTTGGGGGCGGCAGATTAGGGGTTAATAAATGTAGGTAGGTGTCGGTGATGTTAGGGACAGCAGATTAGGGGTTAATAAAATTTAACTAGTGTTTGCGATGCGGGAGGGTGGCGGTTCAGGGGTTAATATATTTATTATAGTGGCGGCGATGTCCAGTTCGGGAGATTAGGGGTTACAATTTTTTTTTTGTTTAGTGTTTAGTGTTTGCGATGTGGGGGGGCTCGGTTTAGGGGTTAATAGGTAGTTTATGGGTGTTAGTGTACTTTTTAGCACTTTAGTTAAGAGATTTATACTACGGCGTTAGCCCATTAAACTCTTAACTACCGACTTTTAAATGCGGTATCAGTCTTGACAGGAGAGGCTGTACCGCTCACTTTTTGTCAGACTCGTAATACCGGCATTATGCAAGTCACATTGAAAATATAGGATACGCAATTGACGTAAGTGGATTTGCTGTATTTTCTAGTCTGAACAAAAAAGTGAGCGGTGAGCCTGTCATTTCAAGACTCGTAATACCAGTGGGCGTTAAAAAGCACCGTTGGGACCTCTCAACGCTGCTTTTTAACCCTAACACACAACCCGCAATCTAGCCGAGTGTTTTTCTATGCATTAATTGTGATTATCTAAATTGGCTTACTTTGTTTTTATGCTATTGTACTGAATACAATGCAATTAGGTATTTGAGAAACTTTCCATGTGATTTGTGGTTAGGGTTGCATTTTTTTTTCAATAGATTTAATAGATTAGATCCAATCTAGAAAAAACAATGCAATATTCAGAATCATCGACCCAAAGTTACCCTAAAATTGATCTAATATCATTTGCAATAAAATCAGCATTGTAGTTTGTTTTTGCTAAGTTGAGCTGTTTTTGCCATATTATGGAACACTGCAAGCAGCAATTATGCTCTCCTACCAAAAAAATGTTTGTACCTGGTTCCTCTGTTGAGCTTTTCCGCACTAAAATACACTGATGTTCTCAATGGAAACTACTTGTTGGAGCTGCTTTTAAAAAAAATAATAAAATTTTAAATTTGTACGAAATTCATAAACACGCATTAACCTCCCAATTTATATTTGTCTACTAAATTAATTATAAGCATTTGAATATAAGCTTTTAGATCAAAAGGTCTTTCACAAGAAACATATATTTACTTAGGACATAGAAGCAAACTCACAATTTGATAATAGTAGAAATTGTATGGGTGCAAAGTTTCAATTATTGACAATTGCTGGACTTTATAAAAACCTTCATTATTTTATTTTATATTAAAGGAATTAAACCTCTTCCTTAGATAAACCAGAACAACAGAGCTACAATGTAAACACATGTGTGAATTTGTACAATGATATTAAGTTGATGTTATCCGATGGCAGCAGGTGCTACTGTAGAAATAATTGGTTTTGACACTCTAATCCCTTATATTTATACTACAAAAATACTGAAAAACAGTGGAACATGTGACAGTGATAGCAAGCATCCCAATAATATAAATAGAAAACACAAAAATGTATACAGTAATCAGGTACCATTACGATCTTTAACTTATCACAGGTTGTTACTGTTTAACAGACACATTAAATAACATCTACACCAAATATATTGATGAGACACTTTGACTGCCCTTAGCATTATGGCATGAAAATAAAAGGTAGCTGATGCCTAAACCTTAAATAGGTATTATGCCAACAAAAGCACCCATTAAGATCATGACACCCCGTTATGAATCTTAAAAGTTAAGAAGCACAATTCTTAAGATTAATTTGTCTGGGATGACTGCCAAGTCTTGTTCTTGTAAAATTGGCTGTTCGAAAAAGGTGGGGAGGGTTGTATCGGAGGCCCCACAAGCATGCAGTCCCCTATATAAGAACCTCGTCCACACGGACCTTGATAGATTAACACAGGACACCATACCCAGTTAAGCCCTTTAGTCCTGTACAGAAATGTGTTGCCTTTGCTGTCCCCCATCCAATTTGTGTTAAGCTACAATATAAAATGTTTTAATTACTATGCAACTGTTTCATAACAAAAGTTCTATTTTCATGTTAAATTTGCAAAAATCCTTAGCTGTTTAAACTGTAGCAGTTATAGCCATAAAGCACTAAACCATATTTTGTGATAGGTCTTTCCTAGCTCTGGGAATATATCCTGTGGACCCTGGATCTACTCTGCTTACAATTCTTTACTAAAAAACAATAATAGTGCATTAACCCCTTAATGACCACAGCACTTTTCCATTTTCTGTCCGTTTGGGACCAAGGCTATTTTTACATTTTTGCGGTGTTTGTGTTTAGCTGTAATTTTCCTCTTACTCATTTACTGTACCCACAAGTATTATATACCGTTTTTCTCGCCATTAAATGGCCTTTCTAAAGATACCACTATTTTCATCATATCTTATCATTTACTATAAAAAAAATTATAAAATATGAGGAAAAAATGGAAAAAAACACACTTTTTCTGACTTTGACCCCCAAAATCTGTTACATATCTACAACCACCAAAAAACACCCATGCTAAATAGTTTCAAAATTTTATCCTGAGTTTAGAAATACCCAATGTTTACATGTTCTTTGCTTTTTTTTGTAAGTTATAGAGCATTAAATACAAGTAGCACTTTGCTATTTCCAAACCATTTTTTATCAAAATTAGCGCTAGTTACATTGGAACCCTGATATCTGTCAGGAATACCTGAATATCCATTGACAAGTATATATTTTTTTTTAGAAGACATCCCAAAGTATTGATCTAGACCCATTTTGGCATATTTCATGCCACCATTTCACCACCAAATGCGATCAAATAAAGAAAATTGTTCACTTTTTCACAAATTTTTTCACAAACTTTAGGTTTCTCACTGAAATTATTTACAAACAACTTATGCAATTATGGCATAAATGATTGTAAATGCTTCTCTGAGATCCCCTTTCTTTAGAAATAGCAGACATGTATGGCTTTGGCGTTGCTTTTTGGTAATTAGAAGGCTGCTAAATGCCACTGCGCACCACATGTGTATTATGCCCAGCAGTGAATGGGTTAATTAGGGCGTATGTAGGGAGCTTCTAGGGTTAATTTTAGCTGTAGTGTAGTGTAGTAGACAACCCCAAGTATTCTAGGCCCATTTTGGTATATTTCATGCCACCATTTCACCGCCAAATGCGATCAAATTAAAAAAAAAATTAAATTTTTCACTAGTTTAGGTTTCTCACTGAAATTATTTACAAACAGCTTGTGCAATTATGGCACAAATGTTTGTAAATGCTTCTCTGGGATCCCCTTTGTTCAGAAATAGCATACATACATGGCTTTGGCGTTGCTTTTTGGTAATAAGAAGGCCGCTAAATTCTGCTGCACATCACACGTGTATTATGGCTAGCAGTGAAGGGGTTAATTAGGTAGTTTGTAGGGAGCTTGCAGGGTTAATTTTAGTTTTAGTGTAGAGATCAGCCTCCCACCTAACACATCACACCCCCTGATCCCTCCCAAACAGCTCTCTTCCCTCCCCCACCCCACAATTGTCCCGCCATCTTAAGTACTTGCAGAAAGTCTGCCAGTACTAAAATAAAAGGCATCTTTGAATATTCTTTTAGAAAAATTGAGCATATTTACATATGCTGCTATGTAGGATCCCCCCTTAGCCCCCAACCTCCCTGATCACCCCAAAACAGCTCTCTAACCTCCCCCCTCTGCCTTATTGGGGGCCATCTTGGGTACTGGCAGCTGTCTGCCAGTACCCAGTTTGCAAAAAAAAAGGGTTTTATTATTTTTATTTTATTTTTTCTGTAGTGTAGCTTCCCCCCCACAGACCAACACCCCACCAGCCATACCGATCTTGCTAAATTGTAAATAATATCCCCCTTTTTCCCCACTTCTACATAAAATATTTCTGTAGTGTAGCGGTTCCCACCCGCTCCCTCCCCGTGCACGCGGCCGCCCCCGCCTCCCCGTGCACGTGCGCGCATCTGTGCGCGCCCCCTGACATCCCCGCTCACGATCCCGCCCACCTCCGCATCATCCAGGGCCATCGATGGCCGACACCCGCCTCCCGGTCCTGCTCCCACCCACCAACGAAGTAAGCCACCGATCTCCGGTGCAGAGAGGGCCACAGAGTGGCTCTCTCTGCATCGGATGGCTTCAAAAGGTTATTGCAGGATGCCTCCATATCGAGGCATCACTGCAATAACCGGAAAGCAGCTGGAAGCGAGCAGGATCGCTTCCAGCTGCTTTCCACACCGAGGACGTGCAGGGTACGTCCTCAGGCGTTGACTGCCTTTTTTTTGAGGACGTACCCTGCACGTCCTCGGTCGTTAAGGGGTTAAACCTCTTCTAAATCAAAGGCAGGATATGCCTATATATGTATACATATGTATTAATGTGTTTATGTGTATATATGTCTGTAAATACATAAATACACACACATATATATATATATATATATATATATACTATATAAACAGTATCTATCTATCTACATAAACATTTTAAAAGATACTATGTTAAAGCCTTTGTCTGCCTTTTTTTCTAACACCTGAGATCTCATATCTTTGAGCCTTTATAACATTTGTGTGCAATATTTTTTTTAATAATTTTTATTATGTGGTGTAATTATGAGTGTAAGTGTACCTTGTACTATTTTCTTTATGTGTTTTGTGACTCTTTTTTGTTTTTCAAAACAGTTAACCAGAGTTCTGAAGTCGGTAATCATTCTAGCGTAAATCGTGATTGCGCTCAAGTGATCAAATTTACTTTCAACTTGTAATACAAGCGTAAAAACTCAATGGACGCAAACACCAACAATAAACCCCTTTGTGCTCCACTCGTAATCTGGCCCTATGTATGTATGTATCAGCTGATTACCGGGTTTAGCTTTCAAATGAACCAGAGAGACCTCATGCCCAGCTGAACTGAACGTATGCAGATTTTAACAAGAACTCCTCTTGGCCTGCGCAGGACTCAACAACACACTCCGAAGGGTCAGGGATCCGCTCCGGAGTATAAGCAGATGCTAAGCAGTGGACTACGAGTCAGGAGACTTTGTGCGGCAGTTTGCATCGGCTCCTCAAATGGGTAGTCGGCAATCTGAGCTCTGGATCAGTGCAAGTGATCAACTGCACCTTAGCCATCTTATCACTCACCAATATCCGACCCTGTGATACCCTGCTGCATGACCACCGACTTTTTCTCTAGGTCTACAGACCTCTCATGCTCGGCTGCCAGACAGTACCAATTTTCAGCAACACCAGTTTTGGCGCAAGTCGCCATTTTTTCTAGCTCCATTGCTGCTGACTTTAAAACAGTGCAGTTTACCACTCAAGGATAGTTGCGGCTACAAACTACTACTTTAACCCCAACAAGTGAAGAACTAAACTCACCTCACTAAACAAACCTACTACCTAAAAACAAGATACGGTGCTCTGGGTTAAATAAAGTTATCAGTTAGCTACCAACACCTTCTATACAATTGGTGTGCTCCCCTGCCTAACATTACTTGCAGCCTGCAGACACCCTAATTCAACACCTGATCTGTCTTTTTTCTTTTCCATACTACAGATCATTCTTCTCTCAGAAGGTATAACACCTTGAGCTCACCACATTCCAGTGGTTCATATCCAACATCAAATATATAAGAATTAAAAATAACACTTTATTAACAAATATGCAAATGGGCAAAAATAGTGGGTAAGGTACTCAAATGGATAAACAGAGATGGGTATGTGCACTTCCATGTGGCCATGTGGACATGGAGGTAGTGTGGGTCATCGATTAAATTATGGGGAAGCTAGAAACACAGTTTCCTTTTCTTTTATATCACAGTTTCACACATCTGCCAATTCAATATTGTTCACATATCATTGCACACATGCTAAGCGCTCAAAGGCAACCTCCTGTCTGTGTACTGCTTTGATTGAACAAAGTTAGCCGATTTCTAGCTTTTTCCCTATATATAGATTCATACAGACACAATGCACACATCACAGGCCAGCATGCAAGTATAGAATATTAGTGAGATGTTAGTATTTATGTTGAATATCTGGATTAGTGTCTGTATTACACTGAAAAATTATTCTCATAAATGCCTGTTCTCAACAGTCTTTATATTATGAGTGTTATATTAAGCATTATTAAATCTCACTTAGTGGGAAGAGACTATCAAAGATGTGGGTTAGCAAGTTCGCTATATAGCAAATTTGACCGGATTTCCTACCAACCAAACTAAGTATATATCAATTATCAAAGTAGAAACGCTATAGTGTAACCTTGTCCTTTCCTAGGTAATCAAATCCCATATGATAGTATGTATCTCTAATGGTTTGTATCAAACTGCTACCTGGAGTGCTAGGTGCCGAGATAGACCGCACACTATCCTCCTAGGTCACGCCCACCGCCGCGTTTCCGTCACTCAAACGTGACTTCATCAGGGCTTAGGGCCAGCCCAGCGTACAGCTACGCTTCTTGTACTGTTCCGTTTCCATGATAACGCAATTAATCATTTGCAGAGGTGTTAAACCGCATTGGCAATATTATTTATATCATTGTTTGTACAGTTAGGCATTGATGTATTTACCAAAACTATGTCTAGGTTTTTAGGGTATGCAAATCGAGTTTGTCATTTTGTGAAACCATATTGACCTTTACAGACAGTTTGCGCAATATACTCGAGTATATAGAATTATAGAGGTCTGGGTATGTACCAACATCTATGAACTATGAGCAACATTTTGGGTGACTATATCTATCTTTAAACACTATATATAAGTGGCCCATGTATACACCCATTTTATACTATGTATTGGGCTGATCTGACACAATAAAAGATATTATATTATAATTTAGATCTATAGGACCAATACTACTATCAATTCCTTAGATTTGGTTAGAATTGGCATGATATTGTGAATAAGTAAAGGCTGAGTAATTGGTGAATTATCTTATTTTAAGTGGTATTAAGGTGGTTATTCGAGTCAAGTACTATCAGATTTACGCATTTTATATGTGTGACTCTAACAGTAGGAAGTATAATTCAATATAATAGGTGTATACATTCATTTAATGGGTAGTTGCGTATTATACATGTAATTTGCCCTATATATATTGATCCCATATACATATGCTGTTACTTGCCCTTATAGGGTACTTTCCTTATTCCACATTTGCCCTTCACTTATCAATTTATTTGATCATAGAGATCATAATGAATAGATCACAACTTTACAGGTTAAGTCTCATAAATTGATAATATTTAATTTTATAAAAAACATTTATAGCAAATCACCTCATTCAGGCCTTTTGGTGCAACTGATTGTAACTCATGGATCCATCTGCATTCTTTTTGCAAAAGTATTTTTGTGATGTCACCTCTTCCTCTCAATTTTATTTGCTCAATTGCAAAAAAACAAAATCTCATATTTGTGTCCTTGATGTGCAGTGTTCATGTGTTGAGCCACCGGTATATTACGGTTCCATTTAATGTCACCAATATGTTCTAATACTCTCGTACGTAACTCTCTGGAGGTTTCCCCAACGTAAATCTGAGGGCATTTGCACATAGCAACGTAGATCACTCTCTTTTTTTTTTTTTTTTTTTTTAAATATTTTTTTTATTGAGGCATAAAGAAAATACAATTGAAAGCATCATTTGCTTCAGGAACAGAATAATAACCATAGTCAAGGAAAATAAAGAATACACAATACCATGACCGCTATGTACTGTATACATAAGTAAGTACATCATAATCATAACAGTCAAGCGGCAAATCGCAAAGATTAGACTACAAACAAATAAAACAAATGCTAGATAACTGAGCCCCATTTTTTTTTAATTGTATAGAGAAGTTCCCCTCATAATTGCATTAAGTGTAACACATATTACCCCAGTTAAACTCTAGCAGCCTCTCTTGGACTGCTGAAACTATAGAGAGGAAGATATCTGGGGGCATGAAGGGGGAAAAGATAAAAGGGCCACTTTTGGACCAACAGGACAATACTTGGAAACAACACTTTAAATATTTACAATAATTATATGGAGTTAAAACAATCAGACACATACAGTATGTATATCATGCTAGATGGAGAATGAAACAATTTATACACCTATATGGAAGCTAGAAGAAATTTGACAAGGTTAAGCCCATATACATATAGGAATGCAAAAGGTCCGGTACTTGTTAGTGGAATTAGTGGTATGGTGAGCCTGAGATCTTAGGGCTAGTAATTATAGCATCTAGTGGGAGAGGGTGCACTGAATTATATCTCTAGGAACAAAGAACTGAATATATAGCTTAAAGAACATTTGTTCCTTTGAAATGATATATGAAGGTACACAGTGTTGGGAAAATATGCATGGGGCTGCAAGTTAGGAGAGGGTATGAAGATCTAATTAGCAAGCTGTGTTGCACTATCAACTAACATATAAATATTAATAAAACATACATTCTGCTCATAACAAGCATTATGTTCAAAGACAAATTGCATATGACTCATGGCCCACCACAATGGACAATTCTAATTGGGGTGAGGATGTGCCTGCATAGTAGTGAAAAGTGTAATACCCTGTGACACAAGCTGGAACAGGTAAATATTGAGAGGGAGTATACCAAAGCTCACAAAACAGAGAAATAAACACATATACACCCTACACACATACCTATAAATCTATACATACCCATCCATGCACACATATATACACATACATAGGCTATTCCGGTGTTGGCATAGATAGGTCACCTAAGTATGGAAACTCACCCTGCCACCCCACCAGAAAGCCAGGATGGAGAAGGTTAAACATTATACTATCTTCAGTTGCATGCTCTATTCTATTGCCCTGGCCACAGGCGACAGAATAGCGGGAGGGATGATGGTGGTGATATAGCATTGTGGGGCATAACACCTTAAGGTACATCCTAGGGCAATCAAACACATAGGGGGTTAGCAAACCTTAATAAAAATAGGATACCTAAAACAGAACCCCAGAAAATAAATGGTTAGTGCGCATAATAAACATAGGTATCAGTTGATTGGCACAGCAAAGAAACCTTTCACAGAAAATGAGCAGCAACATTAAAGATCCCCGCTTCCTTACAGAACTGACCGGCCTAAAGTTTATTATCTGTGCAAATAATGTGCTGGATTACAAATTAGACCCAAGACAGACCAAGAATAGCGGCTAGGCACAGTTTGGTAGTATATACATAAGCATAAGTAGTCCAGGTCTCCACTCACAACCACATTAAAGTCAAAGATGCAGAGTTTGCGTTAAGCACTACCCCATGGCCATTCGGAGGGCAGTTATATGCATATCTCATGTTCTAGCCTGCACAAGCGAGGTGGAAGATACCACAGTAATCTGCATGCTGCTTCTGTCCATACCTGGTTCCTCTATTGCAGGGGGCCGGTGCAGGGTCATTAGAATTAGCATAGATGTGCACGGACAGATAACAAACGTGTTCCTGAGAGCCAGATCATCCCGTTCTGCTCAGGCTACTACACCACGTAGGAGAGGTCTGGCCGGCCTAAAACAAACTTGGCCCGTGCCCTCCCGTTAGTGATTACCGCACCGGAGGTTCCAAGTGAAGAGACGCATCATGCAGCAGTCTAAGGAGAGGGGCAGGCACATACCCCCAGGATCCCAGCAGGGCATCGGTGGGATCCGCATCCATAACAGATCAAACCACCACACGTGCAAGGTCTGTATCCCCCAATCCTCAGGGTCTAGTGCATCCAGCGTAGTCTGCATAGGGAGGATGACGTTCTGCATGCAGGATGGGAATGGAATCATAGTGTCGTGTCTCTCGCCTAACATGGTAGTCTCAGGGATATGCGGCACCAGATATGATAGGTGCCGCTGCCAGCAGTTATATTCCAGTGTCCATCTTGAATGGCCCAAACTTACGTATGCAGAGGTGTAGCACAAAATTCTAATTCCAGAACCTCCGGCTCTGGGTATAAGTAGGGGATGGTAGTTAGCATCAATCACACCCTGCAGTAGAGCGTAATCTGGGGCTGCAAAGGCGGTAGATGTCTCTCTCTGCTCTCCCAGGGTGTCGCCATTTGTCATCTGCGTAGTGTAGATGGAGGCCGTCTCACTATCTATTGTTGTGAAGCGGGCCTTAGTGGTAGCATCCAAAATATCTGATTTCCCCAGATAAGCATCCGACCCCGCATTTTCCCCGCTGCCATCTGCAGGCGATGAGCAGGCTACATAATGAGTTTCGCTCTGGGAAGTGTCATTAGCCGTCAGTTGGGGGATAGGTGTAGGTGGTTTTACCCGGCTCGGTGGGCTGGTAATGGCATTAAAGCACTTATCGAATAGCAGATGGAGGCTTTGAATGTGTTCATCTAGCATACATAGCAGTGTTTCTTCCATTATCGGTGTCTCCATTTGTAGGTGAAGTTGTCCAGTTGCAATTGAACTGGTTTGATAACCCAGGGACCTGGGGGGGTAAGTATGCGGTAGCTTTGATTACACCAACAGTCAGTCAGTATAGGCCTCCCAACCTCGTGGCTATTCGTAATGCAATCAGCTGAGGAACATAGGCAGGTTCGTTTTGTGACAGAAATCTCCAAATTTTTCCTAAACAACACAGGATAGAATAGCCTATGTTTAACAAGAAAAGGTTGAGTGGAAGTCAAGAATTAACTTCAAAATACTAGGTTAAATGCAGGAGCTCTTCCCAAACACGTCCTACCGCAACAGCTATAGGCTCCGCCACCCTAGATCACTCTTTTTGATCTGCAGTTTAAGAAATCTGAAATTTCATATTTTCTACCCGTTTTTGGTTGTGTGAAGATTTTTGTCGGGGCCATATTAGGCTGTTAGTAGATGTTTCTTTTCTGTATAGTTTAGTTTTCAAAGATCCATCTACTTCTTTTATAATTTCCAAATCAAGAAAGGAAATATATGTGTCATTTATCGTAGATGTATATCTCATCCCATATGAATTGTTATTCAACCACAACATAAAGTTTGTAAAATCAGTATGTGTACCAGTCCACAATATAAGTACATCATCTATGTACCGGATGTACAAGTCCATATATTTCATATATGGATTCATCTCCTGATTTAGTATGTTTTTACTTTCGATCCACCCCAAGAAGAGATTTGCATATGTCTGGGCACAGCATGTGCCCATTGCTGTCCCCTTTTTTTGCAAATAGATACGTTTGTTGAACAGAAAGTAGTTGTGTCTTAATACAAAGTCTAAAAAATCCATGATAAATTCATCCTCTGCATTACCTTTTGGATTGACTGTTTTCTGAATAAATGAAACAGCTTCCTTTCCCAAAACATGTGAAATATTGGAGTATAAACTTTCAACATCTATGCTTGCTAGCAAAGTATTTTCATTTACTGTGATATCTGTCAGGCATTTTAAGACATCTTGTGTGTCTTGTACATGGGATGTAAGGGTGTACACAAAATGCCTTAATTTTTTTATCAATAAATACGCTAGCATTTTCTGTAAGACATCCATTCCCAGAGACTATGGGTCTACCTGTAGGGGGTCTTTCATATTTTTATGGATTTTTGTGAGACTGTAAAAAGTTGCTACCCTTGGGGTCATGTTACACATAAACAGATGTTCTGCTTTAGTTATTGCTCCTTCACTAAAACTTCTTTCTAGAATGGATTTTAACTCTTTGGTGAAAATTTCAGTTGGATCTTGTTTAAGGACTCTATAGTTTTCTGTATTGTCCAGAATATCTGAACACATCTTTCCATACTGTGTGTTGTTCATTAATACTATATCACCACCCTTGTCTGCATTTTTAATAGTTATTGCTGTATTATTTTGCTTTTTGTTTTTGTTTTGCTTTTTTTGTTTAGTCCTATTTCAGATGTTGCCAAAGAGACAAATTTCTCAATCAACGGGTATTTTGAGATAGTCGGCATAAATGTTCTTTTCGGTTTGACAACACTACCTTTTATCGTATCTGTTGTGTTGTCACTTTCATGTAATAATGTGTTCATTAAATTGACCATTTCATGGTCTTCTTGTTCAATACCCATATCATTTAAACAGTTTGTGTTCGAGGATTTGTGAAATTTATGTAATGCTGGTTTTCTAGAAAAAAGGTGTATATCTTTAGTCCAATTAAAAGTGTCATGATGAAAGGTAGGTATAAATGTCAATCCTTTAGATAGGAGTGTGTAATGTTCCTTTTTTAAGGTAATGTCAGTTAGGTTAATGACCTGGAGATCATCCTTAGTTACTTTTGTTTGTTCGGTGGTTTTGACTAGTTTTGTTGCCTTGTTCTTATCGTTCTTCTCGGGGGGAATAGATCTTTCTCTAAAAAATCCTCGTTATTGAGGGTTCTGTGAAGGCGGTTATTGTGTTTGCTATAGGTATTTTTGCTGTTTCCTCATCTGAGGGTTCAGAATCTGTAGAGGAATTATCAGGGCTAGTATTTTTGTTACTGCCTTTGGGATCGTGTGCATATCTAAAATTTCTACGTTTTTGATTCACTTTGTATATATTTCCTTTTTGATGATCAGACCAGTCCCTTTGTAATTTTCTGTTTTTTATATATTTCCTTTTTGATGATCAGACCAGTCCCTTTGTAATTTTCTGTTTTTAGCTTCACTTATTTCTTCCTTTAATTTATCAATATGAAATTTAAGTTTTAAATCTAGTGTTTCGAAATCTTTATGAGTAATAAATTTATTAGTTTGCACTTTTGCCTCTACAATTAGTTTAGTTAATTGTTCATATTGCTTTCTCTCATATTCCAAAGTGAGCTTCATTAAATCTAAGTAGCACTGCGTAAGTATCTCCTGCCATCTCAATACAAAGTTTTAGTCTGAAATGTGAAAAGATGGTGCTATCTGGATTCTAAGTCCCCTAGGGATTAATTTGTTTTTAACATAGTTTTCTAAACTAAAAACCTCCCAAAAAGATTTCACTTGTTTCTTCATTATTTTGGCAATACTCTTAAAGGCCTCCATCCTCAATGTTGGTAGCTTGTGGGCATACATTTCCAACATTGCGAGTAAATACTCTTTCAGCTTCTTGTTTCCATTTATCAAAGTCTATTGTTGAGGATAGGTAGCCTGCCATTGCCACCAATACTCAACATCAAACAGAACCCAAAATCGTGGGAGTGAATTAAATCACTATAATTGTAGAAGGATTAGGGAACTATGGGGAATTTGTGGCATTTAAGCCAAGTGTAGAATTATACACTAAATGTAAGAATTAAAAATAACACTTTATTAACAAATATGCAAATGGGCAAAAACAGTGGGTAAGGTACTCAAATGGATAAACAGAGATGGGTATGTGCACTTCCAAACTCCTTTGAATCACTTATTCCAGAAATTGAGTGTCTTACTAATTAAAAACATAAGGGCCATGTGGACATGGAGGTAGTGTGGTCATCTGTCTTTTTTCTTTTCCATACTACAGATCATTCTACTCTCAGAAGGTATTAAACCTTGAGCTCACCACATTCCAACATGCTTTCCCCTTCCTTTTTCCGCTGCCCTTAGTGACATTGGGTCATATCCAACATCCCCTATACCGTGATCGTCCTGTGATGACGATATGGTAAATCAGCTATGCAGTATGTAGGCAAACAGGATCACAGAATGTAGGTGTTAGCATTAATCATGGTAGTGTTTACAAGGCAGTTCTCTCTAAGGCTATTACTTTGGATCTCTTTGAAGACAAAAATCTTATGACCTTTAGAGGTTTTTTAAAAAAGTCCTCCATCCCATTTAAATTCCACTTCGACCTATTAAGGCTCCGATCTCTCATGAAATCTTTGGAAATTCTGAACTCCCCCCCCCCCCCCCGAGGCCCCTTTCCTCTTGGGAAACTAGAATTCAAACTAATACCCAGCTTCTCTCTCCTTTATTCCATCATTACCAATGCTTATTAAACTCTCAAGAATTATCTAAAACCCAACACATACAAGCCTGGGAGAAAGACTGGGGTCTAACTTTCCAAGAAAATTTTTGGAGCATTGCGATAGCCCATACAAAACAAACTATACATTATACATCCCTCTTGGAGCTTTACTTCAAACTCCTCACTAGATGGCACTATGTACCTTCCAAACTTAATAAGATGTTCCCTTCCTGCACACCTTTATGCTGGCGGGTTGCTCACAAACTGGAGACCTACAACATACTTGGTGGTCATGCCCGGCCATCAAACCCTTTTGGTATAAGAACCTGATTGAGAATTTACCCTGAAATAGCAGTCCTCCATCTCAACCTCCACAAGCAGACTTTACCCTAACAATGTCTATTGATCACAATTCTAATGGCGGCAAAACTCCATATAGCCAGGAATTGAAAAAAGTCTAATCCTCTGAGCTGGCTGAATCTGATAAACCTAATCCCATATCTTAGATCGATGGAAAGCTACATCTACTCGGCTAAATTACAGCAAGACCGGTACTATCTAATCTGGGATGCCATTGGAGAGCCAAGACTGATATCTGTTTCTTAAGGCACTACCCCCACTACCATCAGTATCAACTTTAACATCTGAACATTCCCCCCAATCCCTTCATACACAGTCGCTTCCCCCCCTTTATTTCTCTTCTTATTTCACTCTCACCCCCTTTTTTTTCTCTTTTCCCCCCTTCACCCCTTTCCACTCCTCTATGTGCTCCCACTGAACGATCTCTACTAATCCTAGAAGGCCTCCATCTTTAACCATAAGTGGACTTATATATTTCTGATCTAGTTTTGAAATACAGCAGAAGGTTCCTTGTTATGCAAAGAAACTCAGAAATTTTCAGCTATAACAAATTCACAAACTACGAAGTTTGTTGCTTACATGTTTACTTTTAAACCTAGTTCTTATAAAAAGAGGAAAACAGAAGAGTTCTGACATATCTCAGCATTTATAGTTAAGACACATGGTCCCTGGAGATATGATTAGACTCGAACCTATGCACTCCTACTACTGCACCCTTGTTTAATGTACATCTAATTATTTTATTGGTTATGTAACGCTTATCCTATTGTTTACCTCTGTACAAATCGATACCATGATGTGTGTTACAATGCAATTCCTCACTAAGATTAGTGGGGAATTAAAACAATATGAATTAAAAGAAGAGGTCCAAAAATCCTATATCAAAATTAAAGGGGAAGTAGAAAGGTTCACAAAATTTATTTCGAATAGAAAAGAAAACAAGATTGAGAGAGATTTAACTGATTATGCTAACAAATCAGTGTATTTGTGGAATATCAATAAGACAACAAGTATTGCCTCTGACTTTTCAGACAAATACTGTGAAACCACAGACGCTGACAATTCAGATGATGACCTGAGACCCAAACCTATCTTACGTAATAGGATTACACCCCATGGTTGTAATGGGAATGTCCCTTTAGGCGGAGAACCCAGAGGGGCAGTGGATAACAGGCCCAAGACCAGAAAACAGGTCAAATTCATCCAGATATCCCTAACCAAAAAGAAACAAGTCACAAAGAGTTAAATATAATTAACATCTCGGACAAAACACTGACAGATATACAAATTTCAGTATTAAAAAAGGTCTATCAATTGTACCAACACCTATCCTTGACAAGTTTGAGACCATCAAAGATGTCCATCTATTCACACGAAAAGTATTGCTTAAGAAATATTTTTCCTCTAATACAGAGACTGAAGGTTTAGATAAAACTGATATCACAGCTATTAATGACCTAATCACTCTCTTGGAGGAATCCTCTGGTGACAATAGTGAGACTCTGACTTCTGATACTAATTGGCGCAATGTGTTAAAGAACAAATCACACTTCATACCTCCACCTAGTACATCTCACAATACCCTGTCCTTTTTAGATCTTGTATGTAAAGATATACTTGCCTTAGCTGATGAGAAAGACAATACATACGGAAATCTGTCCAGAGAAGAAAAACTTGCATTAAATACTATGACACAATGGACAGACATCCAGATCAAACAAAGTGATAAAGGGGGGAATATTATACTATTACCTACACATATGTATGTGGATGAAGCTAAAAAACAACTTAATAGTCAGAAGAATTATAGAAGTCTTTTCAATAATCCCACCAATGATTTTCTTAAACAGTACAACATTTTAATTAACTCTGCAGCCTCTGAAGGCATAATTGATAAGTCAAGTAACCAAAAGTGGCAACTCTGTATTTGCTACCAAAAATTCATAAAAATCAAGTTTGCCCACCAGGGAGGCCAATTGTTTCAGGCATTGGGTCCCTGACAAAAAAAGCGAGCAAATATGTTGATGCTAGACTTCGCTACATTGTAGACTCCTTCCCATCCCACACTAGAGACACTATGCATGTTTTAAACAAGATAGATACACTTACCCTAACCCCAAGTTCAATACTAGTCACATGTGATGTTGAATCTCTATATACCAGCATTGAGAGATATTGGGGATGCAAAGCAGTTTCTTTTTTTTTTTACAGAAAAATGAATACATGTCCAATAAGACTAAATAATTAATTGTAAATTTGTTGAAATTCATACTTGGACATAACTACTTTGTATTTGACGGTAGATTCTACTTGCAAACGTGTGGGACAGCTATGGGGACCTCGAGTGCCACCACATATGCTAATATATACCTGGGCTGGTGAGCGGAAACTGTAGTGTTTCATGACACTCTTACACAGTATACCCAATACATTTCCCACTGGTCCAGGTATATAGATATTTTCTTTGTGTGGGATGGTCCGAAAGAACTGTTAAATGAGTTTATTTCTCAGCTGAATACTAATCATTTTGGTCTATATTTGACAATGGCATCTGATAACTCACAGATTGAGTTTCTTGAGTTAACAATTAAAAAAGTCAATGACTGTCTGGAAACAAACACCTATAGAAAGTCGACTGCTACTAATAATATCTTAAGGGCAGACAGCATAGCCAACTGAATACTATCGGTAGCCTACCCATAGGAGAGTATTTAAGAATTTGCAGAAACAGTTCAACACTAGAGTCTTTCAACAAAGCAGCAAGAGATCTTAGAGACAGACTCCTATAAAGGGGTTATTCCAGAAAGTCCCTTAAGAGAGCTTATCATAAAGCCTTAAACAAAAATAGGCAGGAGCTCCTAACACCGAAACATATGGAACACTCCAACCCCCTCAGATTTATCTCTACTTTTACCAACCAAAGTAACCAAGTATCTAACATTTTGGAAAAATATTGGCATATTTTGCTAGCTGATGAACAACTTAAGTCTATTATCCCATACAACCCCCTATTTACTTATAGGAGAGCTAGCAACCTTAGTGATTGTTTAACAACTAGTCATTTTGATAGAAATGCTAAGAAGCCACCCCTATACAAGGGTTCTATAGCATGTGGCAATTGCAAGGTTTGCACACATATGGTAAAGAAGAAAACCATCGTGGATAGATTCCAAAGTAAATGGACCATAAACAATCACATCACATGTAAAACTTCCAATGTAATATATTGTGTATCTTGTAGTTGTGATTTAATTTACATAGGTATGACTACCAGATGTATGGGAAATAGAATGACTGAACATTTAAGTAACATCAGAAATGCTGCTAAGGATGTAGAGAAAGGCAAACAAATTACAAGTGTTGCACGAAATTTCCTACAGGACAATAATGGCAAAACAAGTGCATTTAAATATTGGGGCTTGGAAAACCTGCGTACAGGAATCAGAGGAGGGGATATGGAACAAGCCTTACTAAAAAAAAGAAGCAAGATGGATATTTAAATTGAACTCTGTCATGCCTCACGGCATGAATGAGAACAATAATATTTGGGTATTTTTATAAGACAGCATTAGGGATTGAGCTGTGGTTTATGAAATGGATATACAACCACTATGATCCTTTATTACACTGTCTCATTCCCATCCTACTTAAATGTGCACCCCAAATTAATCAAGTGTATGTAATATCCATAGGTATATTTATAAATTCATACTTGGTTGCATTGGAAGAGGTATTAGTAGCAGAAATTGCAAGGTCCTTATGCCACTTTACAGATCATTAGTTAGACCAAATCTGGAATACTGGGTACAGTTCTGAAGACCATATCTTCAGAAAGATATAAATAAACTAGAAGCTGTCCAAAGGAGGGCTACTAAAATGGTACATGGTCTAAAATATAAAACGTACAAAGAAAGACTCTATGATCTAAATATCTATAGTTTAGAGGATAGAAGGGAAAGAGGTGACATGATAGAAACCTTCAAATATATGAAGGGACTTAATAAAATAGAAACTGAAAGAATTTTTCACAAAAAAATAAATGTCAAAACAAGGGGTCAAAATCTAAAGTTAGAGGGTAGCAGATTCAGGAGAAATTTGAGAAAGCATTTTTTTACAGAAAGGGTGGTGGATTCATGGAATAAACTTCCATTTGAGGTGGTAAACGCAAACGGCTAGATTACGAGTTTTGCGTTATGAGTAAAAAAGCAGCATTAAGGCTCAAAATGCTGCTTTTTTACTACCGCTGCTATTACGAGTCTTGTAAGTACAGCTGTCCCGCACACTTTTTTGGCCATACCCCAAATAAACTTACGCAATTTCCGTAAAGTCTTTTTTCAATGGTACTTCCATAGTGCCGATATTACAAGCTTTTTTTTTTTAGGCCAAAAAGTGAGCAGTACAGCCTATCCCGCAAGATTCGTAACGCATTCTAAAGCCAGTAGTTATGAGTTTTACACTACAAAGCTGTAGCATAAAACTCATAACTAAAGTGCTAAAAAGTACACTAACACCCATAAACTACCTATTAACCCCTAAACTGAGGCCCTCCCACATCCCAAGCACTAAAATAAAATTATTAACCCCTAATCTTCCACTCTGACATCGCCGCAACTATGATAAACATAACTTAATAAACAACTTAATAATCAGAAGAATTATAGAAGTCTTTTCAATAATCCCACCGATGATTTTCTTAAACAGTACAACATTTTAATTAACTCTGCAGCCTCTGAAGGCATAATTGATAAGTCAAGTAACCAAAAGTGGCAACTCTGTATTTGCTACCAAAAATTCATAAAAATCAAGTTTGCCCACCAGGGAGGCCAATTGTTTCAGGCATTGGGTCCCTGACAAAAAAAGCGAGCAAATATGTTGATGCTAGACTTCGCTACATTGTAGACTCCTTCCCATCCCACACTAGAGACACTATGCATGTTTTAAACAAGATAGATACACTTACCCTAACCCCAAGTTCAATACTAGTCACATGTGATGTTGAATCTCTATATACCAGCATTGAGAGATATTGGGGATGCAAAGCAGTTTCTTTTTTTTTTACAGAAAAATGAATACATGTCCAATGAGACTAAATAATTAATTGTAAATTTGTTGAAATTCATACTTGGACATAACTACTTTGTATTTAACGGTAGATTCTACTTGCAAACGTGTGGGACAGCTATGGGGACCTCGAGTGCCCCCACATATGCTAATATATACTTGGGCTGGTGAGCGGAAACTGTAGTGTTTCATGACACTCTTACACAGTATACCCAATACATTTCCCACTGGTCCAGGTATATAGATATTTTCTTTGTGTGGGATGGTCCGAAAGAACTGTTAAATGAGTTTATTTCTCAGCTGAATACTAATCATTTTGGTCTATATTTGACAATGGCATCTGATAACTCACAGATTGAGTTTCTTGAGTTAACAATTAAAAAAGTAAATGACTGTCTGGAAACAAACACCTATAGAAAGTCGACTGCTACTAATAATATCTTAAGGGCAGACAGCATAGCCAACCGAATACTATCGGTAGCCTACCCATAGGAGAGTATTTAAGAATTTGCAAAAACAGTTCAACACTAGAGTCTTTCAACAAAGCAGCAAGAGATCTTAGAGACAGACTCCTATAAATGGGTTATTCCAGAAAGTCCCTTAAGAGAGCTTATCATAAAGCCTTAAACAAAAATAGGCAGGAGCTCCTAACACCGAAACATATGGAACACTCCAACCCCCTCAGATTTATCTCTACTTTTACCAACCAAAGTAACCAAGTATCTAACATTTTGGAAAAATATTGTCATATTTTGCTAGCTGATGAACAACTTAAGTCTATTATCCCATACAACCCCCTATTTACTTATAGGAGAGCTAGCAACCTTAGTGATTGTTTAACAACTAGTCATTTTGATAGAAATGCTAAGAAGCCACCCCTATACAAGGGTTCTATAGCATGTGGCAATTGCAAGGTTTGCACACATATGGTAAAGAAGAAAACCATCGTGGATAGATTCCAAAGTAAATGGACCATAAACAATCACATCACATGTAAAACTTCCAATGTAATATATTGTGTATCTTGTAGTTGTGATTTAATTTACATAGGTATGACTACCAGATGTATGGGAAATAGAATGACTGAACATTTAAGTAACATCAGAAATGCTGCTAAGGATGTAGAGAAAGGCAAACAAATTACAAGTGTTGCACGAAATTTCCTACAGGACAATAATGGCAAAACAAGTGCATTTAAATATTGGGGCTTGGAAAACCTGCGTACAGGAATCAGAGGAGGGGATATGGAACAAGCCTTACTAAAAAAAAGAAGCAAGATGGATATTTAAATTGAACTCTGTCATGCCTCACGGCATGAATAAGAACAATAATTTTTGAGTATTTTTATAAGACAGCATTAGGGATTGAGCTGTGGTTTATGAAATGGGTATACAACCACTATGATCCTTTATTACACTGTCTCATTCCCATCCTACTTAAATGTGCACCCCGAATTAATCAAGTGTATGTAATATCCATAGGTATATTTATAAATTCATACTTGGTTGCATTGGAAGAGGTATTAGTAGCAGAAATTGCAAGGTCCTTATGCCACTTTACAGATCATTAGTTAGACCAAATCTGGAATACTGGGTACAGTTCTGGAGACCATATCTTCAGAAAGATATAAATAAACTAGAAGCTGTCCAAAGGAGGGCTACTAAAATGGTACATGGTCTAAAATATAAAACGTACAAAGAAAGACTCTATGATCTAAATATCTATAGTTTAGAGGATAGAAGGGAAAGAGGTGACATGATAGAAACCTTCAAATATATGAAGGGACTTAATAAAATAGAAACTGAAAGAATTTTTCACAAAAAAATAAATGTCAAAACAAGGGGTCAAAATCTAAAGTTAGAGGGTAGCAGATTCAGGAGAAATTTGAGAAAGCATTTTTTTACAGAAAGGGTGGTGGATTCATGGAATAAACTTCCATTTGAGGTGGTAAACGCAAACGGCTAGATTACGAGTTTTGCGTTATGAGTAAAAAAGCAGCATTAAGGCTCAAAATGCTGCTTTTTTACTACCGCTGCTATTACGAGTCTTGTAAGTACAGCTGTCCCGCACACTTTTTTGGCCATACCCCAAATAAACTTACGCAATTTCCGTAAAGTCTTTTTTCAATGGTACTTCCATAGTGCCGATATTACAAGCTTTTTTTTTTTAGGCCAAAAAGTGAGCAGTACAGCCTATCCCGCAAGATTCGTAACGCATTCTAAAGTCAGTAGTTATGAGTTTTACACTACAAAGCTGTAGCATAAAACTCATAACTAAAGTGCTAAAAAGTACACTAACACCCATAAACTACCTATTAACCCCTAAACTGAGGCCCTCCCACATCCCAAGCACTAAAATAAAATTATTAACCCCTAATCTTCCACTCTGACATCGCCGCAACTATGATAAACATATTAACCCCTAAACCGCCGCACTCCCGCATCGCAAACACTAGTTAAATATTATTAACCCCTAATCTGCCGCCCCTAACCTCGCCGCCACCTACCTTCATTTATTAACCCCTAATCTGCCGCCCCCAACGTCGCCGCCTCTATATTAAATTTAACCCCTAAACCTAAGTCTAACCCTAACACCCCCTAACTTAAATATAATTAAAATAAATCTAACTAAAAATTCATATCTTTAACTAAATTACTTCCTATTTAAAACTAAATACTTTCCTATAAAATAAACCATAAGCTAGCTACAATATAACTAATAGTTTCATTGTATCTAGCTTAGGGTTTATTTTTATTTTACAGGCAAGTTTGTATTTATTTTAACTAGGTAGAATAGTTACTAAATAGTTATTAACTATTTACTAACTACCTAGCTAAAATAAATACAAATTTAACTGTAAAATAAAACCTAACCTGAGTTACACTAGCACCTAACATTATAGTACAATTAAATAAATTACCTAAATTAAATACAATTAACTAAATTAACGACAATTACCTAAATTACAAAAAAAACCCCACTAAATTAAACAAAATAAAAAACAAATTACAAGATATTTAAACTAATTACACCTAATCTAATAGCCCTATCAAAATAAAAAAGCCCCCCCAAAATAAAAAAAAAACCTAACCTAAACTAAACTACCAATAGCCCTTAAAAGGGCCTTGTGCGGGGCATTGCCCTAAATAAATCAGCTCTTTTACCTGAAAAAACAAATACAAACAACCCCCCCAACAGTAAAACCCACCACCCACACAACCAACCCCCCAAATAAAACCCCAACTAAAAAAACCTAAGCTCCCCATTGCCCTGAAAATGGCATTTGTATGGGCATTGCCCTTAATACGGCATTTAGCTCTATTGCGGCCCAAACCCTAAACTAAAAATAAAACCCACCCAATAAACCCTTAAAAAAAAACTAACACTAACCCCTTAAGATCCACTTACAGTTTTGAAGAGCCGACATCCATCCTCAATGAAGCCAGGAGAAGTCCTCAACTAAGCGGCAAGAAGTCCTCAACGAAGCCGGGAGAAGTCTTCATCCAAGCCAGGAGAAGTGGTCCTCCAGACGGGCAGAAGTCTTCATCCAGACGGCATCTTCTATCTTCATCCATCTGGCACGGAGCGGGTCCATCTTTAAGACATCCGGCGCGGAGCATACTCTTCCAACGAAGTCTTCTTCCCGAATAAATGTTTCTTTAAGTGACGTCATCCAAGATAGCTTAGATTCCGATTAACTGATAGAATTCTATCAGCAAATCGGAATTAAGGTTGAAAAAATCCTATTGGCTGATGTTATCAGCCAATAGGATTGCACTTCAATCCTATTGGCTGATCCAATTAGCCAATAGGATTGAGCTTGCATTCTAGGATGTTAGGTTTAAACATAAGTTTAGTTTCCCCATAGGAATCATTGGGGCTGTGTTACGGAGCTTTAGGCTGCTTTTTTTCAGGTGTTAGGCCTTTTTTCAGCCGGCTCTCCCCATTGATGTCTATGGGGAAATTGTGCACAAGCACGTACAACCAGCTCACCGCTGACTTAAGCTGCACTGGTATTGGAGTGCGATATGGAGCACAATTTTGCTTTACACTCAGCTCTTGTCTTTTAACGCCGGGTTTATGAAAACTTGTAATACCAGCGATGTAGGTAAGTGAGCGGTGACAATAACGTGCAAGTTACTACCGCACTACTCATAACGCAAAACTCATAATATAGCCGATTAACTGTAAAGGAATTAAAAAATGCCTGGGACATGCATAAGGCTATCCTAAGGAAAAAGTAACAAGTAATATGGGTAGACTTGATGGGCCTTTTTGGTTCTTATCTACTGTCAAATTCTATGTTTCTATATAGTACATATTTATAACTTCATATTGTACATATTTGGTAACTTTCTGGAATCTAGGGAACATATCTATGCAATAATGTTTGATACATAGTATGCTATGTTTTAATGTTGCATAGTGATATGTGTTGTATATGCATCATGCTGATAATAAGTAAAGTTCACACTCTACATATGTGCTACAGCTTATTATGCGGACAACACATTCCATATCACTTTTTATATGACCAATTCCTCCAGCATTTTCCTATATAGTACAAGTGTATGAAATTATACTATATATTATAATATACCTAATGAATCTGGTCACACCAATTATGCACTGACAAAATATTGAGCATAATATGAAACAATCGCTATCATACATTCATAGAGCAGTACTTGATTGCTTTGACAATTATGCCCTAGTTACATCAGCGATCTGTCTCATTTTGGCTAAACCAGCCTTATGTGTCCCATGAATTAAACACACTTAAAAATTTCACTAGTAATTTTTATTAGTTGAATTTACCATTTTAGCCACTTTATATCCTTAATCGAGGTAATGGGATACTGCACTATTACATAGTCACACAGTATCAGCAGTCTATTTTATTTATATTTGAGGCAGTGGGTTATCAGATTGTGTGCACGTCTAAGTAGATCTTGCCGTATTACACTTTATACCCCATACCAGACAATCGCTATTAATATATTCATTGTCCCCATCAGGAATAGCGGCAAACATACCACAGGCTTAATGTAAACGTCAGGCAATAGGACAATAGAATATTTCAAACAACCAATCGGAATATATATTTGATCACTGCTTTCTATATTAGAAATGATTACGTTAATAAAGAGGCGTGCAATTCATCTCAAATTGGATTGGTTATAGCGTAACCACACAGGTTATTTAAGAAGTGTAATCATGGCACTCGGCTTGTCAACATTTCATTACACATTGAGAAAGGCCGGACGATAATGGCCGAAACGCGTTTGTGTGCCTAATTTTAGAATATATTTTCTAATTTTAATCTTTAGAGCTATTTGAATCTCTTGGGAACACAGTCTGAGCTACCCCTGGCACCTGAAGCCGACGTTTCCAGCTATCAGCCAGGAATACAGGGGGGTGGTTTGGCTGTGTGTCCTATCTCTCATAGCTTTTGCTCTATTTGCTCCGTAAGGATGACTAGGTTTTGCCTTCATTAGTATCTTGTAATCTTTATTAAAATCCTTATTTTAGCTTAAATTGTTAATAAAGTTTGTATTTTAATACATTAACTTCTCACATACATTCCTTTTTAGCTAGGATTACTTAGCAATATTACTAGTCATATAGGAACAAGTGCTAATTAAACCCTTCTTGTCCCACTTCCCTTGTCCTGTATTATTATATTATACCTTAAGGGGCAGCACCAAGGTTTAATTTCACCTTCAATCCTATTATTACTTTATCACAGTGCCAGTATATTTCTCATTATTTATGCCATGATGATAAAACACATATTACTATACTGTTATAGTTGTCTGAATTGCCATAATATGTAATATGAAAAAGATAGAGCGCTAAATATATTTTTCATATTACATATTATGACAATTCAGACAACTATAACAGTATAGTAATATGTGTTTTATCATCATGGCAACCTAAAATCGTACCTTTGTTTACAAAATCGTTATATTCCTTATTGACTCCAATACATTTTAGAATCTATTTTATTAACGCTGTTACATATTGGATGATCAATTCAATAATCATTTGACCAGTACTTGTGTTAAATTTTTCCACGTTTTAATGCATTTGTATATATTTGCCAAATAAGGTATACGATACAATCTTGATTGATTGTATGATAACCTATGATGTCATCAAGTTACCAGTTATTGGTGGTTTGTTAGGACTGACATTTATAACAATGAATCAAGTTCAATTCACTGTAAATCTGTGATCCTATCGCAACACAGAGCACAATATTGTGGGATAAACTACCCAGTCTGGACGACGCATACCCCTCCGAAGAAGCGTTATGTGAAACGTGCATCAGGGGCACTCTCACGAGGTCACAGTACCTCTAGTTTTTATTGTGCTTACTGAGTATCCTATATTAATTCTTATATTATACCAGTAATCAGATTAACTTAAATGTGAGCCTCCACTTTAGAAGAGGCTTTTTCAGCTCAGCCTGTCATTACATTATTCACATACTTTGGCTCTTTATGGTATTTGCTTGTAAACTGTACCGTTACTCGTATTATACCAGTGATCAGATTAATTTAAATGTGAGCCTCCGCTATAGAAGAGGCTTTTTCATCTTAGCCTGTTATTACTTTATTTACACACTTTGGCTCTTTATGATATTTGCTTATAAACGGTACCACTGCTTGCATATGAACTGAACTTTTAACATTATAAATTGTAACTAACTTTTCAACTTATTATTCTTAGTTTGAGGTTACAGCTAGCGACTTTGCTACTGTTAAGAATTTCTAGATATTCTATGTTAATCTCTGAACAATAGTTTTTGTCAGTACATTATGGTAATACCACATGAGTGGTTTATAATTTATTACCAGTTAAAGGGACACTAAACACAGATTTTTTATTTAATGATTCAGATAGAGCATGCAATTTTAAGTAACTTTCTAATTTACTCCTATTATCAATTTTTCTTCATTCTCTTGCTATCTTTATTTAAAAAGCAGTAATGTGATGCATAGGAGCCGGACCATTTTTGGTTGAGAACCTGGGTTATGCTTGCTTATTGGTGGGTAAATGTCAGCCTCCATTAAGCAAGCACTATCCATGGTGCTGAACCTAAAATGGGCTGGCTGCTAAGATTTACATTCATGATTTTCAAATAAAGATAGCAAGAGAATTAAGAAACATTGATAATAGGAGTAAATTAGAAAGCTGCTTAAAATTGCATGCTCTATCTGAATCATGAAAGAAAAAATTTGGGTTCAGTGTCCCTTTAAGTACTCATTATATTTTACTATTGCTCAAGTATAATTTACATAGGCCTAGATTTGGAGTTTGGCGGAAGCCGTGAAAACCAGCGTTAGAGGCTCCTAACGCTGGTTTTAGGCTACCGCCGGTATTTGGAGTCAGTCAAAAAAGGGTCTAACGCTCACTTTTCAGCCGCGACTTTTCCATACCGCAGATCCCCTTACGTCAATTGCGTATCCTATCTTTTCAATGGGATCTTTCTAACTCCGGTATTTAGAGTCATGGCTGAAGTGAGCGTTAGAAATCTAACGACCAAACTCCAGCCGCAGAAAAAAGTCAGTAGTTAAGAGCTTTTTGGGCTAACGCCGGTTCATAAAGCTCTTAACTACTGTGCTCTAAAGTACACTAACACCCATAAACTACCTATGTACCCCTAAACTGAGGTCCCCCCACATCGCCGCCACTCGATTAAATTTTTTTAACCCCTAATCTGCCGACCGCCACCTACGTTATACTTATGTACCCCTAATCTGCTGCCCCTAACACCGCCGACCCCTATATTATATTTATTAACCCCTAATCTGCCCCCCACAACGTCGCCGCCAACTACCTACAATAATTAACCCCTAATCTGCCGACCGCAAAGCGCTGCTACTTAAGTTATCCTTATGTACCCCTAATCTGCTGCCCCTAACACCGCCGACCCCTATATTATATTTATTAACCCCAAATCTGCCCCCCACAACGTCGCCTCCACCTGCCTACACTTATTAACCCCTAATCTGCCGAGCCGACCGCACCGCTACTCTATTGAATTTATTAACCCCTAAAGCTAATTCTAACCCTAACACCCCCCTAAGTTAAATATAATTTTATTCTAACTAAATAAATTAACTCTTATTAAATAACTTATTCCTATTTAAAGCTAAATACTTACCTGTAAAATAAACCCTAATATAGCTACAATATAACGAATAATTGCATTGTAGCTATTTTAGGATTAATATTTATTTTACAGGCAACTTTGTAATTATTTTAACCAGGTACAATAGCTACTAAATAGTTAAGAACTATTTAATAGTTACCTAGTTAAAATAATAACAAAATTACCTGTAAAATAAATACTAACCTAAGTTACAATTAAACCTAACACTATACAGGGAGTGCAGAATTATTAGGCAAATGAGTATTTTGACCACATCATCCTCTTTATGCATGTTGTCTTACTCCAAGCTGTATAGGCTCGAAAGCCTACTACCAATTAAGCATATTAGGTGATGTGCATCTCTGTAATGAGAAGGGGTGTGGTCTAATGACATCAACACCCTATATCAGGTGTGCATAATTATTAGGCAACTTCCTTTCCTTTGGCAAAATGGGTCAAAAGAAGGACTTGACAGGCTCAGAAAAGTCAAAAATAGTGAGATATCTTGCAGAGGGATGCAGCACTCTTAAAATTGCAAAGCTTCTGAAGCGTGATCATCGAACAATCAAGCGTTTCATTCAAAATAGTCAACAGGGTCGCAAGAAGCGTGTGGAAAAACCAAATAACTGCCCATGAACTGAGAAAAGTCAAGCGTGCAGCTGCCAAGATGCCACTTGCCACCAGTTTGGCCATATTTCAGAGCTGCAACATCACTGGAGTGCCCAAAAGCACAAGGTGTGCAATACTCAGAGACATGGCCAAGGTAAGAAAGGCTGAAAGACGACCACCACTGAACAAGACACACAAGCTGAAACGTCAAGACTGGGCCAAGAAATATCTCAAGACTGGTTTTTCTAAGGTTTTATGGACTGATGAAATGAGAGTGAGTCTTGATGGGCCAGATGGATGGGCCCGTGGCTGGATTGGTAAAGGGCAGAGAGCTCCAGTCCGACTCAGACGCCAGCAAGGTGGAGGTGGAGTACTGGTTTGGGCTGGTATCATCAAAGATGAGCTTGTGGGGCCTTTTCGGGTTGAGGATGGAGTCAAGCTCAACTCCCAGTCCTACTGCCAGTTTCTGGAAGACACCTTCTTCAAGCAGTGGTACAGGAAGAAGTCTGCATCCTTCAAGAAAAACATGATTTTCATGCAGGACAATGCTCCATCACACGCGTCCAAGTACTCCACAGCGTATAAAAGAAGAAAATCTAATGACATGGCCTCCTATTTCACCTGATCTGAACCCCATTGAGAACCGGTGGTCCACCATCAAATGTGAGATTTACAAGGAGGGAAAACAGTACACCTCTCTAAACAGTGTCTGGGAGGATGTGGTTGCTGCTGCACGCAATGTTGATGGTGAACAAATCAAAACACTGACAGAATCCATGGATGGCAGGCTTTTGAGTGTCCTTGCAAAGAAAGGTGGCTATATTGGTCACTGATTTGTTTTTGTTTTGTTTTTGAATGTCAGAAATGTATATTTGTGAATGTTGAGATGTTATATTGGTTTCACTGGTAAAAATAAATAATTGAAATGGGTATATATTTGTTTTTTGTTAAGTTGCCTAATAATTATGCACAGTAATAGTCACCTGCACACACAGATATCCCCCTAAAATAGCTATAACTAAAAACAAACTAAAAACTACTTCCAAAACTATTCAGCTTTGATATTAATGAGTTTTTTGGGTTCATTGAGAACATGGTTGTTGTTCAATAATAAAATTAATCCTCAAAAATACAACTTGCCTAATAATTCTGCACTCCCTGTACTATCATTAAATTAATTAAATAAAATACCTACAATTACCTACAATTAAACCTAACACTACACTATCAATAAATTAATTAAATACAATATCTACAAATAACTACAATGAAATAAACTAACTAAAGTACAAAAAATAAAAAAGAACTAAGTTACAAAAAATAAAAAAATTTTACAAACATAAGAAAAATATTACAACAATTTTAAACTAATTACACCTACTCTAAGCCCCCTAATAAAATAACAAAGACCCCCAAAATAAAAAAATGCCCTACCCTATTCTAAATTACTAAAGTTCAAAGCTCTTTTACCTTACCAGCCCTCAACAGGGCCCTTTGCGGGGCATGCCCCAAGAAATTCAGCTCTTTTGCCTGCAAAAAAAACATACAATACCCCCCCCAACATTACAACCCACCACCCACATACCCCTAATCTAACCCAAACCCCCCTTAAATAAACCTAACACTAAGCCCCTGAAGATCATCCTACCTTGTCTTCACCATACCAGGTTCACCGATCCGTCCTGGCTCCAAAATCTTCATCCAAGCCCAAGCGGGGGCTAGACATCCATCATCCGACGGCTGAAGAAGTCCAGAAGAGGGTCCAAAGTCTTCATCCTATCCGGAAGAAGAGTAGATCCGGACCGGCAACCATCATCTTCCAAGCGGCATCTTCTATCTTCATCCGATGAGGACCGGCTCCATCTTGAAAACCTCCATCGCGGATCCATTCTTCTTCTCCGACGACTAGATGCCGAATGATGGTTCCTTTAAATGACATCATCCAAGATGGCGCCCCTCGAATTCCGATTGGCTGATAGGATTCTATCAGCCAATCAGAATCAAGTTCAATCCGAATGGCTGATTTAATCAGCCAATCAGATTGAGCTTGCATTCTATTGGCTGTTCTGATCAGCCAATAGAATGCGAGCTCAATCTGATTGGCTGATTGGATCAGCCAATCCAATTGAACTTGAATCTGATTGGCTGATTCCATCAGCCAATCAGAATATTCCTACCTTAATTCCGATTGGCTGATAGAATCCTATCAGCCAATCGGAATTCGAGGGACGCCATCTTGGATGACGTCATTTAAAGGAACCGTCATTCGTCGTCTAGTCGTCGGAGAAGAAGGATGGATCTGCGATGGAGGTCTTCAAGATGGAGCCGGTCCTCATCGGATGAAGATAGAAGATGCCGCTTGGAAGATGATGGTTGCCGGTCCGGATCTACTCTTCTTCCCGGATAGGATGAAGACTTTGGACCCTCTTCTGGACTTCTTCAGCCGTCGGATGATGGATGTCTAGCCCCCGCTTGGGCTTGGATGAAGATTTTAGAGCCAGGACGGATCGGTGATACCTGGTGAGGTGAAGATAAGGTAGGAAGATCTTCAGGGGCTTAGTGTTAGGTTTATTTAAGGGGGGTTTGGGTTAGATTAGGGGTATGTGGGTGGTGGGTTGTAATGTTGGGGGAGGGGTATTGTATGTGTTTTTTTTACAGGCAAAAGAGATGAATTTCTTGGGGCATGCCCCGCAAAGGGCCTTGTTCAGGGCTGGTAAGGTAAAAGAGCTTTGAACTTCTGTAATTTAGAATAGGGTAGGGCATTTTTTATTTTGGGGGGCTTTGTTATTTTATTAGGGGGCTTAGAGTAGGTGTAATTAGTTTAAAATTGTTGTAATATTTTTCTAATGTTTGTAGATATTTTTTTATTTTTTGTAACAGTTCTTTTTTATTTTTTGTACTTTAGTTAGTTTATTTAATTGTATTTATTTGTAGATATTGTATTTAATTAATGTATTGATAGTGTAGTGTTAGGTTTAATTGTAACTTAGGTTAGGATTTCTTTTACAGGTAATTTTGTAATTATTTTAACTATTTTAGCTATTAAATAGTTCTTAACTATTTAATAGCTATTGTACCTGGTTAAAATAATTACAAAGTTGCCTGTAAAATAAATATTAATCCTAAAATAGCTACAATGTAATTATTCGTTATATTGTAGCTATATTAGGGTTTATTTTACAGGTAAGTATTTAGCTTTAAATAGGAATAAGTTATTTAATAAGAGTTAATTTATTTCGTTAGAATAAAATTATATTTAACTTAGGGGGGTGTTAGGGTTAGAATTAGCTTTAGGGGTTAAAAAATTTATTAGAGTAGCGGTGAGCTCCGATCGGCAGATTAGGGGTTAATACTTGAAGTTAGGTGTCGGCGATGTTAGGGAGGGCAGATTAGGGGTTAATACTATTTATTATAGGGTTAGTGAGGCGGATTAGGGGTTAATAACTTTATTATAATAGCGGTGCGGTCCGCTCGGCAGATTAGGGGTTAATAAGTATAGGTAGGTAGCGGCGACGTTGTGGGGGGCAGATTAGGGGTTAATACATTTAATATAGGGGTCGGCGGTGTTAGGGACAGCAGATTAGGGGTTCATAGCTATAATGTAGGTTGCGGCGGTGTACGGAGCTGCAGATTAGGGGTTAAAAATAATATGCAGGGGTCAGCGATAGCGGGGGCGGCAGATTAGGGGTTAATAAGTGTAAGGTTAGGGGTGTTTAGACTCGGGGTACATGTTAGAGTGTTAGGTGCAGACGTAGGAACTGTTTCCCCATAGAAAACAATGGGGCTGCGTTAGGAGCTGAACGCGGCTTTTTTGCAGGTGTTAGGTTTTTTTTCAGCTCAAACAGCCCCATTGTTTTCTATGGGGGAATCGTGCACGAGCACGTTTTTGAGGCTGGCCGCGTCCTTAAGCAATTCTGGTATCGAGAGTTGAAGTTGCGTTAAATATGCTCTACGCTCCTTTTTTGGAGCCTAACGCAGCCATTCTGTGGACTCTCAATACCAGAGTTATTTTAAAGGTGCGGCCAGAAAAAAGCCAGCGTTAGCTACGCGTGTCGTTACCGACAAAACTCTAATGGCTCCATGTACTAAGCAGTCAATTCATCCGTCATTGTAGACGCGGATAAACTCGCCGTTACTCGCCGCGGGCGAAATGGTGTCCGCTGTCGCTATGTACTAATATTCCCCCAATAAATAGACAAGTCTAGCCCGCCGCGAGCAGTTGCGGATTGTTGATAAATTTGACGCCTCGCTCGCCGCGACTAAGCTGATGGTACTTAACTTTCAGTTGAATTGTCTGGCCAATTATTAACACGTGACATGCAAGGTGTCACGAACATCATAGTAGTCGCGGGAATAGAATTTTGCTCCTATAAAAGTTCAACTTATCTAAACAACTTTATTATTGTTCAAAATTTTTTGAAGAGTGATAACAGAGCGTTATTTTTGTAATATTTATTTACAATTTGGATATGGCTTCATCTGGATCTGATAATATATAAATATTAATATAAAAATAATTATAAAGATTGACAACTAACAATACAAATTTAAATAGATTACTCTTTAATTACAGTCGACAAATTGGGCGCAATTTATGTACATGGAAATGAGAGACAAATTAGACGCCAGTTATGCTGTAAGTACAATGCTGATATTACTGCCTTTTATATATGTCTAGACTGGCGTCTAGATTGACTTTCCTATTGTTTTGTACCTTGCCCGCCACCTAAAAGGTGGCGAGGCAAAAATAGCGAGGTGGGAGCGGAAATTGTAGCGAGCGGACAAATAGATTTTTTAGTACATTCGTTTTTTGGCGAGTTGGTGGTCAAATGTGTCTAATTACAGTGAAAAATGGAGCGGTAGCGAGGTTTGGCAGATAAGTACGCTCGCAATTTTAAAGATGCGAGTTTTAACATAATTGACGGCTTTGTACATATCAGTTTGCGAGTTTTGACGCGAGATTTGTTGCGGGTAGCTCGCTGACTGCTTAGTACATGGAGCCCTAAATCTAGCCGATAGAATTTTGCTGCAACAATAGGTAATGTGCACAGCTGTTTATTAATTGTAGCCAGTTCCTCACTCTACAGCTGATAATTATGTTACTTAATCTTTAAGTTCTAATGGTTGCATCTTTTGCTACATTATGTGCAGATAATATCTGTGCTCAATACCAGTTTAGGCAGGCAGGTAATAATCTTATATCTAAGCTGATAATTCATCTATCTCAGGTACTTAATTAGGTGGAAGTACTTTATGAGAGGGCAATATTTTCTTTCCACCCCACAATTATAGTATCTGACTGTTTTTCTGACACTGAGATAATTATTTATATCCATTTAAAGTATATTACATAATAAAAGTAAATTAGAAACTCTATTAAAATTGTATACCCTTTCTAAATCAAACAATATTATTGCTCCACATTTGGTGCACTAGTAGATATAGGGATACAAATGAAAAAGACATTACTACTTATGGATTATGTTACAAATTTGTCTCTCATTACAAAGCAAGGGGGCAATATTATTTCTCCAAATTTGTTGACATTTTTTTCCCTAGACTTGTTGCACTAAAAATGAAATAAATACACAACATAATATAGCTAACTTCCTTTTTATTTTTTGGGAAAAATCTATGTGCACCATGTTTAAGCTATGTAATACAAGTCACACTCTCCCCTTTGCACCAATTTTGACTCAACACTTTTAGCACCAATTATGACGCAAACTCCTAAACAACCCACACACTAGTGAATTTTTCAACCACTTTTAATTGGAATATGCATAATCACATGATTTATGACATCAGCCAATCTGATTCAAATATACATTTTAAACTATCACTAACAAATCAAATTGTTCGATACTTGTGTCATTAATCACTCATCAGAACTTGTAAGTGCCATTTGTTATATTGTGTATTATACTTTGAAAGTATGTACTGTATATGTGAAATTAGTATTAAAGATAAACGTTGATGTTGACATTAGGACACACAGTGTAATATTTTAGACAAGGATTTAAAAATTTTAAAAATAGCTCAAAGGGATAGCCCACCTAACATTAAACTGTCATGATTCAGATACAGCAGAAATTAAAATCACCTCTTTACTGGCATGCTATTTTCAGTGTATTTCTTCCTTCTCTTGAATTTCTTTATCAGTAAGAAATGTCATCTTATATGCCAACCCATTTTATAACACCTGTGTAAGTTTGTTTTTTAAAACTAGATTGCAATCAAGAGGGGTTACACAGGTACAGAGAGAAAACTGTCCCAGCTCTTAAAATATCCATTGATTGCAAATAAATGCATATGATTACATGCTATATTCGCAAAAGTTTTTCAAAAGTTTTGAAAAATCGGAAAGGTTTGTGATGTTTTCTAGACAAATGTTACCAACACAAAGTTATTAAATAGCATTCCCTTTCTAAGTCATGTTTTGCAATGTTAATACTCTACATTATTTTTCAATTCACTCCAGACCGATGCCGAGGTATCCTAATTATCATCGAGCATATTTGGAATTTGTATTATCACAATTTTTCTTTTCTTTTCTGCAGTTTAGCAGATACATACTTAAGGTAATAAGGTACCAAGGTATTAAGGTACCATGGTAACCTTTATATTTGCAAATTCAGTCAATATAGATAAATTTTAAATTGTATCAATATTACTATCATTTTTGTAACTCCCCATTAGCTGAGAATCAGAGTTAACTCCTCAACCTGGATTATTTTAATGATAAAATCAATAAAGGTATATTATTTTTAGTAGATGATAGTGCCCCTTAAACCTCTATTCACTTTTCCTCTTAAAATACCTGTCCTCTCTTTTTTGTAAATTGATACGTAATTATTAGAGGTAAGGTGCACCTACTTTAAATTCCCAACGTAGGGATCTTTATTAGTTTAATTTACAATTATGGCATTGACTGTCCCACTTACGTGGGCACACATAACATTAATGTTTGATCTGGTTTTTGTTACCTGTGGAGTAGATCGAAGATGTTGGAGGGTGTCCCAAAGCCCTTCGTACCACAGCTGAAATACAAAATGTGTATATACAGAGTTAAAAATCAATTTACAATTATACGAGTTAGAGCATTTTAATTAAACAGAATCTAACATTAAAAAACATACCTGTTGTTCGGCCAATGCTTGCTACTTCCAGGGTGCTGCACATAATGTCAGGCTGTGTGGCTGCCGAGGAGAAGCTGTGGCTGGACTCAGTATGGATACTGACAGCCAATGGGAGTGTGTCATCACCATCAGTGGCAGAATCAGCAGCAGCAATGGTAGATGCTGGAAAACAGTTAAAAAAAATGAGTACTAATATTATTGTATATCATAATGTCAATAAAACAAAAATACAACAAAGGTTATTTTTGGTTAAGGACACCACAAAAGGACTGTTTAATCTTAGCACACATATTGTGGGAGTGCTACCGAAGTGACCAAAACAATTACAAAATAACAAAAAGTATCAGTGCACATCCAACCACTTAAGTCCACTCTTTCATGGCATATTTGTATATGCTTCTGTCTGTCAAATATTTTTACATAGCTTCTAATAAGATTGGGATCAACATCTCGCAATAACATTGGCTTATATTTGAGCTGCAAAAACAAATATACTTCTATCTGCTAAATATACTTACATAGTTCAAATAAAATTGGGATTAACATCTCGCAATAATATTGACTTATATTTATGCTGCAAAAAATTGCCTGTTAAATATGCCTTTAAATTTAAATAAAAACTTCTGTCTGCTAAATATACTTACATAGTTCAAATAAGATTGGGATTAACATCTCACAATAATATTGACTTATATTTATGCTGCAAAAAATTGCCTGTTTAAATTTAAATAAAATAGGGATCTTAGTCACACAATATGATCATATTCTGCTAAGCCAGTCACCACTTAAAAAGTGTCCCATATTAGACTGGTCCTAACTAACCAGCTTCCACACTGCAGCAAGTCATGTCTACACAGTGTGAAGCTTTCTAGCTTATTAAGTATATCACAATTTATCTGGAACACACCTGCGCTGGGTGGCGTGCATTAACCAAAGGGGAGGGATTTGGTCAGCTCCCTATTCAAAGATACAACAAAGGGGTTTTTTGGTTAAGCACACCACAAAAGGACTGTTTAATCTTAGCACACATATTGTGGGAGTGCTATCGAAGTGACCAAAACAATTGTGAGTGCTACTGAAGTGACCAAAACAAGTATATTTGTTTTTGCAGCTCAAATATAAGCCAATATTATTGTGAGATGTTGATCCCAATCTTATTAGAAGCTATTTAAGTATATTTGACAGACAGAAGCAAATATAAATATGCCATAAAAGAGTGGACTTAAGTGGTTGGATGTGCACTGATACTTTTTGTTGTTTAATAAAACAAAAAGCCTATAATTTCAAACAAAATCATTTGTGACATGAAGAACGCATGTAATAGAACTTTAATTACCTGCCACCTCGTCAGTGTCATGTCCGACTAAATCCAGACTGAGCGTCATATTTGCCCCCAACTTCTCCATTAGCTGAGTCTCGTATAAAGAGAGCTCAGCTGTATACGGCTCGCCACTGCCTGTAGTGCGTGCAGACTGTCTCTCCCTGGTCAGCTTAGCTTTCAAGATTCTCTTGATATCAGAGAATTTTTTCTTACAGTTCTCCACCGATTTCACATGAACGCCTTCGGCAGAGACACTGTCAGCTTTTTCTCTCCAGATCTGTTGTTTTCTGGAGAGAGAGGTCTGTTGGGCTTTGGAACCAAAAATAAAATCATAGTGCTCCAAAACATTAGTGACTAAAACCCTGTTCTGTTTAAAATTGAACTGTATATTGCGCCCAGGTTTGGTCTTCCCAGTCTCCAAAGACGCCATATACAGTCCAAAAAAAAAATCCCAAAAAGTCGCCAAAAAAAAATAACAATTAATGTTACTCTGCTCAATCATACAAGCTTTGTAAGAAACACCATTTTCATTCCCCTTCTATAGTCAATACGTAAACAATCAGCCGTTAACAATTATACAATCATCAATTAAAATGTGTTACAGTATTAGCTTTATTGACGCAGTTATTCAATTCTTTTAGTACATTCTATTCATAAGGCCTTCATTGGTGACGCATATAATATTAAATGTTCAGATAAGTGATTTTGAAATTAACTTTTTTTTTAATAAATGTATTATTGTTATATAATCAATAACTTCATCAATCCAATTAGTTAACATTGATTCAATATACTTATTTAAGTAAATATACATTCATATTTGTTTTATACAAGGATCATTAGTGAAGGAGAAAAAAAATATATTGTTACAGGATATACTTTTCATAACTCAGTCAGTGGTGACGCATATTATATAATATGATTACAGTTTCAATGTGGATTACATAGCAATGGTCAAGAACACATGATGAATATATTCTGCCAATCAAACATTAATAATTTTTTACACTGTCAATAACCAATCAGATTATATATATTATTTTAAATAGGTTGTTTTTTTCATCACAGGAAATAAAGATTACATGCATTACCTCTGCAGATACATTGCACAAAAGAAACAATATCACATGGATCTAATGTTGACATACAACTTTATATGTTCACAGATCTCAGGCGGCCGAGAGACAGAATCCCCCGGTACGTCAGGCCAGTGTCAATGGCTATACCAAGGAGCAACCGCTCTTCTCCCCCGCTGCCATTGACACTGCTTGAGAATTGTCCAGAGGATGAGTCACAAACAGATGTGGACGTCCCTGATATCCAAGGTAATTTTCAAGTATAATACTATGTTTGCAGTATTTAACATTAAAAATGGATTTTTCTACAGGTTTATTCAGGATGCAGGTTAATGGAATGGATTGTGTTTTTAGAATTAAAATGTTTATATGTATAATATAGGCCTTGTCACATATTCCTCATACTAACAATGATTTGTGTTTGTGCTTCATCTCTGACAGATGACCAAGTACCAAGGGAGGATCCTGCCCCAGCCTTCTCGCCGGCGCTGCCAGATGAGGAGGTGGCTGGAGGAGAATGTAAGAAAACTTAATATTAGGTTTTAACAATTGTATCTTGATAATGAATTTGTAGAACATATTTTATTTTGTCTTTTTATAGATCGCGATCAGGTGACACAGACAGAGCCCTTCCTTTGGGATCTATTTACCCAGCTGGTGGAGGGGCTACAACTTGTCTCCACAGCAGTACGGGGCCTACAAGAGGCCATGCAAAACTTTTTATAATTTTTTTTATTTCCTTAAAAAAAACTGTTATATTGTTTTTTAATAAATATATAATTAATCAAAATTATAGTGTAGCTGTATTCATTTAAACATTATTTTGAAGTGACATGAAAGCAAAATATATGTTGAATGATGTATAAATAGCATGCAATGTGGTAAATCATTCTTTAGATTTATATATATGTTTTATCTATATTTTATTTCTCTTCATCTTTTCAATATACTTGAATGAAGAGCATATGCAGATAAACTATGTAGTTGCTGATTGATGACTGCAGATAGATGACTCATATTATTGGCTTGCACATGTGCATTGCTATTTCTACTAAAAAGGATATCTGAGGATTAATAAAAGTTCAAAGGTTGTAATGTTGCTTGAGATGGTCTTCTATATCTTCATAATAATATTTCTGATATAATTTTGATGTCCCTTTAAGATCGGAAATTACATTATTTAAAACAATAAATATGTAAAGAATAATAAATATATATACATATATATTTACACACATACAGGGAGTGCAGAATTATTAGGCAAATGAGTATTTTGACCACATCATCCTCTTTATGCATGTTGTCTTACTCCAAGCTGTATAGGCTCGAAAGCCTACTACCAATTAAGCATATTAGGTGATGTGCATCTCTGTAATGAGAAGGGGTGTGGTCTAATGACATCAACACCCTATATCAGGTGTGCATAATTATTAGGCAACTTCCTTTCCTTTGGCAAAATGGGTCATAAGAAGGACTTGACAGGCTCAGAAAAGTAAAAAATTGTGAGATATCTTGCAGAGGGATGCAGCACTCTTAAAATTGCAAAGCTTCTGAAGCGTGATCATCGAACAATCAAGCGTTTCATTCAAAATAGTCAACAGGGTCGCAAGAAGCGTGTGGAAAAACCAAGGCGCAAAATAACTGCCCATGAACTGAGAAAAGTCAAGCGTGCAGCTGCCAAGATGCCACTTGCCACCAGTTTGGCCATATTTCAGAGCTGCAACATCACTGGAGTGCCCAAAAGCACAAGGTGTGCAATACTCAGAGACATGGCCAAGGTAAGAAAAGCTGAAAGACGACCACCACTGAACAAGACACACAAGCTGAAACGTCAAGACTGGGCCAAGAAATATCTCAAGACTGATTTTTCTAAGGTTTTATGGACTGATGAAATGAGAGTGAGTCTTGATGGGCCAGATGGATGGGCCCGTGGCTGGATTGGTAAAGAGCAGAGAGCTCCAGTCCGACTCAGACGCCAGCAAGGTGGAGGTGGAGTACTGGTTTGGGCTGGTATCATCAAAGATGAGCTTGTGGGGCCTTTTCGGGTTGAGGATGGAGTCAAGCTCAACTCCCAGTCCTACTGCCAGTTTCTGGAAGACACCTTCTTCAAGCAGTGGTACAGGAAGAAGTCTGCATCCTTCAAGAAAAACATGATTTTCATGCAGGTCAATGCCCCATCACACGCGTCCAAGTACTCCACAGCGTGGCTGGCAAGAAATGGTATAAAAGAAGAAAATCTAATGACATGGCCTCCTTGTTCACCTGATCTGAACCCCATTGAGAACCTGTGGTCCATCATCAAATGTGAGATTTACAAGGAGGGAAAACAGTACACCTCTCTGAACAGTGTCTGGGAGGCTGTGGTTGCTGCTGCACGCAATGTTGATGGTGAACAGATCAAAACACTGACAGAATCCATGGATGGCAGGCTTTTGAGTGTCCTTGCAAAGAAAGGTGGCTATATTGGTCACTGATTTGTTTTTGTTTTGTTTTTGAATGTCAGAAATGTATATTTGTGAATGTTGAGATGTTATATTGGTTTCACTGGTAAAAATAAATAATTGAAATGGGTATATATTTGTTTTTTGTTAAGTTGCCTAATAATTATGCACAGTAATAGTCACCTGCACACACAGATATCCCCCTAAAATAGCTAAAACTAAAAACAAACTAAAAACTACTTCCAAAAATATTCAGCTTTGATATAAATGATTTTTTTGGGTTCATTGAGAACATGGTTGTTGTTCAATAATAAAATTAATCCTCAAAAATACAACTTGCCTAATACTTCTGCACTCCCTGTATATATATACATATAGAAATACACAATGGGTCCAAAGCACAAGTCCAGGCAATGATTTAAAAAAGTAGTAGAAAAACCTTTATTCCAGAATTCAATAAAACCATAAATTGAGTCAAAACTTACACATCACAAAGGTGGATGCAAGGTATACAAAGTGAAGCCGTGCTCCTCAGCAGACATGTTTTGTGCTCAATGCACTTGTTCACTGCATAGAGGAGCAACGGCTATTCCCCGCTTTTTATTCACTTCAACACTTAAAGAAACAGTGCAAATAGTTAATATACACTTAATGAAACATACCTAAAGAACCTTTAGCTGATATTTATTAGCGCTCACTCTATAAGGTTTTTTAATATAGATAAATATATACATACATATATATATATATATATATATACAAACAAAAGTATGTATGTACAATATTAAAAATAATTTGAATACTTCACTCTCCACTTTGCACCAAATATGTCGCAACTTGCTATATTCGCAATTATTCCTGCTCAGACTAATAATACATTTACACTATATACATAGGCCTAGATTTGGAGTTTGGCGGTAGATGGGCTGTTAACGCTACGCGGGCTTTTTTCTGGCCGCACCATAAAATTAACTCTGGTATCGAGAGTCCCAAAAAAAGCTGCGTTAGGCTCCAAAAAAGGAGCGTACAGCATTTTTACCGCAAATGCAACTCTCGATACCAGAGTTGCTTACGGACGCGGCCAGCCTCAAAAACGTGCTCGTGCACGATTCTCCCATAGGAAACAATGGGGCTGTTTGAGCTGAAAAAAAACCTAACACCTGCAAAAAAGCAGCGTTCAGCTCCTAACGCAGCCCCATTGTTTCCTATGGGGAAACACTTCCTACGTCTGCACCTAACACTCTAACATGTACCCCGAGTCTAAACACCCCTACCCTTACACTTATTAACCCCTAATCTGCCGCCCCCGCTATCGCTGACCCCTGCATTATATTATTAACCCCTAATCTTCCGCTCCGTAAACCGCCGCTACTTACATTATCCCTATGTACCCCTAATCTGCTGCCCCTAACACCGCCGACCCCTATATTATATTTATTAACCCCTAATCTGCCCCCCTCAACGTCGCCTCCACCTGCCTACACTTATTAACCCCTAATCTGCCGAGCAGACCTGAGCGCTACTATAATAAAGTTATTAACCCCTAATCCGCCTCACTAACCCTATCATAAATAGTATTAACCCCTAATCTGCCCTCCCTAACATCGCCGACACCTAACTTCAATTATTAACCCCTAATCTGACGACCGGAGCTCATCGCTACTATAATAAATGGATTAACCCCTAAAGCTAAGTCTAACCCTAACACTAACACCCCCCTAAGTTAAATATAATTTTTATCTAACGAAATTAATTAACTCTTATTAAATAAATTATTCCTATTTAAAGCTAAATACTTACCTGTAAAATTAATCCTAATATAGCTACAATATAAATTATAATTATATTGTAGCTATTTTAGGATTAATATTTATTTTACAGGCAACTTTGTAATTATTTTAACCAGGTACAATAGCTATTAAATAGTTAAGAACTATTTAATAGTTACCTAGTTAAAATAATAACAAAATTACCTGTAAAATAAATCCTAACCTAAGTTATAATTAAACCTAACACTACCCTATCAATAAATTAATTAAATAAAATACCTACAATTACCTACAATTAACCTAACACTACACTATCAATAAATTAATTAAATACAATTGCTACAAATAACTACAATTACATAAACTAACTAAAGTACAAAAAATAAAAAAGAACTAAGTTACAAAAAATAAAAAATATTTACAAACATAAGAAAAATATTACAACAATTTTAAACTAATTACACCTACTCTAAGCCCCCTAATAAAATAACAAAGACCCCCAAAATAAAAAAAATGCCCTACCCTATTCTAAATTAATAGAGTTAAAAGCTCTTTTACCTTACCAGCCCTGAACAGGGCCCTTTGCGGGGCATGCCCCAAGAAAATCAGCTCTTTTGCCTGTAAAAAAAAACATACAATACCCCCCCACCAACATTACAACCCACCACCCACATACCCCTAATCTAACCCAAACCCCCTTAAATAAACCTAACACTAAGCCCCTGAAGATCTTCCTACCTTGTCTTCACCATCCAGGTATCACCGATCCGTCCTGGCATCCGGTGCTGAAGAGGTCCAGAAGAGGCTCCAAAGTCTTCCTCCTATCCGGCAAGAAGAGGACATCCGGACCGGCAAACATCTTCTCCAAGCGGCATCTTCGATCTTCTTCCATCCGGTGCGGAGCGGGTCCATCTTGAAGCAGCCGACGCGGATCCATCCTCTTCTTCCGGCGTCTCCCGACGAATGACGGTTCCTTTAAGGGACGTCATCCAAGATGGCGTCCCTCGAATTCCGATTGGCTGATAGGATTCTATCAGCCAATCGGAATTAAGGTAGGAAAATTCTGATTGGCTGATGGAATCAGCCAATCAGAATCAAGTTCAATCCTATTGGCTGATCCAATCAGCCAATCAGATTGAGCTCGCATTCTATTGGCTGATCGGAACAGAAGATGCCGCTTGGAGAAGATGTTTGCCGGTCCGGATGTCCTCTTCTTGCCGGATAGGAGGAAGACTTTGGAGCCTCTTCTGGACCTCTTCAGCACCGCAAAGGGCCCTGTTCAGGGCTGGTAAGGTAAAAGAGCTTTTAACTTTATTAATTTAGAATAGGGTAGGGCATTTTTTTATTTTGGGGGTCTTTGTTATTTTATTAGGGGGCTTAGAGTAGGTGTAATTAGTTTAAAATTGTTGTAATATTTTTCTTATGTTTGTAAATATTTTTTTATTTTTTGTAACTTAGTTCTTTTTTATTTTTTGTACTTTAGTTAGTTTATGTAATTGTAGTTATTTGTAGCAATTGTATTTAATTTATTTATTGATAGTGTAGTGTTAGGTTAATTGTAGGTAATTGTAGGTATTTTATTTAATTAATTTATTGATAGGGTAGTGTTAGGTTTAATTATAACTTAGGTTAGGATTTATTTTACAGGTAATTTTGTTATTATTTTAACTAGGTAACTATTAAATAGTTCTTAACTATTTAATAGCTATTGTACCTGGTTAAAATAATTACAAAGTTGCCTGTAAAATAAATATTAATCCTAAAATAGCTACAATATAATTATAATTTATATTGTAGCTATATTAGGGTTTATTTTACAGGTAAGTATTTAGCTTTAAATAGGAATAATTTATTTAATAAGAGTTAATTAATTTCGTTAGATAAAAATTATATTTAACTTAGGGGGGTGTTAGTGTTAGGGTTAGACTTAGCTTTAGGGGTTAATCCATTTATTATAGTAGCGATGAGCTCCGGTCGTCAGATTAGGGGTTAATAATTGAAGTTAGGTGTCGGCGATTTTAGGGAGGGCAGATTAGGGGTTAATACTATTTATGATAGGGTTAGTGAGGCGGATTAGGGGTTAATAACTTTATTATAGTAGCGCTCAGGTCCGCTCGGCAGATTAGGGGTTAATAAGTGTAGGCAGGTGGAGGCGACGTTGAGGGGGGCAGATTAGGGGTTAATAAATATAATACAGGGGTCGGCGGTGTTAGGGGCAGCAGATTAGGGGTACATAAGGATAACGTAGGTGGCGGCGCTTTGCGGTCGGCAGATTAGGGGTTAATTATTGTAAGTAGCTGGCGGTGATGTTGTGGGGGGCAGGTTAGGGGTTAATAAATATAATACAGGGGTCGGCGGTGTTAGGGGCAGCAGATTAGGGGTACATAAGTATAACGTAGGTGGCGGTCGGCAGATTAGGGGTTAAAAAATTTAATCGAGTGTTGGCGATGTGGGGGGACTTCGGTTTAGGGGTACATAGGTAGTTTATAGGTGTTAGTGTACTTTAGGGTACAGTAGTTAAGAGCTTTATGAACCGGCGTTAGCCCAGAAAGCTCTTAACTCCTGCTTTTTTCCTGCGGCTGGAGTTTTGTCGTTAGAGCTCTAACGCTCACTTCAGAAACGACTCTAAATACCGGAGTTAGAAAGATCCCATTGAAAAGATAGGATACGCAATTTACGTAAGGGGATCTGCGGTATGGAAAAGTCGCGGCTGAAAAGTGAGCGTTAGACCCTTTAATCACTGACTCCAAATACCGGCGGTAGCCTAAAACCAGCGTTAGGAGCCTCTAACGCTGGTTTTCACGGCTAACGCCAAACTCCAAATCTAGGCCATAATGTGGTATACTAGTCGATAAACCTGCCCTCTATAGCTGATATAAAAATAACTTTCTATGAGATAGTTTGTTGAGGTATAAATCTAGCTATTTCTTGGACATTAACAAATGAGAAATAAAAGATTAGCTTTAGAGAAATGTGCTTGTTCGTGGACAGTGATGAAATGGTATAAATAAAGTTAGGAAAAGCCCAAATAACTGCAACATCGATGACTGTTAATTAACAACAGTACGATGCTCATTGCGCCGTACTTCACGCGCATGTTTTTGAAGGCTTTTTGGATAAATAAGGGGATTGTATGTGGATCTGCATCAGCGATGTCTGGCGAGCGTATTGACGCCGGCGAATGCACTGAGATTGATGCTTTGATAAATATGCCCCTAAATATGTATATTTAGTAACAGTTAATATTTGATGTTATATCACAGTGTTAGTTTAATATTCATTGAATCTCCTTTTTTATACATGTAATTATACATTTATATTGATGCATGTCTTATAAGTTACAAAAAGATATTAAATGATATTAAATGGATATGAAACCCAAACATATTATGTTGTGATTCAAACAGAGCATTGCATTTCAAAAATTGTTTTCAATTTACTTCTATTATCAATTTTGTTTTGTTCCCATGGTATTCTTTGTTGAAGAGATAGTTTGGTAGGTGTTGGGAGCACTACATGGCAGGAAATAGTGCTGCTATCTAGTGCTCTTGCAAATGGATAAGATTCTTGCAAAACTGCTGACATATAGCATGCCAGGCACATGCACACTCCTGAGCTTATATCCCTGCTGTTCAACAAAAAATACCAAGAGAAATTTTTTTTTGGATCAATTAGAAAGTAGTTTACAATTCCATGCTCTGTCTTTTTCATGTACTTTTAATAATTGCCGCATTATTAGGAATATAATTGTATTTATTATTTTTTTAATATGAAAAATATATACATTTTTTGTTTTCAATGTAATTTTATATACTATTAATATTATCTGCTGGCAACTAGATGTATTTTGTTTTTGACTGTTATTATTATTATTATTAATAATTATAATGAATAACAATATTATTACATTTGTGAATATTATATATATTTAAAATGGCATTTATCCCTATTGATTATCTATTTAACTTTTCTAGTGAGGAAACCATGCCAAGGTATCAAATGTATAATGTGTTTAATATCTATTACTGGTTTATCTGTTTAGTACATCAGTGTCAAACCATTTCACCTGTATCTAGAAGCCGGAAGCAACAGCAGCAAGACTAATAACTTCTTGGCTTGCTATGTCATGTTCAGTCATTATCACGGAGAAAAGAAATCTAGCAGTGTAAAACACCAGGGGTGCTTAAATGCTTACTATATCCACCACGTGTTCTACCTAAGGAATACAAATACAGAGAAAACGGAAATAACCTGTTCAGCTTTCTGTACAAGACTTGACTATTTTGTCAATATTGATTCTAGATAATCAGACCCAACAATCAGATTAGAAAAGTGACAATCCTGAGAAATCAGAAATCGCTGTTAACATATGTCCATTATCACTAAACCACTAAATATGAAGCTTACCTGCTGACATGAATTTTCCAACAGTAAATAGCAAAGGTAGAATATATTAGTGACAGTAAATGTTACTATATAGCATCATAAAAATATTTGCTTCTCAACAGATTATTTTATTTCTACCAGTCAAGTAAGTTTAAATTGAGATAGAAATAAATGTTTTCATTTTATTTTATTATTTACATCAGGTGAAACTTACAGACCTATGTCTGTGTCATGCCAGATTCTTACCTCCTACCTCTTTAAGGAAGCATAACACCGCCTACCTGATCATTCTCATAAAAGCCTCCCCTTCCTGCTAAACACTGCTTGATATTTGGAATTCTAAGCCTACTGGTGTTCCAAGCTCTCCTTGCCGGAACTATCCAGTATTAGGAACCTACTCGATTCCTTTGAATTCACTACAGCAACAGACTTCTAAAAACATAAGCCAATCTAATTTATTTGGCTTGTACTCTGGACTGTTTTGAGAAGCCCTTTTCACCTAATCTGCTGTTTTTCTCCAAAACTCGTAACTCTGTCTGAGTCATCAATCTGACTGCTCCTGGGTTACACCCCCTTCACTCACGACTCAGAGATCTACAAGCTGCTCCGGTGTATAGTTCATAAGCAGATATCACTGAGACTTCATTCTGATAGCAAGGCTTTTCCCTAGCTTGCATCCTTTCAGGTACCTGACTCCTATTTTTCTCTGCTACTTTACCGATATGTGCATTAATGTATTGAAGAAGATAGACCATGAAAGCTCATTTCATAACTAAGTTACACCAATTGTTGCCAATCATAAATGTAACTAGACATGTGCAATTTGTTTCGGATCGATTCGGAAATTCAGCCGAATTCGTAAAATTTGGGATTCGAATCAATTCGGATTTCCGAATTAAAATAGTGCCGAATTTACCAAATAAATCTGAATTAGTTCGGATTTATTCGGTAGATTCGGATGGCCATGGATTACACTAGTATTGTACAGTATATTAGGTTATATCACTCTGCCATGGGTTACACCTAATATACAGTACATAATACTAGTCTAATACACAGCACATCCCACTGAATTCCAAATTTCTGAACTGAACCCGAATCCAGACGAATTTATTTGAATCCGAATGAATTCGAAACGGACCGAATTGATTCGAATTTTTCCGAATTCGAATCGATCCGAACTGAAATTCGAAAACATCCGAATCGATCCGAACCAAACAGAACCAATTTTTTTCGCCATGCACATATCTAAATGTAACATTCCGGTCAATCCTCATATGAACTACTGATTCACTAAAGGTAACAGCTGCCTTCTCCTCCGATCTGCTTAATCATTTATGTTACATTTACTTCACGTTTCAGCTACAAAGTATAAAGGGCTGTATGTTCCTAGGTAATTGTAAATAAAAGCATTACCTCTGTGTTTCCACTCAAATAAAATCTGAGCTTATCAAAACTATCTGCAGTTGTGGTTCAACCAATACCTATTCTGCTTTCAGATACTGTCAGCAGTTACATTTCATACACAATTTTAAGCCCAAAAGATTATGGACCCAGTGGATCTAGTTAATCATATGTAAAATTTATCTCAAAGAGTAGGCCTTCTAAATCAGGCTCTAAAGGAATTACAACAGGAAAATGTAAATCTAAAAGTTTATATTAAATCTATGCATGAAACCAAGACACAAGTCACATAAACTCTTACTAAAGCCCAAGTCAGGCACCCTGACAATTTTTTTGGTGATAGATCCCTATACAGGGAATTCAAGAATGCCTGTCTACTACTATTTGTTCTTAAGCTAAACATATACCCCACTGAGCGTATTAAGGTTCTGGCTGTAATATCTTACCTCAGGGGGGAGCCACGTATCTGGGCTAACACCTACTTCAAATCTAATGATAAAGTACTAGACTCATTAGATTCCTTCCTGACAGCTTATGTCCCAGCTGTATGAAGACCCTTACAAGCAGCTCACAGCCGAAAATACTATGAGGTCCCTCAAACAGCTTAAAAGACTAGTGGAAGAGTATATTACAGACTTTAAGAAATGGGCTATCTTAATGAAACCAGTTCTGTCTGGGCTTATCCGATGCACTTAAAGATGAGCTTGCAAGAACTCAACTCACAGACACCTTAGAAGCTTGCATATCTCTGAGTATAACTCTAGTTTGTCATTTACGTGAAAGAAGACAGGAAATATATGCTTATGACACTCCAACCAAGAAGACGTTACCCCAGAAAACAAGTGCTGCCACTACCTCTAGCACATAGGAGGAACCTATGGATATAGGAATCATCCAAGGACCCCTCAACAGTCAGTAGAAATTTAGGAGGAGGTTGAATAACCTCTGCATGTATTATGTCTCGGCTGACCATGTCGTAAAAGACTGCCCTACACTCCAAAGACAGAATAAGGGTAAGAATCTTCCTTGCTTCAAGTTACTGAGTACCCTAACCAATAAACATAATCACTGTTCTCTCCCTATTTCCCTACAGTGGGACTCCCAATGGGTCAACAGTGAATCCGTCATTGATTCCTGTGCCTCAGGCAATTACATTGATATGACAGATGTTAAGCATAATAAAATTCCTCTTGAAAAAAAAATTAACCCTGTCTCCTTGCGTGTTATTGATGGGAAAGAAATCTCCATAGGACCCCTTTAGATTTTAGACCATACCCCTATTGATGACCACTACATCAAATCATACTAAATTCCTCAGTTTTTATGTAATTCCTTCCCCCATATTCCCCATTATTATAGGGTTGTCTTGGCTAAAGTTACACAATCCATCTATAGATTGGGAAAAAGGTAATATCCAACTAGTTTCTGATCATTGTAACAATACATGTTACCCCTTCTTACCCATCTTACATACCACAGAATTTACACTACCTCATGAATACATCGATTTCAGGGACATATTTGATAAAACTGAGGCTGAAATCCTATCTCCACATCGAAAATAAGACTTCCCTATAGAACTCCTACTAGGCACTTACATTCCCTGTGGCCATATTTTCCCATTTTCTGAGCCAGAACTAGAACATCTAAAACTCTATTTTGATGAGAATCTTACGGCTAGATTTAGAGTTTTGTCGGTAACGACCCGAAAAGCTAACGCTGGCTTTTTTCTGGCCGCACCATAAAAATAACTCTAGTATTGAGAGTCCCCATATAACGGCTACGTTAGGCTCCAAAAAAGGAGCGTAGATCATATTTAACGCAGCTTCAACTCTCGATACCAGAGTTGCTTACGGACGCGGCCAGCCTCAAAAACGTGCTCGTGCACGATTCCCCCATAGGAAACAATGGGGCTGTTTGAGCTGAAAAAAAACCTAACACCTGCAAAAAAGCCGCGTTCAGCTCCTAACGCAGCCCCATTGTTTGCTATGCGGAAACACTTCCTACGTCTGCACCTAACACTCTAACATGTACACGGAGTCTAAACACCCCTAACCTTACACTTATTAACCCCTAATCTGCCGCCCCCGCTATCGCTGACCCCTGCATATTATTATTAACCCCTAATCTGCCGCTCCGTACACCGCCGCAACCTACGTTATCCCTATGTACCCCTAATCTGCTGCCCCTAACACCGCCGACCCCAATATTATATTTATTAACCCCTAATCTGCCCCCACAACGTCGCCTCCACCTGCCTACACTTATTAACCCCTAATCTGCCGAGCGGACCTGAGCGCTACTATAATAAAGTTATTAACCCCTAATCCGCCTCACTAACCCTATAATAAATAGTATTAACCCCTAATCTGCCCTCCCTAACATCGCCGACACCTAACTTCAATTATTAACCCCTAATCTGCCGACTGGAGCTCACCGCTATTCTAATAAATGTATTAACCCCTAAAGCTAAGTCTAACCCTAACACTAACACCCCCCTAAGTTAAATATAATTTACATCTAACGAAATTAATTATCTTTTATTAAATAAATTATTCCTATTTAAAGCTAAATACTTACCTGTAAAATAAATCCTAATATAGCTACAATATAAATTATAATTATATTATAGCTATTTTAGGATTAATATTTATTTTACAGGTAACTTTGTAATTATTTTAACCAGGTACAATAGCTATTAAATAGTTAAGAACTATTTAATAGTTACCTAGTTAAAATAATTACAAAATTACCTGTAAAATAAATCCTAACCTAAGTTACAATTAAACCTAACACTACACTATCATTAAATTAATTAAATAAAATATCTACAATTACCTACAATTAAACCTAACACTACACTATCAATACATTAATTAAATACAATATCTACAAATAACTACAATGAAATAAACTAACTAAAGTACAAAAAATAAAAAAGAACTAAGTTACAAAAAATAAAAAAATATTTACAAACATAAGGAAAATCTTACAACAATTTTAAACTAATTACACCTACTCTAAGCCCCCTAATAAAATAACAAAGCCCCCCAAAATAAAAAATGCCCTACCCTATTCTAAATTACTAAAGTTCAAAGCTCTTTTACCTTACCAGCCCTGAACAGGGCCCTTTGCGGCGCATGCCCCAAGAAGTTCAGCTCTTTTGCCTGTAAAAAAAAACATACAATACCCCCCCACCCCAACATTACAACCCACCACCCACATACCCCTAATCTAACCCAAACCCCCCTTAAATAAACCTAACACTAAGCCCCTGAAGATCATCCTACCTTGTCTTCACCTCACCGGGTATCACTGTTCAGGGCTGGTAAGGTAAAAGAGCTTTGAACTTTAGTAATTTAGAATAGGGTAGGGCATTTTTTTATTTTTGGGGGGCTTTGTTATTTTATTAGGGGGCTTAGAGTAGGTGTAATTAGTTTAAAATTGTTGTAATATTTTTCTTATGTTTGTAAATATTTTTTTATTTTTTGTAACTTAGTTCTTTTTTATTTTTTGTACTTTAGTTAGTTTATTTCATTGTAGTTATTTGTAGGTATTGTATTTAATTTATTTATTGATAGTGTAGTGTTAGGTTTAATTGTAGGTAATTGTAGGTATTTTATTTAATTAATTTATTGATAGTGTAGTGTTAGGTTTAATTGTAACTTAGGTTAGGATTTATTTTACAGGTAAATTTGTAATTATTTTCAGTATTTTAGCTATTAAATAGTTCTTAACTATTTAATAGCTATTGTACCTGGTTAAAATAAATACAAAGTTACCTGTAAAATAAATATTAATTCTAAAATAGCTATAATATAATTATAATTTATGTTGTAGCTATATTAGGATTTATTTTACAGGTAAGTATTTAGCTTTAAATAGGAATAATTTATTTAATAAGAGTGAATTAATTTCGTTAGATTAAAATTATATTTAATTTAGGGGGGTGTTAGTGTTAGGGTTAGACTTAGCTTTAGGGGTTAATACATTTATTAGAATAGCGGCGAGATTCGGTTGGCAGATTAGGGGTTAATAATTGAAGTTAGGTGTCAGCGATGTTAGGGAGGGCAGGTTAGGGGTTAATAAATATAATATAGGGGTCGGCGATGTTAGGGCAGCAGATTAGGGGTACATAGGGATAATGTAGCTGGCGGCGGCGTGCGGACGGCAGATTAGGGTTTAATAAGTGTAGGTAGCTGGCGGCGACGTTGTGGGGGGCAGATTAGGGGTTAATAAATATAATATAGGGGTCGGCGGTGTTAGGGGCAGCAGATTAGGGGTACATAAGGATAACGTAGGTGGCGGTCGGCAGATTAGGGGTTAAAAAAATTTAATCGAGTTGCGGCGATGTGGGGGGACCTCGGTTTAGGGGTACATAGGTAGTTTATGGGTGTTAGTGTACTTTAGAGTACAGTAGTTAAGAGCTTTATGAACCGGCGTTAGCCCAGAAAGCTCTTAACTACTGACTTTTTTCTGCGGCTGGAGTTTTGTAGTTAGATTTCTAACGCTCACTTCAGACACGACTCTAAATACCGGAGTTAGAAAAATCCCATTGAAAAGATAGGATACGCAATTGACGTAAGGGAATCTGCGGTATGGAAAAGTCGCGGCTGAAAAGTGAGCGTTAGACCCTTTTTTGAGTGACTCCAAATACCGGAGGTAGCCTAAAACCAGCGTTAGGAGCCTCTAACGCTGGTTTTCACGGCTACCGCCAAACTCCAAATCTAGGCCTTAGAAAGGGTTTCATAAGACCCTCAACTTCACCTGCAGGTGCATGCATCTTCTTTGTCAGAAATAAAGATCACTCCCTAAGACCCATAGTGGATTATAGAGAAATTAACAAACAAACACTTAAAAATCGTTATCCTCTGCCGTTAATACCGGAACTCATTGAGAGACTACAAGGTGCTACATGCTTCACAAAGCTTGATCTCCGAGATGCATACAATTTAGTTAGGATTAGACCTGGTGACAAATGGCTCACAGCATTCCATACCAGATATGGACACTTTTTTTTTTTTTTTTTTTAAATTATTTTTTTATTGAGGTTAGTTTCACATTACAGTACAACTGTGATACATCGAAATATGCATGAACACAACACATTATGCACATAAAAAGGAAAACACATAAGGTCTATTCTGTTTCATCACAGGATAATCCAATCAAATAAGAAATGAACATAACCTCTTTTTTTTTTTTTATCTCAATATAGAACAAAATAAAGTGTAGAAATACAGGCATATGAAAATATACTAAAGAGCAGTCTAAATTGTTGAAAATAATGCAAATATTAATATCCATCTTAAAACTGAACAATCTGTCAAGTGAGACCAACCAGAAAGTAGTTAGAGAGAAAAAGTAAAAGGAGAAAAAAAAAAAAAAAAAAAAAAAGGGGGAAAGAAGAGGGGGTGGTGGGGAGATGAGTGGGTAAAGGAGGGGGGAAGGGGAAGGAGTTAGTTGGTGTATGGGGCCTACAGCTACTGTTCTCGTTAGCCGTCCTGTGGTAGAATTAGTTCAGGAGCTTCCACTTTGCCCAGATTTCTGAATGCAAAAAAACTTTGTTACGTTGGGTAAAGATTGGACCCTCCATTGTCTCCAAGTAGGACATGGTTTTGACCACTTCTCCCCATGAAGGTGGAGCTTGCTGTCTCCAGAGTCTCGCTATAGCTAGTTTGGCTGAGATAAGTATATAAACGGAGAGTAAGGCCTCTGTGGGCGTGGCTGTGTTTAGGTTTAAATGTAGTAAGGCTGTTTGCGGAGAGTTGTGTAAGTGGGGGATTAGATTTCTACATTTGTGTGATATATCTTGCCAGAAGGTAGTCAACTTCGGACATTCCCACCAAATATGGGCCGGCGATCCCACCATCCCACACTGCCTCCAGCATAGTGGGGAGTTAGTCTGGGAAATTTTATATAACCTGAGCGGGGTGAGATGCCACTGTGTACAAATTTTAAGATATAACTCTATTAGAGTAACACAGTGAAGTGCTTGTTTGGTTAGGGCCACTGCTCGGGCCCACTCGTCCTGTTCCGTACGAAAGTGAAAAGCCTTTTCCCAGGCCAAGGTGTAAGCTGACCTGTAGAATAGGGGAGAGTTCATCAGATCTTTGTAGGAGACCGATAGCGATCTGGGTGTCAGCCGCTCTGGAATCAATCCGGGATGTAACCCAACTGCTAGCGTGAATTGAAAAGCACACGCTAGCACACTGAGAAATATCCAGGACGTGACCCACTCAGGAAGCAGATTAGAAGAAAACAAAAATGAATATTGTTCCAGAATGCAGGAAAGCCACAAAGGATAAAACGTCCCTTTAAGTAGTAAAAAGAACAAAAAGGAAATGCTCTTACTTGAAGCTTCTGAAATAGGTCCTCTTTAACAGGATTGTAAAACAAAGGAAAAGTTCTCTTTTGCAGCTTGAAAAAGTAAAAGTTCCTTTTAAGCAGGTGTATAACAAACAGAAAGGTAAAGTTCTCTTTTGCAGCTTGTAAAAGTAAATGTCCCTTTTAAGCAGGTGTATAACAAACAGAAAGGCAAAGTTCTCTTTTGCAGCTTGTAAAAGTAAAATGTCCCTTTAAGCAGGTTTATAACAAACAGAAAGGCAAAGTTCTCTTGTGCAGCTTGTAAAAGTAAAATGTCCCTTTAAGCAGGTTTATAACAAACAGAAAGGCAAAGTTCTCTTTTGCAGCTTGTAAAAGTAGAATGTCCCTTTAAGCAGGTTTTGTTTATCAAAGATAAGGTTTAAAGGTAAAGGCAAAAGCAAGGTCAGGCAGGCAGAAGTCGGCATCCAAATATCAGCAAAAGGTATAGGCAAAAGACAAGGTCAGGCAAGCAGAAGTCGGCATCCAAGTATCAGCAAAAGGGTAAAAGCTACAGGCAAGGTCAGGCAGGCAGAAGTCTATATCCAAATATCAGCAAGTAGGGATTAGGCAAGAGGCTTGGTCAGGCAGGCAGAAATCGGTACACAAAAGATCAGAAAGATACGGTACTCACAATCCAAAGGGTAGCAAACAAACGGGCCCAGATTCAGATCTCCCGCCGTTGTTTAAAGGGCAGGAGCGTAATCGTCATCAGAGGGGTGTGTTTAGAAAGCGTCATGTTGCTAAGCAACATGACATCAGACACACAGAGAAGTTCCGGGAGCCGCGGCGACACGGCGATGAACGGATGCAAACATGACAGCACCCCCCTCCTCAAGGACCCCTCCGGGGGACAGGACCAGGTCTATCAGGATGAGTCTTGTGGAAGGTCTTGACCAAAACAGGAGCATTTACTTGATGAGCAGGTTCCCAGGAACGTTCCGTGACTGGATAACCCTTCCAATGAATGAGATAATACAATTTCTTGCCCCGCAACTTGGAATCTAGAATATGGCTGATTTCAAACTCAGGATGTCCATGCACCAATAACGGTGGAGGTTTAGAAAAAGGCTTAGAATACCTGTTAATCATCACCGGTTTTAAAAGAGAAACATGGAATACCGGATGGACTTTGAGAGACTTGGGTAAAGCTACCCGATAAGCAGTGGAACACACCTGACCCAGTATTCGGAAAGGACCCACATATCGTGGTCCCAATTTGTTAGAAGGTTGTTTCAGGCGAAGAAATCGAGAGGAAATCCAAACTTTATCACCAGGGCGATATTTGGGAGCCTTCTTCCGTCGAAGATCTGAAAAGAACTTGTAACGTCTAGAAGTTACAGAAAGAATACGATGTATCTTCTGCCAATGTCGAGTTAATCTTCGGGCTGTAAGATCAGAAGCAGGATTCACTGTGGAGGAAGTATGCAAAGGGAATGTCCTAGGCTGATATCCGTAAGCTGCATGAAAAGGAGAAGTCTGAAGGGAGGAATTGTACCGGGCATTATGAGCCAATTCAGCCAAAGGAAGGTAAGAAGTCCAGTTAGAGTGATAATGATCCACATAATGTCTAAGATATGTTTCAAGACACTGGTTTACTCTTTCAGTCTGACCATTCGATTGTGGGTGGTGAGAAGTAGAGAGAGATATAGAAGTACCAAAATGTTTACAAAGTGACCTCCAAAATCGTGAAACGAATTGTACCCCTCTATCTGACACAATATCTAGAGGAAATCCATGGATTCTTACAATATGTAGAATAAAAAGTTCAGAGAGTCTTTTGGCAGATGGTAATCCTGGCAAGGGTACAAAATGAGCCGTCTTAGTGAACCTGTCGACCACCACCCAGATAGTATTGTTCCCAGTGGATAAGGGAAGATCAGTAATAAAGTCCATGGATACATGAGTCCAAGGCTGGTGAGGTATAGGCAATGGTTGGAGTAATCCTGAAGGAAGTTGGCGTGGAGTTTTGTTCATGGCACATTGTGTGCATACTGAGACGTAATCCTTCACATCTTGAGAGAGTGTAGGCCACCAGACATGTTGTTTGAGGTTTCGAGTGGTAATACTGATGCCAGGATGTCCAGAAAGGGGACTATCATGAGCCCAAAATAAAATCTTGGAACGAAGGCGTTCAGGAACAAAGAGTAAACCATCGGGAGGTTTACAGGACAAAGGAAGATGCTTTTGAGCGGACTGTAATTCTTGTAACCAAGAAGTTGTTAACTGGGCAATGACTTCATGAGGTTGAAGAATGGTACCAGACTCAGGAACTGGGGTTTCTTGAAATTGTCTGGAAAGTGCGTCTGCTTTAATATTTTTTGAACCAGGTATGTAAGACAAATTATAGTGAAACCGAGAGAAGAATAATGACCAGCGTGCTTGCCTGGAATTTAATCGTTTGGCTGTTTGGAGATACAGAAGGTTCTTATGATCAGTAAGTATAGTAAATGGCAAAGAAGTACCTTCCAGCCAATGTCTCCATTCATCCAATGCCATTTTGATGGCAAGCAACTCTTTATTCCCTACGTCATAGTTAAATTCGGAAGGAGTGAATTTTTTAGAGAAAAAAGCAACAGGATGAATCCTTCCAGTCTCTGGTATTCGTTGAGACAGAACAGCTCCAGCAGCAACAGAGGAAGCATCTACCTCCAGAATAAATTGAAACTCAGGATTTGGATGACGAAGGATAGGAGCTGAGGAAAAAGCTTCTTTGAGAGATTCAAAAGCTTCTATAGCCTCAGACGGCCATACTTTACAGTTTTGTCCTTTTCTAGTGAGAGAAGTAAGAGGAGAAGTAATAGTAGCAAAATTCTTGATGAACTTTCTGTAATAATTGGCGAAGCCTAGGAAACGTTGTAAAGCCTTCAAAGAATCAGGTCTAGGCCAATCCAATATGGCAGAAAGTTTAGTAGGGTCCATTTCGAATCCAGATGCCGATATTACATAACCCAGAAAGGGTATGGATTTTTGATGGAAGGAACATTTCTCCAGTTTAGCAAACAGATGGAATTCTCTTAGACGTTGAAGTACTTTCTTGACGTGATGCACATGATCTTGATGGTTCTGAGAAAAAATTAAGATGTCGTCCAGGTATATGATAACAAAAATATTCAAAAAATCACGAAAGATCTCGTTTACAAAATGCTGGAAAACCGCCGGAGCATTGCATAGCCCGAAGGGCATGACCAAATATTCATAATGCCCAAATCGAGTGTTAAAGGCAGTCTTCCACTCATCTCCTTCGCGTATACGGATCAAGTTGTATGCACCACGTAGGTCGAGTTTGGTGAAAATGGTGGCTCCCTGAAGATAAGTAAAAAGTTCAGGAATAAGGGGCAGAGGATAACTGTTCTTGATGGTAATCTGATTCAATCCACGATAATCAATACAGGGTCTTAATCCGCCATCCTTTTTTCCCACAAAAAAGAAACCAGCCCCTACGGGGGAAGAAGAGGGTCGAATAAATCCTCTAGCCAGATTGTCTTTAATATATTCTTCCAGAGCCATGTTTTCTGGTTTAGAAAGTGGATATGTCTTGCCACGAGGATAGGCAGCCCCAGGAAGGAGATCAATGGGACAATCAAAAGGGCGATGAGGTGGAAGACGTTCAGCTTCTTTTTTGGAGAAAACATCCACAAAGTCATGGTAATGCATAGGTAAGGATTCCGGAGTTTCAACTGTGAGAGCAATAGTGAGTGGTAACTTAGTAATCTTTTGAAGACATTTAGTCTGGCATGTAGATCCCCAGGAAATGAGTTCACCGAAAGTCCAAGAAAAAATGGGATTGTGAATCTGGAGCCAGGGTAATCCCAAGATAATGGGAAATTGTGGAGTGGGAATGACATCGAAACAAATTGTCTCGGAATGAAGTATTCCTACGGTGAAGAGTAAGGGTTGAGTAGAAAACTGAATGTATCCAGAACCCAAAGGATCTCCACTGACCGTAGAGACTGAAATGGAATACTCCTTCTTTAGTAAGGGTATAGAATGAGTAGAAACAAATGTAGAGTCAATGAACACACCTCCAGCACCAGAATCAATTAGAGCTTGGGTATAGATCTTCTTATGTCCAATTAGAAGAGTTACTGGAACAAAGAGTTTCTTGTATAGGGAATGACCACTATTTTGGCTTAACTCAGTTCCCTGGACTAGAGTTAAGCCCTGGCTTTTACTGGCCTAGTAGGACAATCCCTTAATAAATGCCCTTTAAGGCCACAGTACAGACATAAGCCAAGAGTCCGTCTTCTCAAGCGTTCAGTCTCAGTTAATTTTATACTTCCTACTTCCATGGGTTCAGCCTGATCAGTAGTAGGAGAGGCTGGAGTGACTGGATTAGAAAAACGAGGAGCCAAACGAAAAGGAGTTCGAGTTGAAGTCCTCTGTGTTCTATCCTTTTCTTGTTGGCGTTCACGAAACCTGGCGTCGAGACTGATACAGAGATTTATTAAGGCTTCTAAGGACTCTGGAAGTTCACGATACACCAATTCATCCTTGAGACGCTCAGAAAGTCCTTTACGGAAAGCGGCTCTGAGTGCTCCCTGATTCCAAGTGGTTTCAGAGGCAAGGGTGCGGAACTCAATAGCATATTGAGAGACTGGTTGATTTCCTTGACGTAAATCCAGGAGAGTAGCTTCAGCAGCGGATGACCTTCCAGGTTTATCGAATACGTTTGAGAATGTAGATAAAAATGTATCAACATCCAACAGTATAGGATCATTCTTTTCTAGCAAAGGTGATACCCAAGCCAAGGCTTTTCCTTTCATTAAGGAAATAAGAAATGTGATTCTAGAAGAGGCAGTAGCAAAGAGAGTAGGGCTATTTCGGAAATGAAGACGGCATTGATTCAGAAAGCCTCTACATTCTTCAGGATTCCCATCATATTTATCCGGAAGAGGTATCCTGGGACTTAGTTGTACCTGAGACTGATTGTTAGGAATCGGAGGAGGTAATGCCTCAATCGGATTTGGATTGGGATTAGGATTGGGAGGTGCTGTAGCAACCAAATTTTGTAATAGAGCAGTAATTTGATCAAGTTTAGTGTCCAGAGACTGCAAGTGAGTGGCATGAGAACCCAAGAGCTGTCCCTGGTGAGCCACGGCCATAGATAATTCAGTGGGGTCCATTTTAGTGGCCCGTTTGTAATGTCAGCCGCTCTGGAATCAATCCGGGATGTAACCCAACTGCTAGCGTGAATTGAAAAGCACACGCTAGCACACTGAGAAATATCCAGGACGTGACCCACTCAGGAAGCAGATTAGAAGAAAACAAAAATGAATATTGTTCCAGAATGCAGGAAAGCCACAAAGGATAAAACGTCCCTTTAAGTAGTAAAAAGAACAAAAAGGAAATGCTCTTACTTGAAGCTTCTGAAATAGGTCCTCTTTAACAGGATTGTAAAACAAAGGAAAAGTTCTCTTTTGCAGCTTGAAAAAGTAAAAGTTCCTTTTAAGCAGGTGTATAACAAACAGAAAGGTAAAGTTCTCTTTTGCAGCTTGTAAAAGTAAATGTCCCTTTTAAGCAGGTGTATAACAAACAGAAAGGCAAAGTTCTCTTTTGCAGCTTGTAAAAGTAAAATGTCCCTTTAAGCAGGTTTATAACAAACAGAAAGGCAAAGTTCTCTTGTGCAGCTTGTAAAAGTAAAATGTCCCTTTAAGCAGGTTTATAACAAACAGAAAGGCAAAGTTCTCTTTTGCAGCTTGTAAAAGTAGAATGTCCCTTTAAGCAGGTTTTGTTTATCAAAGATAAGGTTTAAAGGTAAAGGCAAAAGCAAGGTCAGGCAGGCAGAAGTCGGCATCCAAATATCAGCAAAAGGTATAGGCAAAAGACAAGGTCAGGCAAGCAGAAGTCGGCATCCAAGTATCAGCAAAAGGGTAAAAGCTACAGGCAAGGTCAGGCAGGCAGAAGTCTATATCCAAATATCAGCAAGTAGGGATTAGGCAAGAGGCTTGGTCAGGCAGGCAGAAATCGGTACACAAAAGATCAGAAAGATACGGTACTCACAATCCAAAGGGTAGCAAACAAACGGGCCCAGATTCAGATCTCCCGCCATTGTTTAAAGGGCAGGAGCGTAATCGTCATCAGAGGGGTGTGTTTAGAAAGCGTCATGTTGCTAAGCAACATGACGTCAGACACACAGAGAAGTTCCGGGAGCCGCGGCGACACGGCGATGAACGGATGCAAACATGACACTGGGAATCCTAACGCTGTTGGTCCATCTTTTTTCCCACATGGTGGGTGGTCTGGGGGGTTGGCTTAAAAATCCCCAGGATTTTAATAGACTTCTGAGCCTCCAGAACTCAAATAGTAGAAGTTGGGGGGGATTGTAATTATTGGTAAATTGTGCGGACGTAATGAATTGGCCGTTGGGAAACAGGTCCGCTATACAGTGGATTCCATGTTCCTGCCAGAGATGGGGGTGGGAGTCTCTAAGGGCCGCTAGCAGGCCTGTTAGAGAGTGTACAGGAGAGGGGTGTGGGGCTATTTGAGGTAGCGAGCGCAGTCTATCCCATATTCGAAGGGCGTGTGAGATTATTGTATTATGGATTTTGAAGAGCGACCTGACATGCTTGGGTAGCCAAATAAGGTCTTGCAAGGTAAGAGGGCTAGGGAGCATTGCTTGTTCTAGCGCTTGCCATTTGTTTTTGCTGTCAGTGATCTTCCATGCTAGGACTTGAGAAAGTCTTGAAGCTTCATGGTAATATGTTATGTTGGGGGCGCCCGCGCCCCCGCACAAGAGCGGTTGCTGAAGTATTCTGGTAGCAACCCTAGGATGCTTATTTTTCCAAATATACTTATTGCAGATCTGTTGAAATTTGCTAATCAGACATTTAGGGACAGGGATGGGGAGTGAACGGAACAGGTACGTGAGCTTGGGGAGCAGAAGCATCTTAAATGCAGCAATACGTCCCAGCCAGGAGATGCATGGGACACTCCACTTGTCAGTACAAGATTGGAACTGTTGGAGAAGGGGGTTAAAATTGGACTCTATAATGGTGGTGATGCTCGAGGAGAGATAAACCCCCAGATGTTTGATCCTCTGCTGGGACCAATTAAAAGGGTACCGTTGTTGAAGTTCTGTAAAATCAGGATCTGACACGTTAATGGAGTATGCCTCCGTCTTATTGATGTTAAGCTTGTAGTAGCTAATCTGTCCAAACCTATCTAGTAACCTGAAAAGGGCAGGGAGGGAATGGAGAGGGTCGCTAAGGAATATGGTTAGATCGTCCGCGAATAAAGCGGTTTTTTGCAAGGTATTCTCTAGTTCTACTCCCTTGACATCAGGACTACCTCTGATCGCCTCCGCCAATGGTTCCATGATTAGAGCGAAGAGTAGCGGTGAGAGGGGGCAACCTTGGCGCGTCCCGTTGGAGATCGGAAAGGTCGGGGAACGAAATCCTAGACCTCTAACCGAGGCCGAGGGGGCTGAGTACAAAGCTCTAACACTAGAGCAAAATCCCGGGGGGAAGCCAAATTTATCAAGGACCTCAAATAGGTAAGTCCAATTGACCCTATCGAAAGCCTTTTCGGCGTCTAATGCTAGGGTCGTACAAGAAAGATTACGCTGCTTGGCTTCGAAGTATATGTTGAGGATCCGACGAGTGTTGTCTGGTCCTTCCCGACCCGGGGTAAAGCCAACTTGATCACCGTCCAATAGTGACGGAAGAACTTTATTTAGTCTAGAAGACAAAAGTTTCGCCATCAGCTTTACATCAACATTGATTAATGAGATGGGGCGGAAGTGTTCACATACGTTAGGGGTTTTTCCCGGTTTCGGGATGGTCACTATGGTCGCCTCTAAAAACTCAGTTGGTAGGGTGCCTGACTGTCTGGCCAGAGAGCAGATTCTAGTCAGAAGTGGAGAGATCTGGAGTCTGAACGTTTTATAGAACAGAGCTCCAAAACCATCAGGTCCTGGGGCTTTGTGGGATTTTAGGGAGTTGATGGCCTGTAGTACTTCTTTAATGCTGAATGGGGCATCAAGCTGGTCTCTCTGGGCTTCTGTCAAGGTCGGCAGAGAGATAGTGCCTAGGAAGTCCTGAATATGTTGTGATGTCGGGACGCGTTGGGTAGGGGAGCTCGCTAGGTTATATAATGCAGAATAATAGGAAGCAAAAGCTTTCCCTATGTCTGCTGGGAGCCGGACAATGCCCTGGGGAGTCTTAATATAAGGGATGCGGGCTTCTGCAGTCTTTTGCTTAAGTTTATTGGCCAATAGCCTGTCTGCTTTGTTTCCTTTGGCGTAGAATGTTTGTTTGAATTTCTGGATCTGAGTCTGCTGTCTTTTTAATTCTAGGGTAGCAATTTGTGTCTTAATAGTTTCAATTTGGGTGAGGGTTTGCGGGTCAAAAGATGTTACGTGTAAGGCGTTCAGGTTTCTCAGAGAGACATGGAGTTGGGCAAGCGAACTACCCAACCGTTTTTTATGTTCTGCATTCAGTTTAATGAATACCCCTCTGAGGAAGGCCTTGAGAGTGCCCCACAAACAGGAGTCGTCAACTGCTCCATTATCGTTTATGCTTAGGAACTCGGAGATCTCTTTCCGGATCAGTGCGACCTGTTCTGGACTAGAAAGGAGGTGTTCCGGGAGCACCCAGGAAGAGCGATAGGGAGTGCTATTGGGGTTTTTTAGGGTAAGCTGAACCGAAGAATGGTCAGACCATGTACACTCAGGCATATGTATTGATTGAACCGAGTCTAGGAGTCTCGGTTTACAGAAAAAGTAATCGATCCTGGTGTAGGTATTGTGTACTTTAGAAAAAAAGGAGTAGTCTCTTGATGAGGGATGGTGGGAACGCCAGATGTCCTATAGGGCGTGTTGGGCCAAGAGATTGTGGAAATGCTTTGCGGTCCTAGAGGTTTGTTTGTCACAGGGTTTGAGCTTAGGAGAGCGTCTATCTAATGTTGTATCTAGCAACATATTAAAATCACCAGCTAGAAGTAAGTTTTGTGTTTTGTGAGAGGCCAGCAATCTTAAAAACTTCCTAAAGGCTCCAATTTGTCCAGAGTTTGGGGCATAGTAATTGGCAAGAGTATACGGAGTGTCGTCTATCCTACAGGTCAGTATTAGGAATCTGCCCTTTGGGTCCTTGAAGGTTTCTATTTTTTCAAAGAGAACAGATTTATGTATTAGAATAGCTACGCCTCTCGATTTCCCCATATATGAGGCTGTCTCCATTATCGGGTATTGCTTGCATCTAAGGGGTATAGGAGCTCCATCTGCCCAATGGGTCTCCTGGAGAAAGGCTATTTTGGTCTTGGCACGAGTTAAGTAACTAACTAATCTACTTCTCTTGTTAGGGGAATTGAGCCCTCTAGTGTTAAGCGAGGTGCAGGTGAGAGACATGATGAAGTAGTTTTAAAGAGAGGTGAGGAATGAAAAAGCAGGGGAAGAAGGGAGGAAAAAGGGAAGGAAGGAAAAAAAAAAAAAAAAAAAAAAAAAGACTAAAAGACTAGAAGGAGAAGGGGGTGAGAGAGAGGTGTGAAAAGAAAAGAGGACAGGAAAGAATGGTTGATCTTAAACTTCCAGTAGAGTACAGAAAAATATTACATTTAGTCAAATATATGTTAGTACAGATAAATTGGCAAATAGAAATTGCGGTATGTTCGAGAGAAACCGCGTTAATCGTCTTCCCTGATAGGGGAAGCACATTAAGGTGAAGGAAGAGAAAACAAAAAAAGGGGGGCTTGAGTTTGTTTAGGGGGGGGAGGGGGGGGGGGGGGTTGTTGGCAACTGTAGAGTAGTGAACTGTTAAAAGCTAATCAGGCAATGGGGATTGCCAATCGTGCGACTGTTTGTCCACGGAGTGTTAGAAGTGGCTGAAGGGAAGTGGGTAGAGTAACGGCCTGGTAGCCTGTCTGATGAAAAGGTGGTGTATCTTTTGGGGTTATGTGACAGTGACATTAGAGAGCTTACAGTTTACTTATAAAAAAAAACAACAGTGCAATACATAAAACAGGAACGAGAACAACAAACAATTTAAAACAACAATACTGAGACAGATAATCAGGTATATTTCTCGGTGTAGACCTTACAGAGTAAGTTGAGGAGACATAATTGCGGTGTCCTAATATAGGTAGTGAGTTCATCTGATGAACTATTCTAGGCGAGTGTGTTTCTGGTCTTGCTGTTGTGGGTGTGTGTTGGGTAACTGAGGATGTAGAACTGTGGTAAAGTGCTCAGATGTATAAGGTAAGGTGTTCTGTTAATAGTTAATTTATCAGAGTGGTCTATTCTAGGCGTATGATCCGCTAGACTAGTTGCTGTAAGTGTGTAATGGGCAGCTGAGGTTGTGTTGTTGTGGTGTAGCTCTCTAATGAATGGGGTGAGGAGTGCTACCAACACCTAAGAGACCAAGACACTAAATGAGGGGATGTGCTATAAGGGTACTCCGAGTGTTGCATACTTAGGGGTTACTTGTCTAGTGTGTCTGTCTAAGTCCCTGGAAAATTGTGTGCAGGGAGTGTGCTGCAGCCGGGCCCTCGCTGAGCACATGGTGCCTGCAAATCAGTGTAACCTTGTTAGGAGGCAGAAAAGGTTGTGTGTGGGGTCTATGGATGTTCGAGAGCTAATTGTGGTAGGAATGAGACTTTAGTGTTCCAGAGAAAAAGCAATGATAACTATTGGTAAGCAATAAAACCTCTATTTAAAAAATGTAGACAGCAATCACTAGAATATAAATACTGTATATTGTAAAGGTGCAAAACAAGTGAGAGATACTTATTGTCTAAAGGTCATCAAAATCAGCATGCCAGCAACTAGAGTCCCAATATTGTGTGACCACCTGTTATCTGAATGAGCTAAAAAAAGGGAAAAAGAAAGTAACTTCACATAGCAAATGTCCAGGAAGAGTAAGCTACATCATAGGGTTTGTAATGCACTTCCTAGGGAGCTGGTGATCCAGATCTATGTCTCTGCGTAAAGGTCGGCCATTTCTGGCTCTCAAGTTGGTTCTGAAGGCCAAGCCTTCGTGTTGTAGGGGTAGTCCAGTCTCCCTCCTCGGAGGTAACTAAGTTGTTCCGTCTGTCTTCAGGGGCGGAGGAGCCCCCCCATTCTGCTGCTGTGCTTCTCAGATGGGATTGGCTGGTGTGCGGTTTGTCCTTTTGTAAGGGATATAGATTCCAGTGCTTGAGTAGTTCATACCCTCTGTTAGGGGTCTGTATGGTAAACATCTGATTGTTCCGGAAGATGAGTAGCTTTATGGGGTAGCCCCACCTGTACCTGATCTCGTTTTTTCTTAAAATGGATGTGACTTCGGTAAAAGTTTTTCTCTTCTGTAAAGTTCTTGCGGAGAGATCAGGAAAAATTTGTAGTTTTTTAAATTTTTCTGGGAGGGAAGGTTTCTGAAAATGAGCTCTTTGGATTCTCTCTTTGTAAGTGAAGTAGTGAAGCCGGACAATTGTGTCTCTAGGCTGGTCATCTGGTAGACCTTTGGGCTTAAGAGACCGGTGTGCCCGGTCCATCATGGCTTCAGTCTCCGTGGCGGGGGGAGCTAGTACATGAAACAGTTCTTTTAAGTATGGCTGTAGATCGCCAGCAGAGACGGACTCAGGGATACCCCGGATCCTGAGGTTATTCCTCCGAGATCTATCTTCCAAGTCCGCTATCTTGTCATCTACAACATCTAGGTAGTCTGCAAGGCGTTGTGTGTAAGAAAGTAGGTTAGAATGTTCCACAGCGGCATCCTCCTGCTTTCTTTCCAGAGTGTCAATTCTTTCATTTGTTGAAGAGATCTCTTTCTTGAGCTCAGCTGTTGAGGCCGCCATTTGGGCAGTGAATGAAGCGTGATGCTTGTCCAGTAGTGACTTAAGTGAGTCCATGATGAATGAGGGAGTGACTGCCTCAGGTGAGGCTTGTTGGATGTTCTGGATAGCCGCCAGTGTCAGATCCGAAGTGTCAGACCCAGGGGAGTCTGGGGGTTCAATGTCACCTTGTGAGAGCCCTCCAGGGGGCCCAAAGTGATCCATCACAGTTTTTTTTGGTATAAAAGGTTGTTTGCTTTTCTTCCCTCTGGCTGATTGTGACATGGTGAGGGGAAGACAAGGCTGGGTTTTTTGCAGAAGGAGACTTTGAGAGGTTAGAGGTCAGGTATGGCAGGGCAGCCCCACTTCAGGACAGCAAGGGGTCACTGTGTGGTAGACAGGCTTAAGTGGCCTATGCGTGCCTATTCCATTTTAAACAGATGTGTATCTTAGAGAAAAAGAGAAAGTCACTGGCGTGGAAAAATCTGGAAGTGTTCAGAGTAAGTTAGGGGCACTCTCCCTAGGGAAATTGCCACCTCTGGGCCAGGCCGGAAAAGGGGTGGTGGATATGACCTGCTACATCAAAGTGCAGCAGGAAAGGGGACAGGAGAGTGTACTTCAGTTATGAATGAAAAGCAGGATATACTGCGGCTCCTAAGCAGCTACAGTTGGTGTAAAACAGTCTTACTTTGTGTTAGAACCAGTGCTGCAATTGGTGGGTATGCAGAATACTTTCATTCATGGCCTGGAGGTAATATTGTGGTGTAAGCCTGGGAGCCCCTGAGTTGTTGTGGGTAGCTGCTTAACCCCTTGTGTAATCACTATCCCGGCTGGGGAGCTGTTGGTGGTGAAAAGGCAAATAGTAGTTGCTGCACCGTTAACTTACAGGCCCCTTTGTAGAGTTCAGGTTGGTAAAAGATTGGTAAGCTGATAGTAGTTGTACTATGTTAGGAAAAAAGTACATATACTGAGAAGAGTCTTTACGAGTGCCTGTGCTGCAGTTTCTTCTAACACTCTTAGCGCAACTGTAAGGAAGGCCGCGCTGACAGGCTGCTGTGCTTATGTGACTGAAGGTTAAAGATGGCGGTTTCGCGCCACTCAGTGGGGACGAAGTATCGGCATGGAGTGGCGCCCAGCTAGTGTATGTTAGCTCAAATTAGGTAAATCACAGTCAGTTTCCAGATCCCCTTAGGCTCTAATGTTTGTAAGTAGCTTAGAGTTAAATAGGCAGTGTAATCCTCTGCCGATCGGGCTGCAAGTACTTACAGGGAGGAGATTTACTGGGCGCCACGTGGAAGCTGCTCATCTATGGGGTCTTAAGGTATTCGAAATCCTTGCCGGCTTCTCAGAGTGTCGAGGGAGAGCAGGCTCCGGGGAGGGTAGTAGTCCTCCTCAGTTCAGAGCTCCAGTCCGGCACCACTTCTGTGGAGTGTGTGTAGATGCGGGGAGTTCCGCTGCGGTACAGCTCTTTCAAGGCCGGATATGGATGGGCGATCAAACTTCCAGTGCCACTAAGTCCGGAGACCCTGCAATCGCGGCTGAGCAGTACAGTAGGTTACTGGTTGTTAGAGTTACGGGCATATGGTACAGGAAGGGCGGCCCGGGACAGGTCTAATCCTCCTGCAGCAGAGGTAGTGCCAGTAATTCAGTAACTTCCTCTGTCGACGTGCTGGTACTTCAAAAAGGTAAATCTGTGACCCTACCAAGGATAAGGGATCACAGCTGGTGAGGAATAGCTGAGTATTGAAGTAATCTATCTGGTAAATTTAGCTTTTTGGCTAACTAGAACTCGGAGCTCTAGCTAGGTGCGACCGGCCAGTATGGTGGTTGGCTCCACCCCCCCAGATATGGACACTTTGAGTATACTGTGATGCCATTCGGCTATGTAACGCCCCTGCCACTTTTAAATACCTAATTAACGTAATTTTCCAAGATTTACTATACACATATATAGTCATTTACCTCAATAACATTCTGATCTACTCAAACAACCTTTCCGATCATATTAAACACTCCAGAATAGTCTTATCAAGATTAAGAATTCAATGTCTTTATGCCAAACCAGAAAAATGCATCTTCAATTCCAACAACTTTCTTAGGCTACCAAATCACACCCTATGGAATCAACATGGAGCTTGAGAAGGTTCAGTCCATTAAAAATTGGCCTACCCCAAAAAATAAAAAAGACGTTCAAATTTTTATGGTTTCCCCAATTTCTACAGAAACTTTATAAAAAAAACTTTGCTGCTTTGACAAATTCTCTCACCAACCTCACTAAAGCAACACATTCCTTCATTTGGACACCTGAAACAGAGTCAATCTTCGAAACTTTGAAAGAGAAATTCACTACGGCACTGATTCAATTTCCAAACCCTAACCTACAATATGTACTTGAAGTTGATGCCTCAGATTTTGCCATTGGTGCAGTACTCTCTCAAAGAAAGACCCTACAAGGTCCACTACACCCAGTAGCATACTTCTCTAGGATAATGTCATCCTCTTAATTAAATTATGCCATAGAAAAAAAGAGTTACTAGCCATTAAATCCTCCCTCAAACATTGGCGCTATCTCCTAGAAGGTACTGTAATTCCTATTACTATCTACACTGATCACAGGAATCTACAATACCTGAAGAACTCTCTGCTAGGCAGGTGAGATGGAATTTATACTTTTCCCAGTTTAACTATTTAATTATCTACAGACCAGCCAACAAGAATGGGAAAGCTGATGCCCTATCAAGGATGTACAATAAACCATAGTATACTCCCATACAAAGGACTGTCATATCTAATGATCGAATCATAGCACTTTGCTATGAAAACACCAAATTTCTCAAACATCATCCAAAATCAGATACATCATTACCTATCTCTCAACTCAAACTAGTACCAGATGGATTATATTACTTCCAAAGAAATGTATACATTCCTGCTAACTCAGAGAATCCATCTTAAGGATGGTCCATGAATCCAACTTACTGGGTCACCCCGGCATACATGAAACCTTGGAGCTTCTTAAAAGATCCTTCTGGTGGCCTAAACTATCCCAGGATGTCACAAAACATATTTTATCTTGTAAAGTTTGCTGTATCTCAAAATGTGAAAGGAAACATCCCTATGGCCTTCTCATGTCTTTTCCAGTTCTGGAAAGACCTTGGTCCCAGATCATATTAGATTTCTTTGTTGAACTCCCCAAGTCGTCAAACAACAACACTATTCTGGTTGTCGTTGATTTATTCTCGAAAATTGCCCATTTTATTCCCTATTCCAAAGTCCCCACTGTGCTTATGATTATTCATGTCTTTAGATATCATGGGATTCCCTCATCCGTCACCTCAGATAGAGGATCCCAATTTACTAGCAAGTTCTGGAGAGAATTCTGCAAAAGATTACACATTACACTTAATCTCAGCACAGCATTTCAATCCCAATCTAACAGTCAAACTGAGCGTACAGATCAGTGGTTGGAACAATACCTCCGGTGCTACTGCAATTCCCAGCAGGACAATTGGTCATCTCTTCTACCCTATGTTGAGTTTGCCTACAACAATACCAACCATTCCTCAATCAAAACCACTCTATTCCATGTAAACTACGGATTCCATCCATCCTTCCATATCCTCCCTCATCAGGAAAATCCATGTCCAGTGGTGAATGAGTTATACAATCCCATATCTGAAAAATTTACTTTCATCAAGGACCATATCCTTCAAGCTAAGAAATACCAGAAACTTTATGACAGACACAGATGACCGGAACCGGATTACTGTGTTGGTAACTTAAAGCTCAACACCCCAAGAAGGAAATTGTCCAGTCTCTTCATAGGACCGTTCCTCATCACAGCTGTTCTCAACCCCAATGCTGTAATGCTACGGTTACCTCCCTCTTACAAGATACACCCTACATTTTTATATGTCTCTTCTCAAACCTTACAGAGGAGTCTAATATTCAGTAGATTCTTCCATTACACCTCCTAATCTCACTCCTTTTGACTTGGAATAGGAGGTTCACTCCATTCTGGATTCCAGATTCCGTGGTGTACAGCTCCAGTATCTTGTCCATTGGAATCGTTATGGTCAAGAGGATGATTCCCCCTGGGAACCCTCAACCATCCTTACCACACCTCGATTGGTCTCACTCTTTCATAGGAGGAATCCTGATAGACCTTCCCATTGATCAGCAGAGCTGCTCTTTAAGGAGGTGTACTGATACACCAGGTTCTTACCTCCTACCTCTAAAAAGAAGCATAACACTGCCTACCTAATCATCCTCATAAAAGCCTCTCCTTACTGCTAAACACTGCTTGATATTATGAATGCTAAGCCTACTGGTGTTTAAAGCTTTCCTTGCCGGATCTATCCTGTATTAGGAACCTACTTGATTCTTTTGAATTCACTACAGCAGCAGACTTCTAACTTCTAAAATCAGACCCGGTCTGATGAAGGGGTGTATTCCCCGAAACGTCACTAAATAAATCCATTGTTTGTTAAGACCAGAAAGTGCTGTTTTTTGCATGCTATATATATATATATATATATATATATATATACACACACACTAATACATAAACACACACAAATGCAACAATACACACACACACATAAAGACACACACACATACACACATATATATATATATATATGTATGTGTGTGTGTACATTCAAGTACATTCAATTTCAATAATTAATCTACAGTTATTTGTGCTAATATTTCTACAGTGATATTAATGATAACTAATACAACAAAGTCAATCATTTTAAAACCTGTTAGCAAGGACAGTTGTTATTTGATTGTGCGTAGTGCACAAAAAGGATACAGTCTTTTAAACCATTGTACAGATAATATTTTCTTGATTAGTACACTTCCAGGTATATAAAAACAAATAATAGGAAACAATTGTTAAAGGTACAGTCAACACAAAAATAGTTATTGTTTAAAAAGATACATTATGCCTTTACTATCCATACCCCAGCTTTGCATAACCAACATTGCTTTATTAATATACTTTATAGCCTTTAAACCTCTATATGTCTGCCTTTTTCTAAGTCACTAAAGGCAGTGCTAGTTCATGTGGGCCATATAGATAACATTGTACTCACGTCCGTGGGTTATGGACAACACAGCACTGATTGGCTTAAATGCAAGTCAATAGATAATAAATAAAAAGTCATATAATCAGGTGGCTGTCAGAAAAGGTTTAGACACAAGGTAATCACAGAGTTAAAAATTGTATTAAAGTAACCATGTTTTCTGTGCAAAACTCGGGAATGGCTAATAAAGGGATTATCTATCTTTTTAAACAATAAAAACATTTGAGATGACTGCCCCTTTAAGTCCTAATTAATAAAAGATTACAGTTAAGTCTTGAAAATCATGCTCATGCTCTTCAGAGATACAGCTCTAAGTATATAAGGCACAATATCAATATCAATCTCTCTATGAAAAATGATAGTGGCGACTGGATCTCTGTAAAAAGGATTTATTACAATAAAATCAGGGTGGACATTCACTTAGGGTATGAAGGGATTGTCAAACCATATCAACCTCTTAAAACAACAAGTAACTCCACAAACACCGGCGTCTTTCACAGACTGTGCAGTTTAAAAGACAGTCGACCCTCCTTGTGACGTCAGTCCAAACTTCCACAAATTTTGCCATATACCTATTTGGAAAGTGACTGATATTTTCAGAATAATACATTACATTCTCATAAAATGTATTTTATTGCAACAAAAACTAAAATGAATATACTCTAAAGACTAAATAGTTTGTATGTTTATGCTCAAAGTGACAATGATGCAAATAAAAAAAAAACTATTTTTTTTTCAGCAAATCAAACATACTTTTTAAATGAATATTTAGAGCAAAGGGTTTTCTATCTTCATTAGTTTATTTATAATGTTTAATTAAAACAAGAACAAATCTTTTTCATGTTACATACATTATAGATATTTATGTAGATGCATTTAATATTTCTCAGAAATAGGATTGATTACATCCTAGCTTCTTAAAATAAAAGTTTAATTACACCTTAGAAGACTTACAACTGTGCTCTCTTTGATCTAATGAAATCCAATTTATAAAAGTAGACAATCTGGTTAAACATAAATCAAATGTTTAATTATAAACTGTTCCTTTACATTGTCTATGGAATAAGGTTTAAATTACAGTAACTTTTTTTTACAGTTGGTAAGACATTTCCATAAATATAGACATAGTCTCAGTGCAAACAGGTTAATTTTATTATCTTAATCAAGCTTACAAATTAAAAGCATACACGATATTAAAGGGACAGTGTACAAAAATTCTCATATAACTGCATGTAATAGACATTATTATATATAGGAATATGCACAGATACTTATCTACAAATCCAGTATAAAACCTTTAAAAACGTACTTACAAACTCCCAGTTTAGCACTGTTGATTAGGTTAGACTGGGACACCCAGTGAAAGGGGCTGAGTTAGCAGAAAGAGCAGACACCCCCTACACTGCATATGCAAATACAGTTTATAAGAACAGAAGCAAGCAGAAATCTGTAAACTTTAGTATACATCTGATACTTTAGAACTCGGTTAGGAGTCTGAAAATCAGCACAATGTTATTAAAAAATAAGTAAAATTATACAAAAACATTCCCAGATGGGCCACATAAATGTATCTACAAAACATTTATGCAAAGAAAAATCTAGCGTACAATGTCCCATAAATAATAGGATTTATCTAAGTGACATAAGTGCCAATTCATACAATTTTGTTTTTTATTTTATGATACAGATTAATAATTGTTTATATGTTGTGATCAGTATGATAAACCCTCTTTTAATACATATTTGTGAATGAATAACAAAGTGCTTATGTTATTTTTTGGATTTCATTGGTAAATTAAATATTTTTCAGTATACAGGTAGCCCTCAGTTTACGCCAGGGTTAGGTTCCAGGAGGAATGGTTGTAAATCGAAACCGTTGTAAATTGAACCCAGTTTATAATGTAAGTCAAGGGGAAGTGAGGGAGATAGGTTCCAGGCCCCTCTCAAAATTGTCATAAGTAACACCTAATACATTATTTTTAAAGCTTTGAAATGAAGACTTTAAATGCTAAACAGCATTATAAACGGTATCAAATAATCACACAACACAGAATATATAATTAAACTAAGTTAAATGAACAAAAACATTTGCTAATCAGCATTATAAACCTAATAAAATAATCACACAACACAGACTTCACTTGCATTTGTCTGCAAACAGTTCTTTCTATGCATTCCAATCTGGACTGATTTATAGACAGGAAGATCTTGTTCCTTTGAAATCTGCTTGATAGCTCAGGTCTGGTTAAACTGATTAATTTAAGCTTGCTTGGCTTTGCTGCAAAACAAGCGGACAGCGCCACCTACTGGCTATTTTAATAAATGCACTGCTTCTCAATGCTTTTCAATAGCAGTCACATGACTGGAAAAAAAGGTTGTTATTCTGAAACGGTGTAAATTGAACCGTTGTAAAACGAGGGCCACCTGTATTTAAAGGTGGCAGAACACATACAACTCTTCTCATTGTCTAAGCTGTTGTGTATAGATACCTCTCAGTAGTACATTGTTGCTTTTCAACAAAGGATACCAAGAGAATTAAGAAAATGTGATAATAGAAGTAATTTGATAAGTTGTTTACAATTATATGCACTATCTGAATCATGGGGTTTTGTGTCACTTTAAACCCTTCACCCAATAGGACATATATATACGTCTTGCAGTACTTTGCCTATCGTACTGCAAGATGTATATATACATCTTCACTTCAGGAAGCTCCAGCACTCTCGGCTGTTAAGATACAGCCGAGATCTGGAGTTCCTGAAGCTTCAGGCATCTGCCGCATATGGAGCTGGAGCACAATTGGTGCTCCGGCTCCATATAAAGGCAGATGCCTGATCATTACAGACAGTAACACTGTGTGTGTCACCATCTGTAACAATTGTTAGTGTTGCCGGCGGGAGGTGTGGGCTGGTGTCGGCACGGTGGCCTAGCAGGGGAAGTGGGAGTCAGAGGGAGAGAGTGGGAGGGCCCTAAGCTACAGCAAAAAAAGAAATAAAGGGACAGCGAGGGATGGGGCAGCTGCACTACAGAAAAAGTGGATGGGCATTTTGTGGGGGTCCTTAACTAAGGATCGGTGGAGGGGACACTACACTACAGAACATTTAAAAATAACAGACAGTTGCCAGTACCTAAAATGACAGTTAATAGGTAGAGGGGGGAGGTGTAGAGAGCTGTTTGGGGGGATCAGGGTGGTTGGGGAGTAAGGGGGGATCCTACACTGCAGAAAATATAAAAATAAAAAAAATATCTATTTTATTAAACAAAAGGCTCATATTTTCATACTGGCAGACTGTCTGCCAGTACTAAGATGGGGGTGACCAGTGAGGGTGGGGGTGGGAAGAGAGCTGTTTGGGAGGAATCAGGTAGGGATTGGGGGGAGAATTATCAGGTGGGTGGCTAATCCATACAATGAAGCTAAAATTAACCTTTAAAACTACCTAAATAACCCCTTCACTGCCTGAAATAATAGAAGTGTTTTGTGCAGATGCAATTAGCGGCCTTCTAATTACAAAAAAAGCCATATATGTCTGCTATTTCTGAACAAAGGAGATCCCAGAGCCTTCCAAATTATTTTTACTGTTATATGTTATGGTTATATAAGATACTCCCTGCATAGACTATGAGTAAAATATATTAGCAATCTCCATGAATTCCAAGTCTCAAAAATGTATTCTACGTAGAGACATGTGAGAGATATTGAAATGTGGTTTTTAATAACACAAACGTTGGAGAGACTGGAGTGTCTGGAAAATATGTTGATGAATATAGCCCATGCTAAAATAATCTATATACACTAGTAAATTTATCTAGAAGATTAATCATTTTTTAAACATATTGGCTAAATAGTGATGGTGAGTATGCATCATATTCCTGTCTACAGCAGCAAAATGCCGGTTGAACTTGACCTGGAAAGGATTAAGCCTCTCATTAAGCTTAGTGGCTCAGATGGTTGGAATAATTGGATGTGAGCCAGAGGGCATCTATTTAGTCTATAATTAGGTCATTTCATTTTCTTCCTTTTCAGCAAGTGTATTTATATATTCATTTTAAATAATACTCAGAGACAAATACTAATAATTATAGTTTTAGATACAAATGTATTCCCTAAAGATTTTAAGATACTTTTAAATATTGAAAAGGAAATGGAAATATTATTTCAACAACATCCTTAGGTAAAACATTGATCCGTGAAAAAATAGTGTTTTGCATGTTGCAAATTATTTTTCCAGCAAGTTAGCTGATCTCCTTCTTGTAAACTAATTGAAACATTATTCCTTAGTGCATTTTTGTATAAGAATAAAAACTAGGCCTATTGTAGACAGCAATAATGTTTTAATACAAATGTATGGATGTTTCATGGTGCCATGCTAATAAAGACGTCACCCATTGGCTAATTCATTTTAAAATGATGCAACATATTTGTCAAAATCTGGCTAGAATATATCACATTACACAGAAAAGGAAGATGCAATAGAACCAAACAACCAGTAAAACGAGTGCGCCACTTATAAGCAAGTCCTACATGCACTGTAAAAAATAGCTGTGAAATTAACTGTAAAATGCTGTAAAATCATGACATCAAAATTGTGTAAATTGAAAAACAATAAAACTATGTTAAATTTACAGAAATATTCTGAAAATACTAAAAAATACAATTGTAAATCCAGAACCAAACACAACTATTAATTTTACAGTACGAATATGTTACAAGAATCATATGTATTTGTAGAATTATCAGAATACAGCAGTTTAAACAGAGAAAACACTGTACTACCGGAAGCAAAACAATACAGTTAAAATTACAAGCTGACAGTGTTAAAATAATGTTTTTGTTAGGCAGATTTTCATATACAGTATATACAGAGAGAAATTGTATTACATTTAACACATTTATATGTTAGATTTTACAGATAAGAATGTGTAAATGTACAGTAAAATTATGTTAATATGAAGGGTTTCAAAATCCAGTTGTGTCTGTTTAGAATTGAGCAAGCCTAACAATATATTAGTAAACTATAGTAAAACTATAATAGAAGTAGGTCACTTTTTTAAAAAAAAAAATACATTACATATGAACTATTTAAAAGATGTAGGGCGCCATGTACTAAACGGCGGACGGACAGCTTCTTAACTCGCGAAGCTGTCCGCCCGCCTCCGCTACACATGGGCAGCGGATCTGTTGATCCGCTTGCCCGTATGTATCATTACACACTCATTGGAGTGTGTAATGCCCGCCCCTTCAATCGCGCGACCAATCACGTGACTGAAGGGGCTGTCAATCACAGAGAGCGAGCGTGCTCTCAGTGATTTTGTAGGGTGTAGGAAGCAGCGGTCTAATGACCACTGCTTCTTACATTGCGGGAAGCAGGCTCGCATATGCGAACCTGCCCCGCAAAGGCTCCGGAGCAGCTTTCGCTGCTTCGTACATGGAGCCCATAGTGTTTTTTGTTATAAATGCAGCCTCCCATAAAGAAAGGGACAGAGCAGGAAGTACAATCAGCTTCCTGTAGGGCTCAAGTCAGTGTTTCTTATCATCCATCTTGTTCATAGCTCTTCAGCGCCTGCTCTTTCCATAACCTAATAACTGTAAGCAGTAGATTACTTGCTAATACTGTCCTACAGTCTATTTACAATAATTATCCTGCATTCCTGCCTATTTTTTTTTCTTATTTCAGACTTATGTAGCATAAAGTTGCTGAGCCATATGCACATCTGCTTATTTTAATTCCATTCTATTCTTTTAGTAGTTACAGTTTCCACAAGAGCTATCACAGCAATAAATTCAGTCTTTTCAAGGAATAAAAAAACACTATTTCTGTCTAGCTTGTTTGTAGCTGTATAGTTCCACAGTTACTGGAGTGAGGACATATTTTGTAGTCATAATAATAATGCTGACTGACTGAGGGTTAATTCATTAGTCTGGTAGGTTTCATGCTTACTGCTTAACGTTTTTCAGCATTTGTGGAGCAGTGGATTTTGCGATCATCCATGTAAGGTAAAACTTATAAAACAGGCAATTTTGTTAGTTTGCTAAAATTGATTACCTTTTCTTTTCCCCAGCAAAACACTTGAGACATTGAGGGGTTATGTGCTGCACTGTATGGTTCATAGGAATGAACCCCATTGCTTTTTCAAAAGTGTTAGCGCTGGCTGCAAGCGGACGTTTTGTACGTATTCAGCTTTTAAAGCTCATTTCTATTGTGTTCACAGTGTGCATGAACCCTCTGTTACTGCTAGAGACTTTGTTACAGATTTTAAATGCGTCATTTTGCTGTGTCAGCGCCTATTTCATACATTTCCTACATTGGTCTTTTTTCATTTTCTCTTGTATTGTTCTTCCTTTCTCTATTTTCTGTCTATTTGGACACAGATTCATGTTGCACAATGTTTTTTTTGTTTTTTTTTAACTGTAATGTATGTTTTTATACAATTTTTTTTCTTGATCCTGCTATTCTTCAAGATGGTTTATGTTGTGTGTGGATCGAAACATTATACTCAACAACATGACGTATCCACCCCCTGGGAATTCCCCCGGATTGGCCAGACACTGCATCGGCTATTCCAGGGTGGATGAAGCCGCTGATCTTGGTGTAATTAGCAGAACAATGAGTATACTGGATGAAGTGTGGAGGATGTCGTCTGCACGGAACGGGGAAACCCGCCGACATTCCTCACATTTTGTCTACAGCAATAGGGTTAATAGTATATAATTATTAATTTTAATTATTATTTAAATAACACTTTAAATATTTAATTAATAATAGCTTGACAAAATGTTTTAGGATGTATGTGAAGTTTTTTGTTGTTGTTAATGAAGCTATTTTATTATTAATACAGTCACCTGTTTTTCTTCTATTTCCCAAGGTGTTTTTTTTTCATCAACCCAGAGAAGGGCACAAAAGTAGAGAAGACAAAAAAATCCTGTCATCATGTGAACCCTAGAGTTCTTACCTTGATTCAGGAACTTTTAGATCATGAGTGGCGTGATGTCTGACTATGAACTTAATAGCAAAATAGAATGATCCAGGCACTCTGTGTAGGTAAGATAGGCAGATTTATTTTGACAAACACGCAGCAATGTTTTGACTATCAATGGAGTCTTTTTCCATTGGGAGTTGAAACGTTGCTCAGTGTTTGTCCAAATAAATTTGCCTATCTTACCTACATCTTTCTATTTTGCTATTGATACTTGGGGACCCTGCCAGTCCTGGACTTGGATGCACCTTGGAGGGTAGTGGAAGAGTGTGGTTACACCCTTGCTTTACTGTGAATATGGACTTAAAGGGACATAAAACACTAAATACATGCTAGATAGAATGATGCATTCAAAGAAAAGATTAGTCCATGACTAACATGTAGATTTATTTTTTAAAGTTTCATTAGTTGTTTAAAAAGTGACAAAATAAGTGTAAAGTTTTAGTGTCTATAAAACACTGGGAGCTGCCATGTTGTAACTTGTGTTACCTTCTCTGCTGTGGCAAATTAGGGACAGTTATAAATAGGTCACTAGAGTGTGCAGCCAATGGTTGTGCTGGATTTAACAGTGTTCTGCACTTCCATTTCTTAAAGGAACTGAAAAGCTCACAATTTCAGAATGGAATTACAGGCAAAGAGGATAAAATAAATAATGAAAGTGTATTGCAGAGTTGTTTTATATATACAATTTATCATTTTATATTACTATCTCAAAGTGTTTAATGTCCCTTTAAGTTCATAGGATTTATATAACTTATACTGTACACATGTGCCACACTCATAGTTGAAGATTTGTTTCAGCTCATTAGCTGTCTACTTCTTCAAGCTGAAGAACCAATAAACGTTTTAGACAAAATCGTCCGAGTTTTATTGCTCTTAAATTTCATGATTTTGCATTCCTGTACATCAATTTGAAGAGCTTGTTTGAAGATACATTTGTTCAATGTATTCTAATATGGAAATGCAGTAATCCTTTAACAGTATTAAAAATTCTAAATTTTAGTCAAAAAATATAACCTCTTAATTGTTCTCTGACAACTTTTGGAGAAAAGTCTTTTCCTCTTTCTTGCCCTTTATTTCTCTATTTTTCTTTAAAGGGACATGCATCAATTAAAAACACATATTGAGACAACTGTCTCATTTAGTAGTTTAATAACTGAATGAGAGTGACATTTGATAAATAAAAGAAAAAAACAAAAAACAATTTTTAAGCAAATACTTACCTGCCACCGGTTCCTCCCCCTGCTTCTCAGTAGCATTACAGGAATGCATAAAGTGCACACCATGCATGTGCACCCCCTGATACGCAAGCGCCATCAGAAGATTCCCCTCTGATGGAGCTTGTGTGCATGTGCAGTGTGCACTTTCTGCATTCCGCGTAATGCGACTGAGAAGCAGGGGAAGGGAATGGCATCAGGTAAGTATTAGTGATGTCGCGAACATAAAAACGGTGAACGTGAACTTCCACAACTGTTTGCGAACGGGCGAACCGCCATAGACTTCAATAGGCAGGCAAATTTTAAAACCCACATAGACTCTTTCTGGCCACAATAGTGATGGAAAAGTTGTTTAAAGGGGACTAACACCTGGACTGTGGCATACCGGAGGGGGATCCATGGCAAAACTCCCATGGAAAATGACATACTTGATGCAGAGTCTGGTTTTAATCCATAAAGGGCATAAATCACCTAACATTCCTAAGAATCCTAAATTGTTTGGAATAACGTGCTTTAAAACATCAGGTATGATGTTGTATTGATCAGGTAGTGTAAGGGTTACGCCCGCTTCACAGTGACAGACCAAACTCCCCGTTTAACGCACCGCAAACAACCGCAAACAGTCCATTTGCACAACCGCAAACTCCCCATTTTCACAAGGTTGGATACCAAGCTAGCCATGTCCTGTTCCTTGTCCTCACTGATGTAATTGAAGGTCTCTTCCTCCACCCAGCCACGTACAACACCAAGGGTCCCCGAAAGGTGACAACAAGCCCCCTGGGACGCCTGCTGTGTTTGGTCTTCCACCTCCTCAAAGCCACCTTCCTCCTCTGACTCCTCTTCTTCAGACTCCTCTCTCTGCGTTGCCTCTCTCTGCGTTATTATAAGGTGTGTTAAGTAGTACTAAATTTGGGGCACTGCGCGTGCAATCTAATGTGCCACCAGATAGGAGTGGTGAGTTAAGTAGTACTATTCTTATCAGTTTAATCCCTGTTACGTCCCCTATCAGGGGACGTGTATATGGCATCGATTTTAGGAACCGGGAGATGGAAAAAGATGCTTGGTCGGTCCTCCTACTTCAAATTTGGGGCACTGCGCGTGCAATCTAATGTGCCACCAGAGTGGTGTGTTAAGTAGTACTATCCTTATCAGTTTAATCCCTGTTTCGTCCCCTACCAGTGTTGTTTTTTTTTTAATTGTACACTACTGTTACACCAGATATGAGTTGCACTGGTGTGACACTGTGCCCTGGCAGGCAGGCACTGAAACGCACACGTGTGAAGGAAACTGACTGCTATTATTTCACAGTCAAAAAGTGTTGTTTTTTTAAATGTACACTACTGTTACAACAGATATGAGTGGTGGCACTAGTGGGACACTGTGCCCTGGCAGGCAGGCACTGAAACGCACATGTGTGAAGGAAACTGACTGCTATTATTTCACAGTCAAAAAAGTGTTTTTTTTTTTTTTAAATGTACACCACTGTTAAACCAGATATGAGTTGCACTGGTGTGACACTGTGCCCTGGCAGGCACTGAAACGCACACATGTGAAGGAAACTGACTGCTATTATTTAACACAGTCAAAAAAGTGTTGTTTTTTTTAAATGTACACTACTGTTACACCAGATATGAGTTGCACTGGGGTGACACTGTGCCCTGGCAGGCACTGAAACACACACGTGTGAAGGAAACTGACTGCTATTATTTAACACAGTCAAAAAAGTGTTGTTTTTTTTAAAATGTACACTACTGTTACACCAGATATGAGTTGCACTGGGGTGACACTGTGCCTAGGCAGGCACTGAAACGCACACGTGTTAAGGAAACTGACTGCTATTATTTAACACAGTCAACAAAGTGTTGTTTTTTTAAAAAATGTACACTAGTTACACCAGATATGAGTTGCACTGGGGTGACACTGTGCCCTGGCAGGCACTGAAACGCACACGTGTGAAGGAAACTGACTGCTATTATTTAACACAGTCAAAAAAGTGTTGTTTTTTTTAAATGTACACTACTGTTAAACCAGATATGAGTTGCACTGGGGTGACACTGTGCCCTGGCAGGCACTGAAACGCACACATGTGAAGGAAACTGACTGCTATTATTTAACACAGTCAAAAAAGTGTTGTTTTTTTTAAATGTACACTACTGTTACACCAGATATGAGTTGCACTGGGGTGACACTGTGCCCTGGCAAGCACTGAAACACACACGTGTGAAGGAAACTGACTGCTATTATTTAACACAGTCAAAAAAGTGTTGGTTTTTTTAAATGTACACTACTGTTACACCAGATATGAGTTGCACTGGGGTGACACTGTGCCCTGGCAGGCACTGAAACGCACACGTGTGAAGGAAACTGACTGCTATTATTTAACACAGTCAAAAAAGTGTTGTTTTTTTTAAAATGTACACTACTGTTACACCAGATATGAGTTGCACTGGGGTGACACTGTGCCTAGGCAGGCACTGAAACGCACACGTGTTAAGGAAACTGACTGCTATTATTTAACACAGTCAACAAAGTGTTGTTTTTTTAAAAAATGTACACTAGTTACACCAGATATGAGTTGCACTGGGGTGACACTGTGCCCTGGCAGGCACTGAAACGCACACGTGTGAAGGAAACTGACTGCTATTATTTAACACAGTCAAAAAAGTGTTGTTTTTTTTAAATGTACACTACTGTTACACCAGATATGAGTTGCACTGGGGTGACACTGTGCCCTGGCAGGCACTGAAACGCACACGTGTGAAGGAAACTGACTGCTATTATTTAACACAGTCAAAAAAGTGTTGTTTTTTTTAAATGTACACTACTGTTACACCAGATATGAGTGGTGGCACTGGGCAAGTGGGCACAGTATACGCTGTGAGCCTGACACACACGCTGGCAGGCAGGCAACTGCAATTAGATTACACAGGAAAAAAAAAAAAGCAGACTGATGTTCTAGCCGTAAAAAGGGCTTTTTGGGGTGCTGTCCTTATAGCAGAGATCAGATGAGTCCTTCAAGACTGTAGTGGACACTGAATACACTAGCCTAGCTATCGATTTCCCTATTAAATCAGCAGCAGCTACACTGTCCCTCCTCTCACTAACAATGCAGCTTCCGAATGAATCTAAAATGGATGCTGTCCAGGAGGTAGGAGGGTCTGGGAGGGAGGGTCTGCTGCTGATTGGCTGGAATGTGTCTGCTGACTGTGAGGTACAGGGTCAAAGTTTTACTTAATGATGACGAATAGGGGGCAGATCGAACATCGCATATGTTCGCCCGCCGCGGCGAATGCGAACAAGCGCCGGGAACTATTCGCGACATCACTAGTAAGTATACTCTATAAAAATTATTTTATTTATTTAATTTTAAAAATGAGACAGCTGTCTCATTCAGTTATTAAACTATTGATGAGACAGTTGTTTCAAAAGGCATGCATGTCCCTTTAGCTATTACTCTTTCATTCTCTCGACTTTATTTCTTCCCATCTCCTTTCTCTTTCATATCCAATAAGATGATCACTAATCTGTCTGCTCTCTATTCTAATGTTTGTAAAGTACATATTACAAATTTGTATGTTGAGAAATTACAGATGTTTGTGTTTACTGCTTTGAAGGTAAAGGGATAGTCTAGTCAAAATTAACCTTTAATGATTCAGAGAGAGCAGTGTTCCCAAACCCAGTCCTCAGGGCCCTTACTCAGGCCAGATATTCATTATATCTTAACTAGATCACAGGTGAAATAATCAGCTGATGGGTGAACTGATTGTTTCACCTGTGCCTTATTTAAGATATAATGAATTTCTGACCTGAGTAAGGCTCCTGAGGACTGGGTTTGAGAAATACTGAGATTGAGCATGCAATTTTAAGCAACTTTCTAATTAACTCCTATTATCAATTTTTCTTTGTTCTTTTGGTATCTTTATTTGAAAAATAAAAAATGTAAGCTTAGTAGCTGGCCCATTTTTGGTTAAACACCCTGGATAGCGCTTGCTGATTGGTGGATACATTTAGACACCAATAAGTAAGCACTATCCAGGATGTTGAACCTAAAATGGGACGGGTCCTAAGCTTATATTCCTGCATTTTCAAATAAAGATACCAAGATAACAAAGAAAAATTGATAATAGGAGTAAATAAGAAAGTTGCTTAAAATTACATGCTCTATCTGAATCATGAAAGGCTAATTTTGACTAGACTATCCCTTTAATAAATTCTTTGAAAGACAAGTTATTGTTGGATTTTTTTAAGTCTTTCAGTACAGTAACTCTTAAGGCATATCTAGCTTTGCTTTTTGAATTTTTAAATACTTTGAGGCCTATTTATCAAAGGTCTGTCGGACCTGATCCGACAATGTGGATCAGGTCCGACAGACATCGCTGAATGCGGAGTGCAATACGCTCTCCGTATTCAGCATTGCACCAGCAGCTCTTGTGAGCTGTTGGTGCAACCCCGCCCCCTGCAGACTCACGGCCAATCGTCCACCAGCAGGGGGGGTGTCAATCAACCTGATCGTACTCGCCTCATCAGAGCAGGTGGACAGGTTATGGAGCAGCAATCTTTAGACCGCTGCTCCATAACTTGTGTTTCTGGCGAGTCTAAAGACTCGCCAGAAACACAGGCCCTCTGAGCTTGATAAATGGGCCTCTTAGTCTACACTGAGTTACATTGTTCACATGTCTGGTAAAAGTCACAAGTCTATAAGAAAGCAGTGCAATTTAAATGAAATAGTCTAAGATAGAAGCCCGTAATGTATAGGAACAGATTTTTTTTTTTCACTGAGCAATAATCCTGGCAATGTAAAATATTTTTTAGATAAATTTAAAGTTTATATTTGAGATTGGTATTAGATATGGAGTCATAGAGCAGGATTTTATACCTTTAATTTATAATGGACACATTTTACAGAAAAATTTTTTTATTTAAATGTTGCTTTAACGATAAAACTTGTCATTACACTGCAAAAGACACTCACATTAACATTAACTAAAAGACATTAACTAAAAGACACTCTATACATTAACTAAATATTTTAATAGTATTTTGGCACATTGTGTTTCATGAATAATATGTAAAACACTGTACTTGCTCCCGGCATGGAAAATGAGAAGGTGAGTAATGGCAGCGGCATTATTCGCTTTATTATTTGAAAGTGGACAATGCCACTGCCTTAGACCCCCAGAAAAAGAAGAAAATGTGATTATGCGTCATGCAGCAAACAGCTATTGCTAATTCAGAAGAAAAGGGTTGTTGGATTTACCAGTTTAAAATAATTTTTTTTGTAAATTACAACAGTTCTAAACTGTAAAATGTACAGTTTAAAACTGTAATGTTGTATAAATTTTTAATGTATTTTTTTACAGAATTATTCTGTCAATCAGGGCAGTCATTTTTTTGTAAAAACAACAGAAAAAAAGATGTTGGATTTACCAGATTAAAATGTATTTTCTTGTAAATTACAACAAAAGGCTGAAAAGGCTAATACTCAGTAGTACCCGTATGAAAGAGTTAGATATAAACATTTGAAAAACTCCATAAATCCGTCACCTGAAATGATCTCTTGTCTCAGTTGTACATCGCCAGTGTTAATCACTTTCCTCCGTTGTAGCATATATCCATCGGCTACTGTGATGTGGATCCGTTAGGTTGTGTACCGTCTGAGCATCTCCTCTGTTCAAACACTGCGCTGCTTTGCTCTATGTCATCGGCACAATAGGTCCCGCCTCCAGACTCCTCCAGCTATGCTTACGGCTCTCTCTCACTTGCTCTCCATGCAACTCGGAAACAGAAAAATTAGGAATGGAGTCACAGTACTCCACGGTAAACAAGAAAAATAATCCAAATCCTTTCCAGGCAAAGAGGACTATAAAAGTTATTATAAATGAATCCAGTATTTTTCCATGATAGGATAAAACATATGAAATGTATTATTATAGCATTAAAAAGTAGGCAGACTCCATAATATCAAAAAACTGAGCAATAAAAAACAACAATGCCAGACCGGTTTCGGTCAATTAGACCGTAGTCTTAGACATAAAATTTAGATGACAGATGCAAGCCATTTAAAGCTACATCTCTTCTGTGATTGGTGATTGCTAAATAGTGCTCACAATATTTTTAAGCCTATATGTGTCTATGTTTATGTTAAGGACTTTATATAAGAAAATTAGAGATGCTTATATTGAGCTTAAATATATATTATAAGCTTATAGGACATTCATACAATATGTGTAAAAACATATAAGGAAAAGATACATGTTATTATAATATCTATTCTAAACATGAACAACCATACAATAAATATATGTATATACAAAATATGAATTAGTAGCTTAAATATGGTAAATAAAAAAAGATATTAAATACACATAAATGCTAAGATACATATTGCATGACCTGACACACATTCAAAAGTTATTATTCATAATGGTACAAGAAATCCTATCTCAATAAACCATATGTATTACATATTACAAAGAACCTAAGAAAGATGCCTAGTATACTCATATTAGCATCATACTGATACATGTAGTAAAGCACCACACTTATTTATTTAATTAAGGGAACACTTATTAGGGTGAGGCTAGATATCAACTTTACCTGTGCCAATAGTTGATTATATCAAACTCTGAGTTGAATCTTTTTGGTAGCAGGCTACCGAGCTTATGAATACAGTAAATTTCTTGTCTGGATAAGATGTGTAATTTATCTCCTCCTCGTGGGGGGCTCACAATCTGCTCGATAGCCTGCCACCTAAAGGATTGCAGATCACTATTATGTTCTTCCAAAAAATGTTTTGATAGAGCCGAAACAGCTCTATCATTAGTTACATAGGAAAGATGTTCCTTGATGCGAGTGCCCATCTCCCTTGTAGTTTTCCCTACATATTGGCGGGCACATATCGTGCACTCTATGAGGTACACTACAAATTTGTTACCACACTTGACACATCCTTTAGTGTCAAATACTTCTGATGTAGTTGCTGAAGTAAAAGTAGTAGATATGTTCACGTGATCACACGATCTACAAGATCTTTTACCGCATTTGAATGTGCCATTAAAGTGAAGCCAAGAGCTTCTACTTTTTTCTTTTTTAAGCATACTGGGAGATAATAAATTGCCCAAAGTCAAGTTTCATTTGTAAGCAAAATTGCATCCGTCATTAATGACATTGCGCAACTTGGAATCTCCTCTAAGAATAGGTAAATTATTCCTGATTATATTACATACCTGGTAATATTGATTAGAGTATGTGGTTACCATAGGCTTAGTCATAGTGCCTGTACCTCTTGTAATGTTCTTAGTCTTAGATAGATAAAGCTGACTTCTATCCTTTTGACTAACCTCTGTATAGGTTCTCCTAACCATTTTCTCAGGGTATTGTCTAGTAATAAGTTTCTTACTTAGATCCTTACTCTCTTGTTGAAAATCTTCATCCTGAGTGCAATTGCGCCTAACTCTCATGAATTGGCCTTTTGTAATTCCCCTAAATACATGTCCAGGATAACTACTATTAGCATGTAAAAGGGTATTGCCTGAAATTGGTTTTCTGAAGAGAGTCGAGGATATTTTCATAGCTTGGTAATCAGATGTTAGTGTGACATCCAAATAATTTATGGATGTTTTGTTCCATTCAAAAGTGAATTTGAGCCCTACTTTGTTAGTATTAAGATACTCAACAAAGGCAAGGGCCTGTTCATAATCAGAGGACCAGATGATTAACAAATCATCAATATAATGCACATATTTCACGAGTGACGAAGCAAAGATGTTGCTATCTCCATAGATGTGGAACTGCTCCCACCACCCCATGAAGAGGTTGGCGTAGGAGGGGGCAAACTTTGCCTCCATTGCAGTTCCACGTCTCTGGAGATAGCAATCATCATTAAACATAACATTTTTTTGTTGCAATAGAAATTCAATTGCATGAATCAAAAAATTCCTATGATCTCGAGAGAGTGTAGTATAATGATCCAGAAAAAAGGAAACTGCCTCAATACCAAATGTGTGAGGTATAGTAGAATACAGGGAGACCACATCAATGGTTAACCAACTGTACTCTGGTTCCCATTTAATCTTTTCTATTTTAGATAATGTATGTGCAGTATCACGTAAGTAACTGGGCAAACATTGAACTAAGGGTTGTAAAAAAATCATCTACCCATTTTGACAATGGTTCTAAAAGAGAACCAATGCCTGCCACTATGGGTCTGCCCTGTACATAATACAAACTCTTGTGAACCTTAGGAAAATGGTGGAAGATGGGCATCACTGGGCTATCTACCATTAGGCAATCAAGAGTCTGCTGATCAATGATGCCCACCTCCACACCATTAAAATGTATAGTTTAAAACTGTAAAGTTTACATTTTTAATGTATTTTTTACAAAATTATTCTGGCAATCAGGGCAGCCATTTTTTTGTAGAAACAACAAAAAAAAGATGTTAGATTTACCAGTTTAAAATATATTTTTTTGTGAAATTACAACAGTTTAAAACTGTGAAATGTGCAGTTTAAAAATGTAAACAACTTTACAGTTTTAAACGGTAATGTAATTTTTACAGAATTATTCTGGTAGCCAAAGCTGACAGTTTTTTTCTGTAAAAACAACAGGATTTTTTTTACAGTGTGTAATAAACCAATCTTTGTTCTCTTTGTATTCATTTAAAGGGACACTGTACCCAAAAATTTTCTTTTGTGATTCAGATTGAGCATGAAATTTTAAGCAACTTTCTAATTTACTCCTATTATCAAATTTTCTTCATTCTCTTGGTATCTTTATTTGAAATGCAAGAATGTAAGTTTAGATGCCGGCCCATTTTTGTAAACAACCTGGGTTGTCCAAAAAAAGCTTAGATGCCTTCTTTTTCAAATAATGATAGCAAGAGAATGAAGAAAAATTGATAATATGAGTAAATTAGAAAGTTGCTTAAAATTGCATGCTCTTTCTGAATTACAAAAGAAAAAGTTTGGGTTCAGTGTCCCTTTAAAAAATAAAATGTACATATACTACACTACTGGAAGCTAGCTAGTGATTGGTGCCTGCACACATTTTTCTCTTGTGATTGGTTGACTAGATGTGTGCAGTGCTATTCCTTTAGCAAAGGTTATTAAGGAAATTAAGCAAATGTAATAATAGAAGTATGTTGAAAAGTTGTTTAAAATTGTATGTTCTATTCAAATCTTGAAAGAAAAAAAAAATGGGTTTCATGTCTCTTTAAATACCTCTTTTGTGGAAAGAACAGCCCGGGCGACGGCTGGAGTGAAGGGCAGTTTGACCCCTACTTTGCGGGAGCAATGGTAGGCTCCGCTGTGGGGGTGGAGAGAGAGGGGAGGAGATAAATATCCCTCCCAGGCGTACAGTGTCAGTGCAGAGTAGGAGCAGCGGAAGCAAGAAGGTTTTGTCAGCACTTACCTGGAGATCGTAGTCAGCACTTACCTGATGGAGGCTCTGTTGTCACAGCTGTTGGCGGTCGCCAGGCAGAATGGTGAGGAGTGGATCCGAGAGCGGTTGAGCGGCGGTACGGCGGTGGTTCCAGCTGGAGGAGCGGCGACGAACAGGACCAGAGGACGGCCGGCCAGGAGGTCGCGGCCACCAGAGCGACTCAGTCCGGATCTTCACGGCGCCAGGTCCAGCAGAGGTGGCGCAGGGCCTGGGCGTCCAGCGGAGGTGAGCGGAATGGCGGATGGCGGACGAGGACGGCAGGTTGCAACGGAGGCTGAGTCGCGGCCTACCACGGGGCCGGTGGATGACGTCATGGTCGGGCGACGTCAGGAAACACCGGGCGCCGGTCGCGGCAGGAGGAGGTCGCTGAGGAATAGGACTAGCGGTCCGGAAGCAGGTAAGTTGCACTGAGTTATCGAAGAGTATCCCCTTAGTAGCTGGGCTATCGAAGAGGGTTCCCGAAGGCGGGAAAGGAAAAAGGGGCATGCAGGGAAGCATGGCTGCGGTTGGGTTTATGAGGTGGTACAGGCGGGAAACAAGGTGGAATGGGGTGAGGCAGCAAGTGGCAGGTTAGGAAAGGGAATTAGATAGCGGGGGGGCGCCAGGGTGTGGCGGCAAGCGGTAGTTAGGACGCAAGCAAGGGGGGGAGCATGATAAGGCTGTGAGGTGAGGCAGTTGGGGAGCCGGGATAAGGCTCAAGGGTGCAAGCTGTAATTAGGTAGGTTTGTAATGGGGTGAGGCCGCAAATGGCAGGTTAGAAAAGGAAATTAGCTAGCGGGGGGGGCGCCGGGGTGTAGCTGCAAGCGGTAGTTAGGACACAAGCAAGGGGGGGGGGGGAGCGTTATAGGGCTGTGAGGTGAGGCTGTTGGGGAGCCGGGATGAGGCTCATGGGTGAGGCAGTAAGGGCGCAAGCTGTAATTAGGGTAGGAGCAGGGTAGCCAGGGCACGGCTGTAGGCAATAAGGGAGCCAGGTTAAGGCTCAGGGGAGCAGTGGGTTTTTGTCTGTTAGGTAGGGTGGTGTGCGGCATTTGGGTCAGAGACTACAAAGTTAAAGGTTGAGATGGGGGGGGTGATGAGAAAGGGGTGGGCAGTTGGTGAGCCGGGATAAGGCTGAGAGATTAGGGGAGCAATTTTGATGGTTTTGGTGGCAGGGGGGGGGGGCTACCATACAGGCTAGGTGGTGGTAGTGAAGGGGGCTAGGATTAGTAAAAAATTGTGGGGCAGGAGGAGGAGTCGGACAGGACTCAGGGAGTAGGGGGGGAGGCAGAAGGGGGGGGCAGGGCCGTGTCGCGGCCGTAGGATAGGTTAAAGGGGGGGTTTTTTCAGTGTGGAGCTGGGATTGGGCTCGGGCAGATAGGAGGGGCTAGCGTTCGGTCGGGTAGCAGGAGGGAGGGGAGTTGGCAGTGGTTAGATAGGGTGGGTAGCTGGGAGGTTGAGGCGAGGCAGTTGAAGTAGATGGCAAGGGGTTGGTGTGTAAAGGGAGGGTGGTATAGGGGAATAGTTTGTGGAGTATGCTCCGCGGCGGTAGCGGGAGGGAGGGGGGGGTGTGGGTGGTGTGTTGTCAATGTGGTAGTTTCAGTAGGGGAGGGGGGGGGGGGGCTATAGCGGGGAGGGGGGTTTTTGGTTTGGTGGGAGGCAAAAAGGGAAGGGTGTTGATTTGGCATTAACTTTGTAAATCCTCTAGGTTCCAGTGGGGCGGACAGGAGGGGTGTGGAGGCTCCGCAAGCCACGGGAGGAGGCAGTAGGGAGCTGCAGGAGCGGCTTACGGATCCCCCATTGGAGTTGAATGCCAGTGGCAATCTGGACGAGGAGGATCCAGTGGAAGGGACTTCAGCGGCAGGAGGGACGGCTGGCCAGGTAGGGGGCATGGCGGACCTGGTGCAGCTTCTTCAATTGTTGTCTCCACAACGGGGAGGGGAGGGAGAGGGGCTAGGGGAAGCAGTTCGGGGAACAAGGGGGGAGCGAGGTGGGGACAGGGATGTTGTTACGATGTCTTCTTCACAGTCATTAGGTGCAGGAAGTAGGAGAGAGAGGGGCACTTCGCCCGTAGTAAGAGCTGCAGGGTCCGGCGGCCGCCGGAGATCCAGATCACCTATACGGCGGCCTCAAGGCGGAGGCAGGCCGGATTCGCCATTTCGAGCACGGTCAGAAAGGGATCGAGAAAGGAGCAGATACGGCAGGGGGCGGTCTCCTGCCAGACGGAGTGGAGTACGTAGGAGGCTGGAGGTCAGCAGAAGCCGGGAAAGTCCAAGAAGAGAACAGAGGACTGAACAGGTGTCGGGTCCTACTCAGGGGCCGGTGACGGTGCAGCAGCCTGCAGGTGAGGTGATGGCTGGGGGAGCGCCAGGAATGAATGCGGCGGGGAGTGGTGAAAGAGAGACGTTGGTAGCAGGTTTGAAGGGACTTTTGGCCGCGCTTGAGAAGCCTAGTAGTTCAGGGGTCCCGGTAGCAGCGGCATGGGTGGCCCCAGTGACGGGGTTGTCGGGGGTAGCGCAAGCGACATCGGGAATGGTACAACAGAGTGGCGGGGTCGCGAGCCAAGGGGGGGCCGCGACGGTGGTAGCGGGGGAAGTGGTTAGGGTACCCGAAGGGGCGCTTCGGAGGCCGTGCCTATGTTCGGTGGGGCCGTTAGGAATCCATCTAACGAATGAGTTGAGGGAAAAAATAGGGAAGAGGGAATTTGTGGAGATATTCTCCCTGTTGCCTCTGGAACATGTATTGGAAGTGAAGGAGGATGAGAAAGACAAGGGTAAGAAAGAAGAGGAGGAGAGAAAGAAACGGTGGAGGAAATTGCCCAAGACTTTTGGGAATTGGTCCCGGGCTTTCCGTATATTAGCTAGCGTGTTCTGTGAGAAGTTCCCGGAACAAGGAGCATCTCTTTTTTGCTATTATGATGAGATAGCAGGGGCGTATAGCACATATGGCGGTATGGCGTGGTGGAGGTACGATGAGGGGTTCCGCCAGCGGATGGCAGTTCGCCCGGAGATGCGTTGGGACGACAGGGACATGGGGATTTGGTTGGAGATGATGACTCCACTGCGGGGGAATCATTCCTTTCGGAGTTTCGGGCAGGTCGGAGGTAGTGGCGGATCCGGTGCCGTACCTGGAACAGCCATACGCAAGGGACTCTGTTTCCAGTTTAATGAGGGGCATTGTAGGTTCGGTAACTCCTGCAAATACAAGCATGAGTGCTCAGTATGTGGGGGAGTGCATTCCGGGGCAAAATGCTTCCGGAAGGGCAGAATTGGAACCAAGCCAGGGGAAATGGGTACATCGGGCGCGGACGCCGGTGAAGGTAAGAAAGATGGTCCCGTGGCTAGAGGTGTACGCACGTGAGCGGGGACATGCGGGGGATGCGGAGTTGCTCTTAACGGGATTTAGCACAGGGTTTGTAATTCCGTTTAGGGAGCAGCAGGGGTCAGTGGTTGCAGGTAATCTGAAATCGGTAAGGGACTTTCCGGATGTGCTGAGGGAAAAATTGGGGAAGGAGGTTCGACTTGGTCGAATGGCGGGCCCGTTCAGGGAACCGCCACTTCCGGATTTAAGGGTATCCCCTCTGGGGGTGGTACCGAAAAAGACTCCGGGTCAGTTCAGGATGATACACCATTTATCCCACCCGAAAGGGGTTTCAGTGAATGATGGCATTGATCCCGAGCTGATATCGGTGAAGTATGCATCTTTTGATAAGGCGGTTGGGTTGGTGAGGGTGGCCGGGCGGGGGGCCCTGATGGCGAAAGCTGATGTAGAATCGGCCTTCCGGTTGTTGCCGGTACACCCGATGTGCCATCACCTGTTGGGATGTAAGTTCGAGGGCCAGTTTTATGTGGACCTCTGCCTCCCGATGGGCTGTTCAATTTCCTGTTCATATTTTGAAAGGTTCAGCTCATTTGTGGAGTGGGTGGTGAAGAAAAAATCAGGGAAAGTCTCGATAGTGCACTACCTGGACGACTTCCTGTTTGTGGGCCCGGCGGGTTCGGAGGTATGTGAACGGCTTGTGGAATCTTTTGAAGAGGTCGCTCGGGAGTTTGGTATTCCCGTAGCAGCCGACAAATCTGAGGGTCCCACTTCGGTGCTGAGTTTTTTAGGAATCGAAGTGGATACAATCAAGATGGAATGCAGGCTTCCAGAAGACAAAATCCGGGACCTGCGGGAGGTAATTGACAGGGTTCTGGTCCGCAAAAAAGTGTTGCTTAGGGAAGTACAATCGTTACTGGGGAAGTTGAATTTCGCAGGGCGTATCATTCCCATTGGGAGAGTTTTCTGTCGCCGGTTATCTTTGGCGACTGTTGGTGTGACCAATCCAACCTTCCATATCCGTTTGTCGGTAGATGTAAAGGAGGATTTGAGGATCTGGAAAATCTTCTTGGAAGATTTTAACGGGAGCTTGCTGATTCAAGAACTCGGGTGGTCGGACGACCAATTGTGTCTGTTTACTGATGCGTCGGGTGCTCACGGTTTCGGGGCATTTTTGAATGGCAGGTGGTGCGCTGGGGCTTGGCCGCAAGCGTGGGCGGAATGGGGACTGACCAAGAATCTGACATTTTTGGAGCTGTTCCCGATCGTGGTGGCCTTAAGAATTTGGCCAGAGGAACTTAGGAATAAGAGAGTCTGTTTTCATTCCGACAACCTGGGGGTGGTTTGGGCGATTAATCGCCTGACGGCAAACTCCCCGGCAGTGATTCGATTACTTCGGGCATTTGTATTGGAATGCTTGCGATGCAATGTTTCTTGGAGAGCGGTGCATGTCCCTGGGCGCTTTAATGTAATTGCTGACTCTTTATCCCGGTTTCAGTGGGATCGATTCCGAGAGGCGGCCCCAGGGGCGGACGTGGAGGGCGCGGAATGTCCGGAGGATCTGTGGCAGCTTGGCTGCCAGGAACGCTGAATCTGGTGCAAGGGGCGTTAGCCCCTACCACATGGAGGGCATACGTCCGAGTGTGGAAGATGTGGCGGAATAGGATGGAGATGGAGGCCTGTCAGGAAGGTGTTGTGGAATGGATGAGAATTTTAATGGAATGGTTAGGGTGTTGGAGGAGAGAAGGGCTGTCGCCCTCAGAGGTTCGGAAGAGAATGGCGGCGTTGGCCTTTTTGTTTCAAATGTTGGGGTGTGTAGATATAACTAAGAACTTTGCGGTGCGGATGGCGGTCAGGGGTTTGTGTAGGAGAAGGGCGCGGGCTGATGGTCGGAGGCCGTTGACGTTTGCAGTACTGCAAGGGGTGGTTGAGAAGTTAGGAGCTCTCTGTTTTTCGCATTATGAGGAGCTGTTGTTTAGGGTGGCCTGTGTGCTGGCCTTTTTTGGAGCCTTTAGGGTCTCGGAGTTAATGGGTGTGAACAAGCAGGATAGGCAGGGACTGGGAAGGCAAGAGGTGGTGTTGAAGGAAGAATCAGTAGAGATATGGGTGAGGAGGTCCAAGACGGATCAGGAAGGTAGAGGGGCGATGGTAGTGTTGCGAGGGATCGGGGGCCGATGTTGCCCGGTGCGAGCGGTAAGGGAGTTTTTGGAGGTGTCAGGCTATACGTCAGGGCCGTTGCTAGTTCATGCGGATGGTACCCCATTATCTAGATTTCAATTTGTGGCGTTGGTGAGGAAGGCGCTGGTGGCGATGGGTTTGAGAGGGGAAGATTTTGGATCTCATTCGTTTCGGATCGGGGCGGCAACGGAAGCTGCAAATTTGGGGCTGGACGCGGGGGTGATCAGAAAGATTGGCAGGTGGAGGTCTGAAAGGTTCCGGGGGTATGTGAGACAAGGGATGGTTGCGCAGCTGGAGAGTCGTTGATGAGTGGCTATCTTATTTGCTTGACAGGGTCGACGGAGTGCTGGATCTTGGGACACTCATATGTTTTTTGGGCGAGGAAGGCGGCTGCTGTCAAAGCGAATGGGTTGCAGTTGGGTTTTTCAAAGGAGCAGGTGCAGATAAGGTGGTTTGGGATAAGGGGGATGAAGTGGGCCCAGGTGATTGGGAAGGTTACGGAGTTGGCCAGAATGTTTAATCCCCCTAGGATATTGGTCCTTCATGTGGGGGGAAATGACTTGGGGTATATGTCACAAAAGGATTTGTTATGGGGAATGAAGAATGGGCTTGATAGGTTGCTGGAACTGTTTCCGGGTCTGACGTTGGTGTGGTCGGAGATAGAGAGCAGGTTGGAGTGGCGATCGGCATGGGATTTAAAAAAATTGGAGTTATCTAGGAGGAAAGTGAATAGAACTATGAGTGGGTACGTCAGACGACTAGGTGGAGTGGGGCTCAGGCATGTGGAATTTGAGGGTGAATCGGGTAGGTGTTTCTACCTGAAGGACGGTGTCCACTTGAATGAGGTAGGGTTACACCTATTTAATTTCACCATTAAAGAAGGGATAGAAAAGGCCTTAGCTGTGTGTGGCGGTACTCGCTGAAGGCGAGTGGTGGCGGGGTGCTTGCTGTGGTCTGTTGAGGCTTACGCCTGATGGATAATGGCTAGTACTTCTGTCGGGAACAGAAAGGGAAAAAGTGATGGTTGACGCCCCGCCCTGAAAGGGGTGGGGGCTTATAGAGGACAGGAGCAAGCATTGGGAAAACTGTTAAGATATGAAAGGTTGATAATGTTGATATAAAGTTGAACTTGTTGTTTATTGGTTAATAAACAAGCTGCGGCCTTTTCTTCCCATAACTAGTGGTTGTGTCGTTATTTGAGGTGGGTTGGAGCGAACTCAAAAATGGGGGGTCAAGAACAGCCCGGGCGACGGCTGGAGTGAAGGGCAGTTTGACCCCTACTTTGCGGGAGCAATGGTAGGCTCCGCTGTGGGGGTGGAGAGAGAGGGGAGGAGATAAATATCCCTCCCAGGCGTACAGTGTCAGTGCAGAGTAGGAGCAGCGGAAGCAAGAAGGTTTCCCGCCCTCCCTCCCTATAATAAGATGAAGATGGTGTATGTCGCAGCTATGGCGGGGTGCTTGCTGTGGTCTGTTGAGGCTTACGCCTGATGGATAATGGCTAGTACTTCTGTCGGGAACAGAAAGGGAAAAAGTGATGGTTGACGCCCCGCCCTGAAAGGGGTGGGGGCTTATAGAGGACAGGAGCAAGCATTGGGAAAACTGTTAAGATATGAAAGGTTGATAATGTTGATATAAAGTTGAACTTGTTGTTTATTGGTTAATAAACAAGCTGCGGCCTTTTCTTCCCATAACTAGTGGTTGTGTCGTTATTTGAGGTGGGTTGGAGCGAACTCAAAAATGGGGGGTCAAAGTTGTGCTTTGTCCCATTCTCCCTAGAGAGCCAAAAAAGCAAATCCTAACCTAGGTTACAGATGCTGTGAATCAATAATTGCTTTAGGAAATTTGCAATATTTGGAAGAAAACCGATGTTACAGAATTTGCTTTTTGTCCTCTCTAGGGAGTGTGGCACAGGTACATTTTTTTTTTTTACACAAAAATAATTTCATGTTTCTTTAAAGGGACACTAAAGTCAAAATTAAACTTTCATGATTCAGATAGAGAATGCAGTTTAAGAGACTTTCCAATTTACTTATATTATCAGATTGTGCACAGTCTTTTTGTATGCACACTTTCTGAGGCACCTACTGAGCATGTGCAAGAGTTTATAGTATATACATATATGAGTCTGTGATTGGCTGATGGCTGTCACATGATACAGGTACGGGGAATTTAAGTACATTTTTAGAATTTAAATATAATTTAAAATTCTTTTTATAATGCACTTGTTGGTTATGCAATTCTTTTCTATTCACTTATATTCTATTTAATGGTCTGTTAATGTTAGTATATTGGCTTAAAATGTTTGCTTAGAGTTGCAAATATTTGTATATAATTTGTACATAACTGTCAAAATGTGATGTATCTTTCAAATCAGTTAATGTTAAAAATATGTGGTATATCACAAATAATTTACTTCATGAATGCTTTGAGATGATTTTGAAAAGTTAAAATTCATGTTGGAACTCCCATTGTTAAAAGAATATTAATTATATTAAACTATATTTTCTGACTCATCAAAAATGACCCAGGAATATGTGTGCATTGTTGTATTGTTTATCCCTTATCTCAGTTCTTTTGACAGACTTTTGACAGACTTTCATTTTAGCCAATCAGTCCTACTCATAAATAACTCCACAGGAGTGAGCACAATGCTATCTTTATGCCACACATGAACTAGCAGTGTCTAACTGGGAAAAACTGTCAAAATACACTGAGATAAGAGGTGTCCTTCAAGGGCTCAGAAATTAGGTTTAGCTTTCAACAAAAAAATACCAAAATAATAAAGCAAATTTGTTGATCAAAGTAAATTGGAAAGTTGTTTAAATTTACATGCCCTATCTGAATCATAAACTTTTAATTTTGACTAGCCTGTCCCTTTAAAAATCTACTTATAGGAGCCGCACTAAGATGGAGCTGTAACATACTGCTCAAGTTTACTACTGTAGAAAGCAAACAAAGCTTTCATACTCTAGGAGTTAATCACTGAGGGAGAGGTGACCACGGAACATGAAGGCTGACAGTTGATTCAAGCATTTGCAAACCGCACGGCACCTAAAATCAACTGCAGCGGTGAGGTGTGAGCCGCCATCTTGGCCACGAGGTGCAACTCCTGACACACAGGAGAAACCAGCAGGCAAGCTGACTAATCTGCAGGAGGTACAAATGAACTAGATATATCGGACATAAGGATATGCTCCGACATACAAGTAAGCTACAAGGGGTCTCCCTGGTCACGACTACATGTACATAAAAATGTTGAGGGGAGGGTGAAACACCAGGGGAAAAAAAAGCTAACAGGGGTGTGTATGATAGAATGCCTCAGGCCAGTGAGGAGTCGCATATAACAGCATTAATATAGAGATTTTACTCACAAAGCTGATTCTATGTAGCTAATAGCAGATAACCCATCCTATAAGAACACAAGTTACTTTTAAAAACGGAACTGTTGATTCTTGTTCCTCTCTCTCCTGAAGATAATTCAAGCAGAAAACTGATGATATATTAAGCCAATATGACTCCCACAGCAAAAGCTACGATATCATAACAAAGTACTAAGAGGGAGTTACGTTGCAATAATACATATACACACAATAAGGGGAGAGAGGAGAGGGACATATTGGTGGAGATACAATATAGCTAAACGTAGAAAGTCACACAGATCTTCTAATCTATAGAGGTGCATATAGACAGAGATCCCAGGAGTTATACTAAACCTGGTAGTGAAAATATAATTAAAGAGGCAACTGTCTGGAGGCTTAATTACATCACAGCAGCAAAGCAATATCTAAATACCAAATCCTCATATCCAACATACACACCCCTTGCCACAAACGCGCTCAAAAGCGCTAGCCATGAGCCAACATATACCTCAAATCTAAACAGCAAGCGTTGTACCCTGCTACTTAACAATTCACGCCAAATATCTCGGCCAGGAAACAAAACAAATCCTCTCAGGGGCCCAAAATACCGGCAGCTGCCTTGTTTTTCAAACCAGTAGGGGAGAAAAAATGCCAGAAAACACCAGCATAGAAGAAGATGTAGATTCAGAAACAGATTCTCAGATTAATGAAGATGAAACTACTCCCATCACGAGAGCTGATCTCAGGACCTTGGTGTCCAAACAGGATATTAATAAGAACTTTGACAAGCTTTGGGACAAATTTGATTCATTTCAGAATATGGTCACCAATAGCCTCACAGAAATTAAGACATCACAGAACTAGGCTCTAGAGTGGCTACGTTAGAGGAATCAGAAACCGCCATAACAGAAGATTTAACTACCCTCAACCACAGTCTAACCACACAGCAACAAGAAATGGATGACATCCAAGATAAGTTAGAAGATCTTGAAAATAGAAGCCGAAGATGCAATCTACGGCTGAAGGGGATCCCAGAAGTGGTGTCTGCAGACGAGTTACCCAACTATCTACACCAACTTTTTCAAGCAATCACAGGGGAGGTAGATGATGGAAAATTTCAACTTGAAAGAGCTCACAGAGCTTTAAGGGCCAAACCAAAAGAAGACGCCCCACCGAGAGATGTGGTTATCAAATTCTTCAGATTCCCAGAAAAGGAGGCAATCCTTGCAGCTGCAAAGAAAAACCCTACATTTAAATTTCAGGGGACAGTAATTCAATTTTTTCAAGACCTCTGTGTCAAAACGCTTCAGAGAAGAAGCTACTTGAAACCGCTTACTGCACTCCTGAGGAAACACCAAATAGTGTACCGATGGGGATTCCCCTTCAATCTACATATCCTACACAAGGGCAGAACACTAAGCCTTAAAGACCCAACAGAGATTCCAGCAATCTGCAACAGTCTCCAAATAGAAACGCCGGAATTGCCACAGATGAAAAATATGACAGAAACACCACAACAATCTTCGGGATCAGGACAGCCTCAGAGGCAAAAGTGGATGAATGTGACGAAGAGGAAAGCCAAGACATGAAGACCAGCACTATACAGCTTACCACAAGGTGTGTTATATCTGTTCTCAAACTGATAAAGAAAGCAGAGCGAGATGCTACTTTTTGCTCGCTCTCCTCTATCTTAAGCCGGAAGGTGGAGATGCATTGGTATGTATCTGTGCTTCCCTCAACTTATAAGGGATTACCTAGGTAGGGACGCAGAACATAAGACTGATGTTCCAGATGAAAGTAATTGAACATTAATAGCTGAAAGACATGGCAAATCAGGTCTAGATAACTAAAAATATGTTTAGCATGATAATTCAAAATACTCTTCTTTGCTTGAAATAGGCTAACTAGCAGTAGGGGCATAAAGTACTCACTTGTTGTTAATAGGTGAGGGGGGAGGGGGAGGGGATTTTCTTTTTTGTTATGATGAGAAGGTTATTGTCTATTGACAAATCTGTTTTTGTTCTTCATGCCTGTACTCTAATACTAATCTACCTGCTCACCCGAGTGGGGCGGATATTGAAGCACATATACGCAATGTCTCTGGTTTGATGTAATGAATATGATGGCAGAGCCGGGGGGGGGAGCCCTCACTTCAGAATTGTAAGTAATGACAGGTGACATAAGACTTATTTCACACAATGTACGGGGCCTCAACACAGACCTTAAACGCAGGATGGCTTTGAACCAATACTCTAAGCTAAAGGCTAACGTTATCTATCTACAAGAAACACATTTCACTAAGGGATTAGTACCGAAGTATTGGTCAAAAAGCTATACCCAACACTATCATCATTCCACCACTGATACAAAAAAAAGGGGGGTGTCAATCACTTTGCATAACTCTTTGGATTTTGTAGTGGAACAGACAATTGAAGACCCAGAGGGAAGGTTCCTGATTCTGAGAGGAAGGTTAAGGGATAAACAAATAATTTTAGGCAACATATATGCCCCAAATGAGACACAAATCTCCTTATTTTCTCATATTGCTTACTTATTGACTCAATGGTCACAAGTTAGGATCTTATTGGGGGAGATTTCAATATATCAATGTATACATTTCAGGGCACAGACAGGCTAAAACTAACTCAGAAGCAGATGAGACACAACTCAATGGTTAAAAAGATTAAGGAGACCCTTTTATCACACAACTTAATAGATTCCTGGGACACTTTATATGGTAAAACCACAGACTACACCTACTACTCTCACGCACACAAGACCTACTCCAAATTAGACTATGTATATTTGAGTCAGATATGGATCCCAGACTTGATATCCTCTACCATACATGCATGCGCGTGGTCGGACCATTCCATAGTCCAAATACACATCAAAGAGACATTCCATGTTAGTACTGCACGCTCTTGGAACTACGACCCTTATGTATTGCAAAACCCAACTGTACACAATTCCATAACTTTAGCTTTATCTGAATATTGGGAACTAAATGTAGGATCCACCTCCAACCCAATAAATACATGGACAGCACACAAACCCTTTATCCAGGGATTACTCATTAAAGAGAAATCGGCCATTACCAAAGCAAATAGACAGCAAATGGACTCTCTTCAGACCCAGATAGACACACTTACTAAACTACATCAGCAGAACTTAGCGACAGAAGTCTTTCAGGAATTACAGACTAAGAGATCAGAATTAGCAACTATCATGAACAAAGTAGCGGTTAGAGCAGCACACAGGCTGAAAGCACAGTACTTCCTCTATTCTAATAAACCTGACAGATTCTTGGGGCATAAGCTTAGAGAAAAGACTAAATCCTTTGCAATACCACATCTTCTGAAAATGGACGGCACAAGCACCTCGAATCCTCAGGAAATAGTGAATAGTTTTGCTCAATATTATGCACGATTATATGACGGAGAAAAAACGGCACATAATGACCACACTAAGCAAATGACGTGCCAATTTTTAGATAGCGCGAAACTCAAACCCATAGATGACAATGTCAGAGATAAATTGAATGCGAAGGTGTCTGCCAGGGAGGTACTTAACGCTATCAGAGACCTGAAGCCTGGAAAGGCAGCAGGTCCTGATGGGTTCCCAGGAGAGTATTACCATCTTTTAAAAGCTACCTTAATCCCACATATAGTGACACTTTGCAACGACATATTACAAGGCAAGGAAATCCCAGACGAAATTCTCCAAGCTAAGATAGTGGTGATCCCTAAACCGGGAAGGAACCCAAAATTGTGCCAAAATTATAGACCCATATCATTAATTAACCAAGATATAAAGATATTCATGAAAATTTTAGCAAGCCGGCTTAAATTACACCTACCTGGCCTGGTTCATACGGATCAGGTGGGATTAATTTTGGAAAGAGAAGCCCCAGACAATACTAGACGTATGATCTCCCTAGTGGATTACTTAAACAAAACACGGACGCCTTCTCTGGTCCTATCTCTGGACGCGAGAAGGCATTCGATAGGATAGACTGGGACTTTATGTTTGAGGTTTTAGACCGACTAGGATTTCAGGGCCCATTTATACAGGCTATTAGAAGCATATATTTACACCCCACAGCACACATCAGAGCGGCAGGCTATCAATCCAAACTTATTGACATACGAAATGGTACAAGACAAGGCTGTCCTCTGTCACCACTCCTGTTTGCGCTCTGCATAGAGCCGTTGGCAGCGACAATCCGTTTAGCTCCAGAGGTGTATGGCGTCAAGATAGGGGGGGAAGAATTCAAAATATCTCTGTTTGCTGACGATGTCCTCCTCACCCTGACAAGACCATTAACGTCTCTCCCATACTTGTATCAAATACTCCAAGACTACTCTGACATTTCAGGATACAAAATCAACTTAGACAAGAGCGCAGCATTACCTCACACTCCCAAATCACACAAAAAAATCGATTGACACTAACTTCGCATTTAAATGGGTAAAAGAGGCACTGAAATACCTAGGAATTAAAATATCAAGTGATATGACAGAACTATATAAATTGAACTATGTTCCACTATACAAAACAATCAGGCAGGAGATAAAAACATGGAAAGTTGGTGGTTTTTCGTGGTATGGTCGATTATCGGCTGTTAAAATGAATACTCTCCCAAGACTTCTATACCTCTTCAGGTCCTTACCAATCAAAATCCCTTTAGTAGACCTCAATAGACTACAGACTGACTTGATCGGCTTTATAAGGGGCAGTAAGAAAGCTAGAATTCCTTCCCATACATTACTTCGCCATAGGCAACTGGGAGGGGTAGGAGTTCCCAATCTCATAAACTACTACCAGGCGGTGAGACTAGCACAGACCACTTTACTAGGTAAGAAACCAAACGACCTTAGATGGGTACGAGTCGAGACACTGATGGCAGGCTACAAACACTCAGATGATATTCTCTGGGAGCAACCGGGACATATTTCTAGTAGGCCACAGGCTTCTAAACTAACAGGAGAGATGATGGCACTATGGAGTTCGCTGTCTACCTCTCTAAATTTACTACCGACAGACTCACTGAAGAGACCAATTAGGACTCTTATGGACCAAGACTTCCACATTCAGATGGGAAAATGGGAGAACAAAGGACTCTACAGAGTGGCGGACTTCTTACATAATAAGGTAAAATAGCGACATTCTAACAACTACAAGAAAAATTACAACCAGAAAGGCTACATTGGTTTTTATACTTACAAATTGCATCAGCCATACTGAAAGCTATAACTCGCAATCCCAGACAAAATCTGACTACACTAGAACGATACTCCAGCTCGAGTATTAGACACAAAAAACTTATTTGTCACATATACATCTCAATACAGATGGCCAAAAACATTTCTATGGGAATTAGACACAAATAGGATCCAATCCAAAGAGGAATGGGAAGAAACCTTCTATACTGCAAGGAAGGGTCTGATCAGTGCAGACTTTAAAGAAAATTGTATTAAAACCACCTTCAGATGGTATCTCACACCAGTAATCACATCGCACTATAATCAGAAGGGTAACAAAAAATGCTATAGAGGGTGTACAGAGACGAGGACTTATATACACATGTGGTGGGAATGTCCCCAGATACAACTGGTATGGTCTAAACTATCTACACTACTAAGTGATGTTCGGTCTGAAAACATAAACTTGACAATGTCCCAAGCATTATTGAACGAACATATCAAACCCTTTAACAAAGCCATCAACACATTCATACGCACACTATGCACAGCTACTAGGATATGTGTGGCCAGATACTGGAAGATAGGGATCCCCACATGGGGAGAAATAATAGAGAAGATCATAGCCACATATAAGTTGTCCGAATCAGCCTCTTTTATACAAGCGAACCATGACCAATTCCTAAAGATATGGAATTACTGGATTCTGAAGGGATATTAAAACATTACTGATAAAGAACTATAACACACAGACATTAACGAACACAGACATTAAATTAAAGTTACAAGGGGAAATAGAACACCGACTGTTTATGAGAGACCCTTGTATAACAAAGAGGGGGGCTTCCTCCCTGGATCTATGGCAGGAGATTGAATGAGACAGGCAAGTTACAGTTAAAGTTTATGTTTTGTTTTGTTGTTTAATATTTATTGTTATCATTTACAGTTGGGGGGGAAAGAGGTTCAATTTATGTATTGGAGAGCTATAGAGGGAAGGACATGGTTGTAATGTTACAAAGACTTTTTACTTCTTGAATGATATCCACTCCTCTCGCTTTTGGAAGCTATAATGATATATGCAGACATACAGACATACGGACTACTCTGGTTGAAGCTGCGCTAAAATCTTATTTTCTCGATTTTGACATCACATGAACTCAAGCCTACCAGGCAAGGAGGAGCTGAAGATTTCTTTTTGAGAGGTGGGAGGGGCAAGGGATCTTACCTGAATGAATAATATGTGATGTAATTTTTATATGTTCTGCAATAAAAACAATTTCAACTAAAAATCTACTTGTAACCTCACCAGAACTACCATTACACTTAATCACACTTATCTCTATTCTATTCAATCTTTATTACTTGTTTCTTTCTATTTTTTAATACTTACCTTTTTTGCTGTAAAAGATTTTGATGTTCAAGGAAAAACCTAAACCTGTAAATATACAGTATCTCACAAAAGTGAGTACACCCCTCACATTTTTGTAAATATTTTATTATATCTTTTCATGTGACAGCACTGAAGAAATGACACTTTGCTACAATGTTAAGTAGTGAGTGTACATCCTGTATAACAGTATAAATTATTGTCTAAACTGTTGGCATTAAAAGTGAGTACACTCCCAAGTGGAAATATCGAAATTGGGTCCAATTAGTAATTTTCCCTCCCTGATGCCATGTGACTTGTTAGTGTTACAATGTCTCAGGTGTGAATGGGGAGCAGGTGTGTTAAATTTGGTGTTATAGCTCTCACACTCACTCATACTGGTCACTGGAAGTTCAACATGGCCCCTAATGGCAAAGAACTCTCTGAGGATCTGAAAAAAAGAATTGTTGCTCTTCAAAAAGATGACCTAGGCTATAAGAAGATTGCCAAGACCCTGAAACTGAGCTGCAGCATGGTGGGCAAGACCATACAGTGGTTTCACAGGACAGGTTCCACTCAGAACAGGCCTCGCCATGGTCGACCAAAGAAGTTAAGTGCACATGCTCAGCGTCATATCCAGAGGTTGTCTTTGGGAAATTGATGTATGAGTGCTGCCAGCATTGCTGCAGAGGTTGAAGGGGTGGGGGGTCAGCCTGTCAGTGCTCAGACCATACACCGCACACTGCATCAAATTGGTCTGCATGGCTGTCATCCCAGAAGAAGTCTCTTCTAAAAATGATGGGCAAGAAAGCCTGCAAACAGTTTGCTGAAGACAAGCAGACTAAGGACATGGATTACTGGAACCATGTCCTGTGGTCCGATGAGACCAAGATAAATTTATTTGGTTCAGATGGTGTCAAGCGTGTGTGGTGGCAACCAGGTGAGCAGTACAAAGACAAGTGTGGCTTGCCTACAGTCAAGCATGGTGGTGGGAGTGTCATGGTCTGGGCCTGCATGAATGCTGCCGGCACTGGGGATCTACAGTCCATTGAGGGAACCATGAATGCAAACATGTACTATGACATACTGAAACAGAGCATGATCCCCTCCCTTCAGAGACTGGGCTACAGGGCAGTATTCCAACATGATAACAACCCCAAACACACCTCTAAGAGAACCACTGCCTTGCTAAAGAAGCTGAGGGTAAAGGTGATGGACTGGCCAAGCATGCCTCCAGACCTAAACCCTATTGAGTATCTGTGGGCCATACTCAAATGGAAGGTGGGGGGGCAAGGTCTCTAACATCCACCAGCTCTGTGATGTCATCATGGAGGAGTGGAAGAGGACTCCAGTAACAACCTGTGAAGCTCTGGTGAACTCCATGCCCAAGAGCGTTAAGGCAGTGCTGGAAAATAATGGTGGCCACACAAAATTTTGACACTTTTGGCCCAATTTGGACATTTACACATAGGGGTGTACTCACTTTTGTTGTAAACGGTTTAGACATTAATGGCTGTGTGCTGAGTTATTTTGAGGGGACAGCAAATTTACACTGTTATAAAGGATGTACACTCACTACTTTACATTGTAGCAAAGTGTAATTTCTTCAGTTTTGTCACATGAAAATATATATTTCAATATTTACAAAAATGTGAGTGGTGTACTCACTTTTGTGAGATACTGTATACATATATATATATATATATATATATATATATATATATAGGTAGTCAGAAATTCCCATATTTCACAGATGACTCCAACTCATAAAACTTGTCTTTTCAAGAACATTTATTTTCAAAGTTTAGGCCCCAACTTAGGCCTTTGTCAAGTTATATGAGTTGGAGTCATCTGTGAAATATATATATATGTATATGTGTGTGTGTGTGTGTGTATGTATATGTATTTACTGTATTTCAATATTAAATGTAGAAAAAAGCCTCCAATGCCTTGAGATAAAAAGTCCAACTTTAATGGTCAATATAAAAGTTTAACAGAATTTAGCAGCAAGCATCTTAGACTCTTGCTACTAAATTCTGTTAAACTTTTATATTGACCATTAGAGTTTGACTTTTTATCTTAAGGCATTGGAGGCTTTTTTCTACATTTAATATTGAAATTCATTTTCCCCTTCATATTAAAAAGCCAAGTTGCCATATGAACAGTCTCTGGAAGGCTATGCTATATTATTGCCTTTGAAGAAACCCTGATCTTATCACAGCTTCTACAATAGCCAGAGTTCCATTCACATCAGTGATTGGCGGAGCGGTGTTGTTTACGTCAAGGACGTGCTGGGCCTGCTGTCGTTACACAGATGGATGCGGTTTGAGGTGAAACGGTGAAGGTGTGGTGGATCCACTTCCCCTGTCTACATGGAGCGTGGCGGTGGTGGTGCTGATCAGGAAACGCGCGTGGTGAGAGAAGGTCCCCCCTTCCATATCCCTTCCGTATACTTCGTGAGTGCCAGCATAATTTGTCTCCAGATTGGAGGTTTTGAGTGTCTGTGCCCTGTCTACATTGGCAGTTGGGACTACCGAGCTACCTGCAACCTGATACTGATTATTGGGAATTTAATTTTTCCTTTTGCTCCTAAAGTTTATATAAAACACAGCCTTTGGATATCTAACTTTGTTTTGTATGTATATACTGTATATATATTTATTTTTTTTATATAATGTTCACACTCTGTAAAAGCAACATTTGTAAATAATACAAACAAACAATAATGTCAAAGGATACATTTTGGAATTCATTTTTCATGATTTAATAACTTCAATCCATCTTTATGAAAGATTATGACCAACTAATTTGTTTGCTTTAGTCAATGTGGAAGAGCTTCTCTTTGTGATGATAACAACATTGATTAGGTATTGTATATTTGTTTTTTAGATGGTCAGTATGCAGCATATCAATATGCTGATGAGAATGAAATTGTCTTTTCTAGCATAGCTTTGGCATAATTTGATTCTATCTTTTTAAAGGGACAGTACACTGTAAAATTGTTTTTATATTAGCCCCTTAATGACAACTGACGTACCAGGTACGTCCTGCAAAAACTTTCAGTTAGTGACAATGGACGTACCTGGTACGTCAGTTGTCTAAGAGAGTGCTGGAAGCGATCGCAATCGCTTCCAGCAGCTCTCAGGGTATTGCAGTGATGCCTCGATATTGAGGCATCCTGCAATACCCTTTACAAAGCATCCGATGCAGAGAGAGCCACTCTGTGGCCCTCTCTGCACTGGTAGCGATGGTGCCGTTCGTTGGTAAGTGGAAGCTTACAAGGGAGGAGGGTGGACGGCCCATCGCTACCCGGCATCCGGTTCCTACAAGTGCATTGTGCACCCCGGATGCTGGGAGCGTACGGAGGGGGGGCCTGCGTGTGCGTGCGTGCGTGTGCGCACGTGCGAGGGCAGCAACCACTGCCACCAATGATTACTAAGAGGGAGGGGGGGCAGCAAACATTTTTAAAAAAAAAAATAATAATAGGATCTGGTAGGGTTAGGGGGTGGGGTTATTGGGGGGGGGGCAGCTACACTACAGAAAAAAAACGAATAAAAAAAATAAAAAAACACAAAAAAAAACTTTATTTTTTTGGGAAAACTGGGTACTGGCAGACAGCTGCCAGTACCCAAGATGGTGGCAAATAGGTAGGTGGGGATGGTTAGAGAGCTGTTTGGGGGGGGATCAGGGAGGTTGGGGGTTAAGACAGGGGTCCATCACAGCTGAATAATTAAAAAAAAAAAGACTTTCTGCCAGTACTTAATATGGCGGGACAACTGTTGGGTGGGGGAGGGAAGAGAGCTGTTTGGGAGGGATCAGGGGGTGGGATGTGTCAGGTGGGAGGCTAATCTCTACACTAAAGCTAAAATTAACCCTGCAAGCTCTCTACAAGCTACCTAATTAACCCCTTCACTGCTGGGCATAATACAAGTGTGGTGCGCAGCAGCATTTAGCGGCCTCCTAATTGCCAAAAAGCAATGCCAAAGCCATATATGTCTGCTATTTCTGAACAAAGGAGATCCCAGAGAAGCATTTACAAACATTTGTGCCATAATTGCACAAGCTGTTTGTAAATAATTTCAGTGAGAAACCTAAAATTGTGAAAAATGTCACTTTTTTTTTTATTTGCTCGCATTTGGCGGTGAAATGGTGGCATGAAATATACCAAAATGGGCCTAGATCAATACTTTGGGTTGTCTACTACACTACACTAAAGCTAAAATTAACCCTTCAAGGTCCCTACAAGATCCCTAATTAACCCCTTCACTGCTGGGCATAATACATGTGTGGTGCACAGCGGCATTTAGTGGCCTTCTAATGACCAAAAAACAATGCCAAAGCCATATATGTCTGCTATTTCTGAACAAAGGGGATCCCAGAGAAGCATTTACAAACATTTGTGCCATAATTGCACAAACTGTTTGTAAATAATTTCAGTGAGAAACCTAAAGTCTGTGACAAAATTTGTGAAAAAGTGAACGATTTTTTTTATTTGCTCGCATTTGGCAGTGAAATGGTGGCATGAAATATACCAAAATGGGCATAAATCAATACTTTGGGTTGTCTTCTAAAAAAAAATATATACATGTCAAGGGATATTCAGAGATTCTGGACAGATATCAGTGTTCCAATGTAACTAGCGCTAATTTTGAAAAAAAGTGGTTTGGAAATAGAAAAGTGCTACTTGTACTTATTGCCCTATAACTTGCAAAAAAAGCAAACAACATGTAACCATTGGGTATTTCTAAACTCAGGACAAAATTTAGAAAATATTTAGCATAGGTGTTTTTTGGTGGTCGTAGATGTGTAACAGATTTTGGAGGTCAAAGTTAGAAAAAGTGTGTTTTTTTCCATTTTTTCCTCATATTTTATATATTTTTTTATAGTAAATTATAAGGTATGATGAAAATAATGGTATCTTTAGAAAGTCCATTTAATGGCGAGAAAAACGGTATATAATATGTGTGGGTACAGTAAATGAGTAAGAGGAAAATTACAGCTAAACACTAACACTGCAGAAATGTAAAAATAGCCCTTGTCATTAAGGGTAAGAAAACTGAAAAATGGTCCGGTCATTAAGGGGTTAATGTATTTTCAATGACTTGTTATACCAGCTGCAGAGTTTAAAATGTATGAAAAATTTAATTTTCAGGTTTATTTGTGTATATGAAGTAGCTGGTTTTGTGCTTTTAAAACACAGCCTATTACAATGGGTTGAGCTTCAGGTAATATCAGATCTCATTATGTTATCACTTTGTGTACACACACTTGCTTCCTAATCTTATATTTGTCTGGAAAACTAAAGCTTAATACATAGAGAGACTAATGGAAAATTATAATTTTATTACTTAACGTTCCTGCACCCCACTGTGAGTGTCATTTCTTCTGCTGGCTGTGTTTACTTAGGTTATTCAATAACTGAGACTCCAGTATAAAAACTTTCAGTATAGGTTGGGATACCACAAGCTAAATCAGCTATTTCAAAGGTCAAAATAGGAGTAAAGGAGCTACTTCCACTCCAGCAGGTAAAATGGATCATTATGAACAATTTAAAGGGACAGTCACCCAAAACAATTTTATCCCATACCTTTGATCTGCCAAAGACATATGCGTTTTTCTAATAGAGATATGGCAGCCAAGCGCCTCACCCTTCATCCCCTTCTTTACTAAATTCCATGCTCGTTCATGTATGAACCGTTGACGCATATGCATTTTAAGTTCTGTCCATTTTCAAGCCGAAATTGGAAGTGCAAGCGTGAACACGTGTTACGAATCCAGCCGAGGATTCGATTCTGATTGGCTGATTCAATTAAACTGAAACTTACTATGTAAAGGTGGGGGGAGTTTGGCTGCCATATCTCCATTAGAAAAATGTATTTGCTTTGGACGATTACTTGTATAACGCTAGTGGTGTTGAAAATGGGATGCGATGCAGGGGTATCGTTTTTGGCGAATCGAAGGTATGGGATAAAGTTGTTTCGGTTGTTAACTGTCCCTTTAAATGTGAGATTTTTTTGGGTAAACTGTCCCTTTCATTAATCTCTCTTTAACTAATTGACAGATAAGGAACAAACATTTTTAAAATATCTTTTATGAGGCACAAGTTTTTTGAAAGAACACGTAAAATCATACCAGGAAATCCATGTAAGAAATATTATGTACAGGGTTAATAATTACATTCTTACATGGATTTCCTGGTATGATTTGACATGTTCTTTCTCAAAACTTGTCTCTCAGAAAAGATATTTAAAAAAATTATATTTCTATATTTCACTCTTTCTTGAGATATCTATATGTTCTCAACTTCACTTGCAAAGTGTGAGTAGAAAAAAACTGGTGTCTCAAGAAAACTTTATTTATATATATATATATGTAATTTACTATTAAAGGTGATATGGATAAAGGACCTTTGGAGTGCTGCTATGTATATATATATATATATATATATATATATATATATATATATATATATACACATATAAACACATAAATACATATGTACACATATATAGACACACACACATATACATATATATATATATATATGGGACATCCTAAAACATTTAATGTAAAAATGGCTTAATGTAGCTTAATGAGTAAAAAAGTGGCCAAATGTTAATCAATTGCTGCATAATTTTGCACAACCCATGATTTCCACTATCCAAGCCTATCCTAGAAGTTTCATGGATTTTGGAATTCCACAAGGCAAATGAGTGACATTAAGCTTGTTTTTTGGGGAGCTTAATGTGGCTTAACGTACAAAATTGAACTTAGATGTTAACCAATTTCCACCAAACTTACCACAATACATTAATCTATGGATTCAAACATATTCTGAAAATTTCAGAACATTTGATAAAACATACCAAAAGTTATTCACATTTAACTATTTTTTTACAATCCTAAAACATTTAATGTAAGCAGCTTAATGTAAAAAGAGCTTAATGTACCAAAATTCACCACAACTTCATTCAATTGCCTTGAAACTTGGCACAAACTCAGTTTTTCACTTTCCAAACCTATCCTAGAAGTTTCATGGATTTTGGTGTCCCACAAGGCAAATGAGTAACATTAAGCTTGTTTTTTGGGGAGCTTAATGTGGCTTAATGAGTAAAAAAGTGGCCGAAAGTTAATCAATTGCTGCATAATTTTGCCCAACCCAAGATTTCCACTTTCCAAGCCTATCCTAGAAGTTTCATGGATTTTGGTTTTCCACAAGGCAAATGAGTGACATTAAGCTTGTTTTTTGGGGAGCTTAATGTGGCTTAACATACAAAATTGAACTTAGATGTTAACCAATTTCCACCAAACTTACCACAATACATTAATCTATGGATTCAAACATATTCTGAAAATTTCAGAATATTTTATAAAACATACCAAAAGTTATTCACATTTAACTATTTTTTTACAATCCTAAAACATTTAATGTGAGCAGCTTAATGTAAAAAGAGCTTAATGTACCAAAATTCACCTAAACATCGGTCAATTGCCTTGAAACTTGGCACAAACTCAGTTTGTCCCTTTCCAAACCTATCCTAGATGTTTCATGGTATTTGGTTTCCCACAAGGCAAATGAGTGACATTAAGCTGGTTTTTTGGGGAGCTTAATGTGGCTTAACGTACAAAATTAAACTTAGATCTTAACCAATTTCCCCCAAACTTCTCACAATATATTAATCTATCTATTCAAACATAGTCTGAAAATTTCAGGAAATTTGATAAAACATACCAAAAGTTATTTGAAATTAACAATTTTTTTACAATCCTAAAACATTTAATGTGAGCAGCTTAATGTAAATAGAGCTTAATGTACCAAAATTCACCAAAACTTCAATCAATTGCCTTGAAACTTGGCACAAACTCAGTTTTTCACTTTCCAAACCTATCCTAGAAGTTTCATGGATTTTGGTATCCCACAAGGAAAATGAGTGACATTAAGCTTGTTTTTTGGGAGCTTAATGTGGCTTAATGAGTAAAAAAGTGGCCAAATGTTAATCAATTGCTGCATAATTTTGCACAACCCAAGATATCCACTATCCAAGCCTATCCTAGAAGTTTCATGGATTTTGGTTTTCCACAAGGCGAATGAGTGACATTAAGCTTCTTTTTTGGGGAGCTTAATGTGGCTTAAAGTACAAAATTAAACTTAGATCTTAACCAATTTCCCCCAAACTTTTCACAATACATTAATCTATCTATTCAAACATATTCTGAAAATTTCAGGAAATTTGATAAAACATACCAAAAGTTATTTGAATTTAACAATTTTTTTTTACAATCCTAAAACATTTAATGTTAGCTGCTTAATGTAAAAAGATCTTAATGTACCAAAATTCACCGAAACTTCAATCAATTGCCTTGAAACTTGGCACAAACTCAATTTGTCACTTTCCAAACCTATCCTAGAAGTTTCATGGTATTTGGTTTCCCACAAGGCAAATGAGTGACATTAAGCTTGTTTTTTGGGGAGCATAATGGGGCTTAATGTACAAAATTGAACTTAGATCTTAACCAATTTCCCCCAAACTTCTCACAATACATTAAACTATCTATTCAAATATATTCTGATAATTTCAGGAAATTTAATAAAACATACCAAAAGTTATTCACATTTAACTATTTTTTTACAATCCTAAAACATTAACAGGCCCATTTATCAAAGGGCTTGCGGACCTGATCCGACACTGCGGATCAGGTCCGCAAGACCTCGCTAAATGCGGAGAGCAATACGCTCTCCGCATTTAACATTGCACCAGCAGCTCACAAGAGCTGCTGGTGCAACGCCGCCCCCTGCTGACTCACGGCCAATCGGCCGCCAGCAGGGAGCTGTCAATCAACCCGATCGTATTCGATCGGGTTGATGTCCGGCGATTCCTGTCCGCCTGTTCAGAGCAGGCGGACAGGGTTATGGAGCAGTGATCTTTAGACCGCTGCTTCATAAGTTGTGTTTCTGGCGAGTCTGAAGACTCGCCAGAAACACGGCCCTTCAAGCTCCATACGGAGCTTGATAAATGGGCCTGTTAATGTGAGCAGCTTAATGTAAAAAGAGCTTAATGTACCAAAATTCACCACAACTTCATTCAATTGCCTTGAAACTTGGCACAAACTCAGTTTTTCACTTTCCAAACCTATCCTAGAAGTTTCATGGATTTTGGTGTCCCACAAGGCAAATGAGTAACATTAAGCTTGTTTTTTGGGGAGCTTAATGTGGCTTAATGAGTAAAAAAGTGGCCGAAAGTTAATCAATTGCTGCATAATTTTGCCCAACCCAAGATTTCCACTTTCCAAGCCTATCCTAGAAGTTTCATGGATTTTGGTTTTCCACAAGGCAAATGAGTGACATTAAGCTTGTTTTTTGGGGAGCTTAATGTGGCTTAACATACAAAATTGAACTTAGATGTTAACCAATTTCCACCAAACTTACCACAATACATTAATCTATGGATTCAAACATATTCTGAAAATTTCAGAATATTTTATAAAACATACCAAAAGTTATTCACATTTAACTATTTTTTTACAATCCTAAAACATTTAATGTGAGCAGCTTAATGTAAAAAGAGCTTAATGTACCAAAATTCACCTAAACATCGGTCAATTGCCTTGAAACTTGGCACAAACTCAGTTTGTCCCTTTCCAAACCTATCCTAGATGTTTCATGGTATTTGGTTTCCCACAAGGCAAATGAGTGACATTAAGCTGGTTTTTTGGGGAGCTTAATGTGGCTTAACGTACAAAATTAAACTTAGATCTTAACCAATTTCCCCCAAACTTCTCACAATATATTAATCTATCTATTCAAACATAGTCTGAAAATTTCAGGAAATTTGATAAAACATACCAAAAGTTATTTGAAATTAACAATTTTTTTACAATCCTAAAACATTTAATGTGAGCAGCTTAATGTAAATAGAGCTTAATGTACCAAAATTCACCAAAACTTCAATCAATTGCCTTGAAACTTGGCACAAACTCAGTTTTTCACTTTCCAAACCTATCCTAGAAGTTTCATGGATTTTGGTATCCCACAAGGAAAATGAGTGACATTAAGCTTGTTTTTTGGGAGCTTAATGTGGCTTAATGAGTAAAAAAGTGGCCAAATGTTAATCAATTGCTGCATAATTTTGCACAACCCAAGATATCCACTATCCAAGCCTATCCTAGAAGTTTCATGGATTTTGGTTTTCCACAAGGCGAATGAGTGACATTAAGCTTCTTTTTTGGGGAGCTTAATGTGGCTTAAAGTACAAAATTAAACTTAGATCTTAACCAATTTCCCCCAAACTTTTCACAATACATTAATCTATCTATTCAAACATATTCTGAAAATTTCAGGAAATTTGATAAAACATACCAAAAGTTATTTGAATTTAACAATTTTTTTTTACAATCCTAAAACATTTAATGTTAGCTGCTTAATGTAAAAAGATCTTAATGTACCAAAATTCACCGAAACTTCAATCAATTGCCTTGAAACTTGGCACAAACTCAATTTGTCACTTTCCAAACCTATCCTAGAAGTTTCATGGTATTTGGTTTCCCACAAGGCAAATGAGTGACATTAAGCTTGTTTTTTGGGGAGCATAATGGGGCTTAATGTACAAAATTGAACTTAGATCTTAACCAATTTCCCCCAAACTTCTCACAATACATTAAACTATCTATTCAAATATATTCTGATAATTTCAGGAAATTTAATAAAACATACCAAAAGTTATTCACATTTAACTATTTTTTTACAATCCTAAAACATTAACAGGCCCATTTATCAAAGGGCTTGCGGACCTGATCCGACACTGCGGATCAGGTCCGCAAGACCTCGCTAAATGCGGAGAGCAATACGCTCTCCGCATTTAACATTGCACCAGCAGCTCACAAGAGCTGCTGGTGCAACGCCGCCCCCTGCTGACTCACGGCCAATCGGCCGCCAGCAGGGAGCTGTCAATCAACCCGATCGTATTCGATCGGGTTGATGTCCGGCGATTCCTGTCCGCCTGTTCAGAGCAGGCGGACAGGGTTATGGAGCAGTGATCTTTAGACCGCTGCTTCATAAGTTGTGTTTCTGGCGAGTCTGAAGACTCGCCAGAAACACGGCCCTTCAAGCTCCATACGGAGCTTGATAAATGGGCCTGTTAATGTGAGCAGCTTAATGTAAAAAGAGCTTAATGTACCAAAATTCACCACAACTTCATTCAATTGCCTTGAAACTTGGCACAAACTCAGTTTTTCACTTTCCAAACCTATCCTAGAAGTTTCATGGATTTTGGTGTCCCACAAGGCAAATGAGTAACATTAAGCTTGTTTTTTGGGGAGCTTAATGTGGCTTAATGAGTAAAAAAGTGGCCGAAAGTTAATCAATTGCTGCATAATTTTGCCCAACCCAAGATTTCCACTTTCCAAGCCTATCCTAGAAGTTTCATGGATTTTGGTTTTCCACAAGGCAAATGAGTGACATTAAGCTTGTTTTTTGGGGAGCTTAATGTGGCTTAACGTACAAAATTTAACTTAGATATTAACCAATTTCCCACAAACTTACCACAATACATTAATCTATCGATTCAAACATATTCTGAAAATTTCAGGACATTTTATAAAATATACCAAAAGTTATTCACATTTAACTATTTTTTTACAATCCTAAAACATTTAATGTGAGCAGCTTAATGTAAAAAGAGCTTAATGTACCAAAATTCACCTAAACATCGGTCAATTGCCTTGAAACTTGGCACAAACTCAGTTTGTCCCTTTCCAAACCTATCCTAGATGTTTCATGGTATTTGGTTTCCCACAAGGCAAATGAGTGACATTAAGCTTGTTTTTTGGGGAGCTTAATGTGGCTTAACGTACAAAATTAAACTTAGATCTTAACCAATTTCCCCCAAACTTCTCACAATATATTAATCTATCTATTCAAACATAGTCTGAAAATTTCAGGAAATTTGATAAAACATACCAAAAGTTATTTGAAATTAACAATTTTTTTACAATCCTAAAACATTTAATGTGAGCAGCTTAATGTAAATAGAGCTTAATGTACCAAAATTCACCAAAACTTCAATCAATTGCCTTGAAACTTGGCACAAACTAACAGGTACACTTGCATCTATTCCAGCGCAGCATACCGATCGTTCAAACCGCTACCCTTGAGGCCGCAGATGCCATAGAAATCAATTGGAGTCTGAAAACACAGGAAGGTTATGTTCGATTTCTGCAAGACGATAAAGCATATTAGATAATAAAAGTAAATTATAAACTTTATTAAAATTCTATACTCTTTCTAAATCAAACAATATTATTGCTCCAAATTTGGTGCAAACTAATGCTTCAATTTTGATGCACTAGTAGATATAGGTAGGGATAAAAATGAAATACATTACTACTTATGGATTATGTTACATCTTTGTCTATTATTACAAAGCAAGAGGACAATATTATTGCTCCAAACTTGGTGCACTAGTAGATATAGAGATAAAAATTAAATAAATACATAACATAATATAGCTAACTTCCTTTTTTATTTTTTTTTTGGATAAATCTATATACACCATGTTTAAGGCATGTAATACAAGTCCCACTCACCACTTCGCACCAAATTTGATGCAACACTTTTCGCACCAAATATGACGCAATACTCCTAGACAACCCACACATTTTTTTTCCACCACTTTTGATAGGGATATGTATAATCACATGATTTATGACATCAGCTAATCAAATTTAAATATACATTGTATAGTATCACTAACGAATAAAATTGCTCGATACTTGTGTCATTGATCACCCATCAGAACTTGTAAGTTCTATCTGTTACATTGTGTATTATACTTTGAAAGTATATATATGTGTAATTAGTATTAAAGATAAACATTGATGCTGACATTAGGACACACGATGTAATATTTTAGACAATGATTTTAAAATTTGAATGATGTTTGATTCAATATAATCTTAAACTGATAGCTCAAAGGGATAGCCCACCTAACATTAAACTGTCATGATTCAGATACAGCAGAAATTAAAATCACCTCTTTACTGTTATGCTATTTTTAGTGTATTTCTTCCTTCTCTTGAATTTCATTTTCATTAAGAAATGTCATCTTATATGCCAGACGATTTTATAACACCTGTGTAGGGGTGGTTTTTAAAACTAGATTGCAATCCAGAGGGGTTACACAGGTACAGAGAGAAAACTGGCCCAGCTCTTAAAATATCCATTGATTGTAAATAAATACATATGATACCCTGATGACATGTTATATTCACAATTATTCCTGCTCAGAATAATAATACGTTTACACTATATACATATATTGGTATAAATAAACACAGAGACATGAAAGACAACATTGTTTAGAACAAAAAAAGGAATTTAGGGACATGTAAATATGTTTGCGAAAGATTTATGACATAACACACACACTCACACACACAAATTATGACACTTCGGGAAGTCTCCCTATGTGTGATGCGGGAATCCAGACATGGACCCATTGCTCAGTGTGCCTAGAGGGATATGTCTGCACCTCACTGACGAGGCCCACAATAGGCCGAAACGTACGTCTGGGGGTTTGCTGTATCTCTCGTTCAGAGAGGGATTGCCTGGTATTTCGGGGCTGGGCTGTACTGTGAAGTCAGGATCAGACTGATATGCTTCAGGAAAGTTCTTCTCTGTGAAAGGCACATGTTGGGCAAAAAGAGGCTGCTTCTTGGGTGGTAACTAGCCATAGAACAAGCTATTATGCTATTGTTCGTTCTCAGGTTGAGCGCTTCTCTCAGGAAAAACCTGAATAACTGCAACATCGATGACTGTTAGTTAACAACAGTCTGATGCTCATCGCACCATACTTGACGCACGTGTTTTTGACGTGTTTTTTATAAATAAGAGCATTGTATGTGGATCCGCGACAGCGATGTCTGGCGAGCATATTGATGCCTGCGAACGCACCGAGATTGACGCTTTGATAAATAAGCCCCCATATGTTTTACGATTGTAAAAAAACTGTTAAATGTAAATAACTTTTGGTATGTTTTATCAAATGTCCTGAAAATTTTAGAATATGTTTGAATAGATAAATTAATGTATTGTGGGATGTTTGGGGGAAATTGGTTAACATCTAAGTTAAATTTTGTACGTTAAGCCACATTAAGCTCCCCAAAAAGCAAGCTTAATGTCACTCATTTGCCTTGTGGGACACCAAAATCCATGAAACTTCTAGGATAGGTGTGGAAAGTCAAAAACTGAGTTTGTGCCAAGTTTCAAGGCAATTGATCGATGTTTAGGTAAATTTTGATACATTAAGCTCTTTTTGCATTAAGCTGCTCACATTAAATGTTTTAGGATTGTAAAAAAATTGTTAAATGTGAATAACTTTTGGTATGTTTTATCAAATGTTCTGAAATTTTCAGAATATGTTTGAATCGATAGATTAATGTATTGTGGTAAGTTTGGTGGAAATTGGTTAACATCTAAGTTCAATTTTGTACGTTAAGCCACTTTAAGCTCCCCCAAAACAAGCTTAATGTCACTCATTTCCCTTGTGGAATTCCAAAATCCATGAAACTTCTAGGATAGGCTTGGATAGTGGAAATCTTGGGTTGTGCAGAATTATGCAGCAATTGATTAACATTTGGCCACTTTTTTACTCATTACGCCACATTAAGCTCCCCAAAAAACAAGCTTAATGTCACTCATTTGCCTTGTGGGACACCAAAATCCATGAAACTTCTAGGATAGGTTTGGAAAGTGAAAAACTGAGTTTGTGCCAAGTTTCAAGGCAATTGATTGAAGTTTTGTTGAATTTTGGTACATTAAGCTCTATTTACATTAAGCTGCTCACATTAAATGTTTTAGGATTGTAAAAAAAATGTTAAATGCGAATAACTTTTGGTATGTTTTATCAAATTTCCTGAAATTTTCAGAATATGTATGAATAGATAGATTAATATATTGTGAGAAGTTTGGGGGAAATTGGTTAAGATCTAAGTTCAATTTTGTACATTAAGCCACATTAAGCTCCCCAAAAAACAAGCTTAATGTCACTCATTTGCCTTGTGGGAAACCAAATACCATGAAACTTCTAGGATAGGTTTGGAAAGTGACAAATTGAGTTTGTGCCAAGTTTCAAGGCAATTGATCGATGTTTAGGTGAATTTTGGTACATTAAGCTCTTTTTACATTGAGCTGCTCACATTAAATGTTTTAGGATTGTAAAAAAATAGTTAAATGTGAATAACTTTTGGTATGTTTTATCAAATATTCTGAAATTTTCAGAATATGTTTGAATCCATAGATTAATGTATTGTGGTAAGTTTGGTGGAAATTGGTTAACATCTAAGTTCAATTTTGTATGTTAAGCCACATTAAGCTCCCCAAAAAACAAGCTTAATGTCACTCATTTGCCTTGTGGAATTCCAAAATCCATGAAACTTCTAGGATAGGCTTGGAAAGTGGAAATCTTGGGTTGTGCAAAATTATGCAGCAATTGATTAACATTTGGCCACTTTTTTACTCATTACGCCACATTAAGCTCCCCAAAAAACAAGCTTAATGTCACTCATTTGCCTTGTGGGACACCAAAATCCATGAAACTTCTAGGATAGGTTTGGAAAGTGAAAAACTGAGTTTGTGCCAAGTTTCAAGGCAATTGATTGAAGTTTTGGTGAATTTTGGTACATTAAGCTCTTTTTACATTAAGCTGCTCACATTAACAGGCCCATTTATCAAAGGTCTTGCGGACCTGATCCTACACTGCGGATCAGGTCCGCAAGACCTCGCTAAATGCGGAGAGCAATACGCTCTCCGCATTTAACATTGCACCAGCAGCTCACAAGAGCTGCTGGTGCAACGCCGCCCCCTGCTGACTCGCGGCCAATCGGCCGCCAGCAGGGAGCTGTCAATCAACCCGATCGTATTCGATCGGGTTGATGTCTGGCGATTCCTGTCCACCTGTTCAGAGCAGGCGGACAGGGTTATGGAGCAGCGGTCTTTTGACCGCTGCTTCGTAAGTTGTGTTTCTGGCGAGTCTGAAGACTCGCCAGAAACACGGCCCTTCAAGCTCCATACGGAGCTTGATAAATGGGCCTGTAAATGTTTTAGGATTGTAAAAAAATGTTAAATGCGAATAACTTTTGGTATGTTTTATCAAATTTCCTGAAATTTTCAGAATATGTTTGAATAGATAGATTAATATATTGTGAGAAGTTTGGGGGAAATTGGTTAAGATCTAAGTTCAATTTTGTACGTTAAGCCACATTAAGCTCCCCAAAAAACAAGCTTAATGTCACTCATTTGCCTTGTGGGAAACCAAATACCATGAAACTTCTAGGATAGGTTTGGAAAGTGACAAACTGCGTTTGTGCCAAGTTTCAAGGCAATTGATCGATGTTTAGGTGAATTTTGGTACATTAAGCTCTTTTTACATTAAGCTGCTCACATTAAATGTTTTAGGATTGTAAAAAAATAGTTAAATGTGAATAACTTTTGGTATGTTTTATCAAATGTTCTGAAATTTTCAGAATATGTTCAAATCAATTGATTAATGTATTGTGGTAAGTTTGGTGGAAATTGGTTAACATCTAAACTCAATTTTGTACGTTAAGCCACATTAAGCTCCCCAAAAAACAAGCTTAATGTCACTCATTTGCCTTGTGGAATTCCAAAATCCATGAAACTTCTAGGATAGGCTTGGATAGTGGAAATCTTGGGTTGTGCAAAATTATGCAGCAATTGATTAACATTTGGCCACTATTTTACTCATTAAGCTACATTAAGCCATTTTCACATTAAATGTTTTAGGATGTCCCTATATATATTTATAAGTGCATTGGAGCCCTTTGCAGTTAAGTAGATGAAAACATATAAATGCATATTTATGCAATATTCATATTTAATAAGGTTTTAACTGTGTATTTACTGTACATATTTCACATTCAAATGTTCTGCACATAGTGGAAAATGTTCTAAGTATTTCTAAATAGATATATAATCATGTATAGATATATGTATAGATATACAGGCAGTCCCCGGGTTACGTACAAGATAGGGACTTTAGGTTTGTTCTTAAGTTGAATTTGTATGTAAGTTGGAACAGGCACTTTTTTTTAGGTGAAACTCTAGCCAAACATTTTGAAGTAGCTGGTTTTGTGCTTTTAAAACACATCCTATTACAATGGGTTGAGCTTCAGGTAATATCAGATCTCATTATGTTATCACTTTGTGTACACACACTTGCTTCCTAATCTTATATTTGTCTGGAAAACTAAAGCTTAATACATAGAGAGACTAATGGAAAATTATAATTTTATTACTTAACGTTCCTGCACCCCACTGTGAGGTTATTCAATAACTGAGACTCCAGTATAAAAACTTTCAGTATAGGTTGGGATACCACAAGCTAAATCAGCTATTTCAAAGGTCAAAATAGGAGTAAAGGAGCTACTTCCACTCCAGCAGGTAAAATGGATCATTATGAACAATTTAAAGGGACAGTCACCCAAAACAATTTTATCCCATACCTTTGATCTGCCAAAGACATATGCGTTTTTCTAATAGAGATATGGCAGCCAAGCTCCTCACCCTCCATCCCCTTCTTTACTAAATTCCATGCTCGTTCATGTATGAACCGTTGACGCATATGCATTTTAAGTTCTGTCCATTTTCAAGCCGAAATTGGAAGTGCAAGCGTGAACACGTGTTACGAATCCAGCTGAGGATTCGATTCTGATTGGCTGATTCAATTAAACTGAAACTTACTATGTAAAGGTGGGGGGAGTTTGGCTGCCATATCTCCATTAGAAAAATGTATTTGCTTTGGACGATTACTTGTATAACGCTAGAGGTGTTGAAAATGGGATGCGATGCAGGGGCATCGTTTTTGGCGAATCAAAGGTATGGGATAAAGTTGTTTCGGTTGTTAACTGTCCCTTTAAATGTGAGATTTTTTTGGGTAAACTGTCCCTTTCATTAATCTCTCTTTAACTAATTGACAGATAAGGAACAAACATTTTTAAAATATCTTTTATGAGGCACAAGTTTTTTGAAAGAACACATAAAATCATACCAGGAAATCCATGTAAGAAATATGATGTACAGGGTTAATAATTACATTCTTACATGGATTTCCTGGTATGATTTGACATGTTCTTTCTCAAAACTTGTCTCTCAGAAAAGATATTCAAAAAAATTATATTTCTATATTTCACTCTTTCTTGAGATATCTATATGTTCTCAACTTCACTTGCAAAGTGTGAGTAGAAAAAAACTGGTGTCTCAAGAAAACTTTATTTATATATATATATATATATATATATATATATATATATATATATATATATATATGTAATTTACTATTAAAGGTGATATGGATAAAGGACCTTTGGAGTGCTGCTTGTTTTGATGCTATGTACATATATATATATATATATATATATATATATATACATATACACTTCATTTGAATACCCAGTTTCGTGACAGACATTCCAAAAGTCCAAGGAATATCAGCGAGCATTTCTAATTGGGTGATCTAATTTCTAATTGAGTGAAAACCATGAGCTAATTCTAAGAGATATCCGCTGAGCATCTGACTCTAATAATGCTGCAATTTATAGGTAATTATCATTTTGGTTAATAAAAAAGTACTTTCACAAATATATATATTTTTTTTAATAAGAAATAAAATTTGCTCACACTGTTGACCCTCTCCAGGGGCATGACACTTGTCTGATGCGAAGGGTCAAGGCTCTGTCACTTTGTTTTTTTGGTGCAGTGTTTGTGCCCTTTTTGTTTTTTAAGCCATGTTGGATTAAAGTTGGATTAAGCTTTATCAGTGTTTATGGTTTCTTGACTGCTGGAATTTCTAGATAGTATTGCTGTGCTACGCCTACACAGGGGCGTACCCCTGAGCACCTTGCAGGACCGGAAGTTGACTGTTTACATAGTATCCTCACCTCAGTGCCAGTATCGAAGAATGTCACAGGGGGGATAGGGCTGGAGCATCCTATTCATTTGTTGTTGTATGTATTTATATGTGTATATATGTATTTACATTCATATATACACATATAAACACATAAATACATATGTACACATATATAGACACACACACACACATATATATATATATATATATATATATATATATATATATTTATAAGTGCATTGGAGCCCTTTGCAGTTAAGTAGATGAAAACATGTAAATGCATATTTATGCAATATTCATATTTACTAAGGTTTTAACTGTGTATTTACTGTACATATTTCACATTCAAATGTTCTGCACATAGTGGAAAATGTTCTAAGTATTTCTAAATAGATATATAATCATGTATAGATATATGTATAGATATACAGGCAGTCCCCGGGTTACGTACAAGATAGGGACTTTAGGTTTGTTCTTAAGTTGAATTTGTATGTAAGTTGGAACAGGCACTTTTTTTTAGGTGAAACTCTAGCCAAACATTTTTTTTTGTTGTTTTGGATAGCATAGGATAAAGTTTGTTTTGCTATCTGTGCCCCTGTTCAGAAAATTTCACATCACTTTCTGTCCTTGTGACAATTGGATTTTCAGTATTTTGGATTATCCTGGAAAGGATTGTCGATAAAGCTCTATTTTCTCTGTATGTAAGTACGAGTTGTACTTAAGTCGGATGTCTGTAACCCGAGGACTGCCTGTATAGTGTGCAAAAAATATCAGATACATGTAGAAATATGTATTTAAGAATAAATAGAACATATTCTTGTATATGAAGAACATTGGAATGTGAAATATTCATATTTTCATGTCGGTTAGCGCACATGAGAATATGCGATCAGGTTTGTGTGAGAGTGGGGTGTTACGTTTTTTTCACTCTTTTTTCTCCTTTGACTCCTATGTAGGAATACGTAGACATGCACACGATAGTCTAACTTCAAATTTCTTGCGCTCGTTGTGTTAGCGTCATGTTAAATGGACATTTCAGTCAAAATTTAAATGCACATAGATTTGTTACATCTTTGAATAGAAACATATTTTCAATATACATGTATTGGCACAAATGCTTCTAGTAAAAGTTATCACTGTTTTAGTGTTAGTATTTTCTCTGCACGTGCATGTGAAGCATAACTAGATATTGTTACTGCACCCACATTTTAAATAATACAGCTTCTAAGATCATCAGTGGGGCTTGTATCATGTCAGCAATTAACAAATTGAGTCATTACCATATGGTACAAGCACCTGAGGCTCTCTGAGCAAGTGCTGTTTTAAAATGCTGGTGCACGGTGCATACTTAAATACACTTTTGAAACAGCTATATCTTTTATTAGAAGCATTTTTGCTAATGCATGTATATTACAAAATTGCTTCTGTTCATTACCGAAATTCATCCATGTAGTTTACAATTTAGGCTGGAATATCCCTTTAACTCATACTACGAGTGCAACCCAACGCATGCAAAAAGCTTACTTCTAGCACAATTAACGCTGAGAGGGTTAATTAGAGCTCCATTTGTAATCTGGCCCTATATGTTTCAGAGTAGTCTCCAATTTATTTAAACTGCAATGCAGTTATACCACAAGGCTATAAATAGGAACATGTCATGCTTTCCAGGATATTATTTTGTGTTGTTCCAAAGGGAAAAACCTCAGCATCAGCAAGCTATTTGACTTGGACCAGTTTTGCAAGGTTGGATTGGTCTACCAGGACACGGTTAAATTCCTGGTGGGCCACAACAGTTGGGGCTGGCCAGCTACAATTTAAGCAATTTAAGGGGGTGGTGCTGATGTTGAGGTGATGTAGTTGTATCACCTCGCATTTTTCCTCTGAGCTAAATATATTAGAGTGATACACTGTTTTTAGTGTATTCTCCAGATCACACTATGGATAATCATTTTCCCACTGTGAAAGGGAATCATGGGTGAAATTGGGTTGTATGGTGCCCACATAAACAACAATCTGTCATTTTGTTTATTACAACTGATATAATTTGATTCTGAATAATAAATAAAAAAAATATTGGGAAAGAAGTATCCTGGAAATCCCCTTGGGAAAAATGGGACATGCTTATTCTATGGACTCAAGGGAAAATAGGGCTGGTCTTCACATTTTTCCAGGGCTGCTTTTTATTCCCAGTCCTGCCCTGCAGTTAAGGAGAGTTCAAGATGATTGCAGCCCTAATGAAGGCAAAGACACACATCTTACTCCTTTAGGGAAACACATTCTCTACCAATCATTAATATAAATTCAGAAAGCGTGAGGCAGGCCTAGATTTCTTATTAGGTGATATACATAACCACCCAGGGGCTGTTTTAGAGAGTAATGTTTAATTCTACACAGGCATAATTGGTCTTAAACATTCTGCTCCCATGGGTAGGACAATTCTATAGAATGGGAGATTTCCCTTCTTTGATAATTGAATATACCCATTATATATACCACTTATGCAATACACTGCTTTTAATATAAATAACAATTATGTAAAAGTTGTAACTTTTCTTCCTTTCTGTATATTATTTTATTTTATAAGGGAAATATCTCAAATAAAAATTGAGATGATTGTTGCTTTATGCCATGATATCTACAGAGCCAAGGTAAAGGGACTATACAAACGAAATAGTCTATAGGGCTAGATTACAAGTGGAGTAAAACTTTGTACAACAAATAGCACACAATATAGTATTACAAGTGAATGATAATGGATGGTAAAAAAGGTTTACCAGGAATCTTAAAGCTGGCAACACTTTTTAGTGCCCTATACTTTTAGTGGATAGCGAAGGGTGTGCTCCTATTACAAGTATGGATGACCGAATGTTTCTAAAAATTCGAAATTTAAAAAGAATTTTGATACATTTGTTCGTTCGAATAGAATTTCGAATGTTTATATAACATTCTAACATTCTATTTTTGAATTTTCATTTTCAAATTTTTCAATAAAATTCGAAAATATTCATTCGAATAATAGAATGTTTAGCTATGTATTCATTCAATTTCGAAATGCAATATTCGAATTCGAATGTGACAATCAAATTCAAGATAGTATTTCTAGTCTACAACTGTGTTTAATAAATGTAATATTCGAATTTGAATGCTACATTCGAATGTCACATTCGAATTTGAAATAGTATTTCTAGTCTAATACTGTGTTTTAAATGTAATATTCAAATTCGAACGTCACATTCAAATTCAAAATAGTATTTCTAGTCTAATACTGTGTTTTTTAAATGTAATATTTGAATTTGAATGTGATATTCGATTCAAATGTGACATTCAAATTCAAAATAGTATTTCTAGTCTAATACTGTGTTTTATAAATGTAATATTCAAATTTGAATGTGATATTCGAATTCGAAAGTGACATTCAAATTTGAATGTGACATTCGAAAACTGTAGATAACATTCGAAAATCAAATTTTTAAGAATATTCGTTCTTATCAACATTCTATTATGTAAATCGAATTTCTACAATAACATTCGAATTTGAATATAAACACATTCGCCCATCCCTAATTACAAGTATTGAGTTACGTGTTGCACTCAAGCTCAGCACAAAATAAAACTTTTGGAAACCTGAAATAAAGTGTTAACACTTGAAAATATGCATATCACAAGCACATGTATAATATAGTCAAATAAAGTATTTAAGTCATATTAATGCATAACTGTAACATCAAGTTTTATTATTGAAAAAAAAAGTTTTAAAGTGATTTAAAGCAATACGGTAAATGATCAGGTGCTGGACTGGGAAAGGCTCAAATGTGTATGTGTGTGTGTATTTGTATGTGTGTATGTATGTGTGTATGTATGTGTGTGTGTATGTATGTATGTATATGTGTATGTATGTGTGTGTGTATGTATGTGTGTGTGTGTATTTGTATGTGTGTATGTATGTGTGTATGTATGTGTGTGTGTATGTATGTATGTATATGTGTATGTATGTGTGTGTGTATGTATGTGTGTGTGTATGTGTGTATGTATGTGTGTATGTATGTGTGTATGTATGTGTGTATGTATGTGTGTATGTATGTATGTGTGTATGCATGTGTGTATTTGTATGTGTGTATGTATGTGTGTATGTATGTGTGTATGTATGTGTGTATGTATGTGTGTGTATGTGTGTATGTATGTGTGTGTATGTATGTGTGTATGTATGTATGTGTGTGTGTATGTGTGTATGTATGTGTGTATGTATGTGTGTATGTATGTGTGTGTGTATGTGTGTATGCATGTGTGTATTTGTATGTGTGTATGTATGTGTGTATGTATGTGTGTATGTATGTGTGTATGTATGTGTGTATGTATGTGTGTGTGTATGTGTGTATGTATGTGTGTATGTATGTGTGTGTGTATGTGTGTGTACATATATATATATATATATATATATAAATTTGGGCAATGTTTTAGAATAAAATTTCAATAGAAAAGTCTATCATGTGAGGGATTTAGCGTACATTTGCTTTTGGACATAGAGCTGTTAGCACACTCTAGACTTTCACTTGAGCACTGAAATGTTACTTTTATTGCTTTTATTTATTGTATTACTTTTGATAAGTGCAAAGATAAGGGGGCCTATTTAACAAAGGTCTGTCGGACCTGATCCGACAGTGGGGATCAGGTCCGACAGACCTCGCTTAATGCGGAGAGCAATGCACTCTCCGTATTCAGAATTGCACCAGCAGCTCTTATGAGCTGCTGTTGCAACGCCGCCCCTTGCAGATTTGCGGCCAATCGGCCACCAGCAGGGGAATATCAATCAACCCGATCGTATTCGGTTGAATTGCGGCAATGTCTGTCCGCCTGCTCAGAGCAGGCAGGCAGGTTATGGAGCAGTGGTCTTTAGACCGCTGCTTCATAACTGATGTTTCTGGTGAGCCTACAGGGCCCTCAAGCTCTGTCCGGAGCTTGATAAATGGGCCCCAAAAGCTCTACTGATTGTGCTGGGGTGATCCTTGCACACAATAGCACAAATATTTGTGAGCTTAACTTTTAATTTGGGCTGTATTGTTTTAAAAACAATATAGAGCAAGATTGCAAGTTGAGTGCAAAATATTTCTTACGCAAAATAATATTTGCGCTCAATTTAGTAATCCCGGCGCACGCAAATGTGAGCTGGTATTACGAGTTAGGTGCAATGCGAACATGACCTCTCGTTCGCATAACACGTAAGCATTGCACTCACAAGAGCACACTTATTCCCATGCCATCAGAAACGGCATGAGAACTAGCGCAGCCAAGGCGGTAACTCGCGCAGTGATGGACAGCAAATGTTAATATATATGTATATGCTTATATACATATGTATGTATGTGTTAATATTTGTATATACAGATATTAACACATATATATATATATATATATATATATATATATATATGTATATATTCATATACACATATATTTACAGGGAACACACAGCTCCCATAGACCGCAATAAAAGGCACTTTTCAGTGCTGTTTTTTTCTAACACCCACACCTGTCACATTTAACCTCTTAGAACTGCCTCCTGCAGTTATTAATTTAAAAAAAAAAAAAAAGATGCTGCGTTTATTTATATTTTAAAGGGCATATTACACTAAATTTCGAGGCAATTGTGGACATTTAGAAAATTAACTAGAGGTCTGGGGGGATATTTATCAAAGCCTCAACTATGCTGCATTTGCCGGCACCAATACGCTCACCAAACATCGCGGCCGCGAACCTGAATACTATCTCCATATTTATTAAAAAAGCTGCGCACCAAGTACGGGGAGATGAGCATCGGACTGTTGTTAATTAACAGTCATCAATCCGCAACTTTGATAAAGTTATTAACCCCTATCCCGCCGCTCCCCGACACCGCTGCAACCTAAATAAAATTTATTAACCCCTATCTCGCCGCTCCCGGACCCTGACGCAACCTAATTAAAGTTATTAACCCTGCCGCCACAAAATAAATGTATTAACCCCTAAAACTCTGGCCTCCCACATCACTACAATTAACTAAACCTATTAACCCCTAAACCGCCAGCCCCCCACATCACCATAAACCAAATTAAGCTATTAACCCCTAAACCTAACAACCCGCTAACTTTACATTAAAATTACAACATCAGTATCTTAAAATAAATTTAAACTTACCTGTAGAATTAAAAGAAACTAATTCTAAACTATTAATTAACCTACCCTAACTATTATACTAAAATTACATTAAACTAGCAATTAAATTCACCATATTACATATTAAAAAACCCTAACCCTACTCAAATTATTTAAATCTACTATTAAACATTACTAAATTACAAAAAAATAAATGCTGTTACAGAAAAGAAAAAACACTAAATTACGAAAAACAAACAAACCACAGTATCAAAAATAAAAACGAATTACACCTAATCTAATAGCCTATCAAAATAAAAAAGCCCCCCCAAAATAAAAAAACCCTAGCCTACAATAAACTACCAATGGCCCTTAAAAGGGCCTTTTGTGGGGCATTGCCACAAAGAAATCAGCTCTTTCACCTGTAAAAAAAAAATACAAACACAAAAAACAGTAAAACTCACCACCCAACCAACCAAACCCCCCCAAATAAAAAGCCTATCTAAAACACCTAAGCTCCCCATTGCCCTGAAAAGGGCATTTTTATGGGCATTGCCCTTAAAAGGGCATTTAGCTCTTTTACATGCCCAGACCCTACTCTAAAAATAAAACCCACCCAAAAAACCTTAAATAAACCCAACACTAACCCCAGACGATCCACTTACAGTTTTTGAAGTTCCGCTTGAAGGATACATCCAGCGTCCATTGCAATCCTATTGGATGAAATGTTCCAATCAGCCAATAGGATTAGAGCTGCTAAAATCCTACTTGCTGTTCAAATCAGCCAATAGGATGAGAGCTCAATCCTATTGGCTGATTAGAACAGCCAATAGGATTGAGCTCTCATCCTATTGGCTGATTGGAACCTTTCACCCAATATGAATGCAAGGGACGTCATCTTAGATGTTAAGTTTATTTAAGGTTTTTTTGGGTGGGTTTTATTTTTAGAGTAGATTCTGGGCAGTAAAAGAGCTAAATGCCCTTTTAAGTGCAATGCCCATACAAATGCTCTTTTCAGGGCAAAGGGGAGCTTAGGTTATTTTAGATAGGGTTTTTATTTGGGGGGGTTGGTTGGGTGGTGGTAAAAGAGCTGATTTCTTTGTGGCAATGCCCCACAAAAGGCCCTTTTAAGGTAGTTTATTGTAGGCTAGGGTTTTTTTTATTTGGGGGGGGCATTTTTATTTTGATAGGGTTATTAGATTAGTAGTAATTCTTTTTATTTTTGATAATGTGGTATGTTTGTTTTTGTAATTTATTGTTTTTTATTTTTTGTAACTTAGCATTTTTTTTTGTAATTTAGTAATTTTTTAGAAGGTTTAATAGTAGATTTAAATAATTTGAGAAGGGTTAGGGTTTTTTAATATGTAATTTAGTTAATTTAATTGGTAGTTTAATGTAATTGTAGTATAATAGTTAAGGTAGGTTAATTAATAGTTTAAAAATAGTTAATTTTAATTCTACAGCTAAGTTTTAATTTATTTGAAGATAGGGATGTTGTAATTTTAATTTAAACTTAGCGGGTTGTTAGGTTTAGGGGTTAATAACTTCATTTAGTTTATGGTGATGTGGGGGATTGGCGGTTTAGGGGTTAATATGTTTAGTTAATGGTTGTGATGTGGGAAGACAGAGGTTTAGGGGTTAATACATTTATTTAGGTGGCGGTGGGGTCCAGGAGCGGCGGGATAGGGGTTAATAACTTTATTAAAGTAGCGGCGGTATAGGTGTTAAAAACTTTATGTCGGTTGTGGCAATGTCGGGCGGCAGATTAGGGGTGTTTAGATTTAGGGCTTATGTTAGGGTGTTAGGTGTAAACGTTACTTGTTTTCAACCATAGAAATCAATGGGATATTGTGCAGCATCGAACATAAACATATCCGCAGCCTCCAGGGTGGCGGATTGAAAACCAGGTACTCTGGGCCGTAATAGCCGCAAGCGTACCTGTTAGAAATTTGATAACTTGGAAAAGTTGTCAAATAGAGCCGAATGTGTATTCGGAACATCTATAATGAAGTAAGCATCGATCTGTGTCGGATTGAGACCGGTGGATCGAATGTTACATCATAGATTTCAACTTTTGCCGGGTCTGTAGGCTTTGATAACTAGGTTGGATCAAGCTCGCCACAATTACGCTGTAGAATTCCAGCATATTTGCGGTTGACGGCTTGATAAATATCCCCCCCCTGATTTTCTGAGCACTAATTGCTGCCATGAGCTGGTAGTAGCAATAACCAGCTACTTGTAATGGCTGGTAATTTATCACGCGCCTGCAAACAGGCGAATTTGCCATTTGCAGGCGCACAATAAATTAGTGCTCCACTTGTAACTAATAATGATCCATTTATCAAAGCAATTGACCAACAGCTACAAAATGTACCTAATGAAATTATGTTCACTTACATAGCATCACAATGTGCTCTGTATGATATAATTTTATAACGTTTTAAAAGAGTAGAGAACACCAATAGAGATGTGAACTATATTTGCAATATTTATTATGCATATAAATATAATGGGGTTTTTTGTTCCTTAATTGTATTTAGCCTCCATAATAAGCTTTGCAACTATTGTTCTACTGTATTTTAAATTGTAAATAATAGGCAAAGTAATCTTTAAACTATATATCCTGTTGCTTAATTGCTCATCTAGTAAATAGTATATTATGTATTCAAGTAGCTTAATATCTGTCACATACAATTGTGGAACTCATGAGTCCATGCATAATAGTTACTTATCTTCAGTCATGCTAATCAAATGTCTGCACTTAATATTTTTTTATTAATGCTTTTATGACAAGTGGAAGATGTTTAATATATTTTAGCTTTCTTTTTAATTATCTTTACATATTGAGTTTCAAGGAAATTCAATTACAGTGTGATGCAGATATAACTTAACACAGAATCAACAGCTGCAATGCTCAAACTGTGAGAAGAGTATTATAGTGAATAGTGTCAATGAGTCAGTAAAATTAGCATGCAGAACTTAAACCTGCAGACAGTAGTGAGAATTATGGAGCCATCCTATCACTTTAATCCATGAGTGTCTCCTCTGGAAAGTGTTAAGTATTGAATAGCTTAGTCCCTAGAGGATCAATTCAACTTTGGATAACATCCAACATATTGCCTACTCCCTTTACTGAATATTATAATTTCATGCATTTGGATGTCACTCTTCCAGCATGCAAATAGGTGGCTTTGCTGTTGATTAAAACAGGGTACAAAAATCAAAATTAAATAGGTAAATAAATACATTTTTTAAAAATCTAATGTTTTAATAAAAAGCACAATTTAAACATGTAAATATTATTTTCTTGCATAAAAAATGATTAGGTTAAAGCTATTTTTTTTGTTTTGAAACTAAAAGGAAGGTTTTTTTACTAGTCCATGGGATAAATAGCTCAAAGGCTTATAATGACAACATATACAGAACGGGAAGTGTTCTACTGGGAATAAAAACAACTCTTTAGCTTGCGCTACGGTGAGTTTCCATCCTGGAGCAACCTCCTTTAGCCCAATTGCAGTATTCACGAAGGAGAACTCTCCTGAAGTATATCAGTCTTATTCTGCCTAACAAAGTAAGTCCAACCCCTGAAATACTAGGAAATCCTTCTGTGAACAAGGAGCATGGCAACCCCAGACAATCGTTTTGGCCTTTTTTGTGCCTCATTAGTGAGGTGGACTAAATCAGGTGCCAGGCATCCCCTCATGATTTGCCAGTTCCCGTTTAGAGAGACAGCACAGCAGTGAGTGACTCCACTGCTCCACATGTCACTGAGCAGTGAGCACAGATAGGCAGGCAGGTTTAGGCTAGCAGCGCAACTTTGCAAGCCCCACGGCATGCCCACAACATTCATAGCGAAATTGGGCAGGGGAGAAGCAAAGTACAAACAAGCAAAAGCAGCCGGGAAAACTATTTGTTGAAATTGCAGCACTGGCTCAAGGGGCAAAAAAATTGTGTGTCTACATCTTGCCCAGTCCCACCAATGTTCGCAAATGCCAGCCCCTCTAATAAAAAAAAATCTATGCATCTCAACATTGTATTTCTTTGAATTTCAATAAAATTTAAAAAAAAAAAAAAAAATTTTTTTTTTTTTTTTTTGGTGTCACCCCCTGGTGGGTGTCACCCGGGTGCGGCCCGCCCCCCCCGCCCCCCCCCTAGTGACGCCACTGGGACTAATATTCCTCTAAGCACATTAGGCAATGAGTCCATGTCTGGTCTCACCCATCACATAACTCACATTCTTTTAGAACTCAATCCCTATACTCCTAAGTAAAATAATCATTCAAATTGCTGGGTTTGGAATAATACAAATGAATGTTTAGAATATTCTCTCATTATATACATTATTTAATTGATGTTATTGGCTTATACAACTAGATTTAATAAGCATTTTCTGTATAAGTTATAGTAAAAATATTTTATAAACCCACAAAAATATCATCTAGTATAAAATGACATTATTTGCTCTATATTTTTATGCAATGTCCTACTACTTATTCTTTTTTTAAGAATTACTAATGTTAATAATGCATGCCAAGAGCCAAACGATGTGAGGTTTGGCCTTTATGACAGTTTTATGTTACTATAAGAACATAAGCTTGCTACATTAATATTCATATTAATTCTTGCCAAGCAGCTAACTTCATAGTAGCTGTATTTTCACTAAAATAAGCCCCAGTAATAACTAAGCTTTTTTTTTTTTTTTTAAGGGAACACAATCACCAGCTGATAAATATTGTGTAATGTAGCCCAACTTGGTAATATATTTTTATCTTTCCATAATGTTTCTTAATTTGATTATTTTACCATGTTAATAAAAAAAAAGTGTTTTAACAAAGAAATCTGACATTTCTTATGATTTCCTGTGTCTGTTTGCTTACATGCAAAAACATATGCAAAATTATTTTTTGCTTAGTTTTTTTCAGAAATCGACAATTGAGCAAAAGACAAGCAACCAATACAAAAGGAAGCATCATCAAATATTAATACACAATTGTACCCTATATAATGCAAAGTGAATGCTCATAATTTTAACGGTGCACAACAGCAGTGTACAACAGTAATCTCTGTGAAATGTGATGATTTGCTCATAATAGTTTATTAAATACTGCTATTTATAAGATCTCAACCAATCCTGCGATGCTTAAATAATCATCTTTGTTTATTGACCTATGGGTACTATGCAGTTATCTCTAGTTTGCATATGTTAAAGGGACATGAAACCCATAATTTTTATTTCATGATTTAGATTCAATTTTAAACAACTTTCTAATTTACTTATATTATCTAATTTGCTTAATTCTCTTGATATACATTGCTGAAAAGCATATCTAGATAGGATCAGTAGCTGCCGATTGGTTGCTGCACATAGATGCCTCGTGTCATTGGCTCACCTATGTGCATTGCTATTTCTTCAACAAAGGATATCTAAAGAATGAAGCAAATTAGAAAATAGAAAGTAAATTGGAATGTTGTTTAAATGGTATTCTCTACCTGAATCATGAAAGAAAAAATTGGGTTTAGTGTCCCTTTAAGGGACAGTATACACCAATTTTCATATAACTGCATGTAATAGACACTACTATAAAGAAAGATATGTACAGATACTGATCTAAATATCCAGTATAAAACCTTTTAAAAACTTACTTAGACTCTCCCAGTTTATCACTGTTGATGAGGTTGCCTGGGACACCCTCTTAAAGGGGCTGGGAAAAAAATAAGTGTAGACACCCCCCACCTCCCCCCTTCCCTGCATATAAAAATACTGATAGCATAAACAGAAGCCTGTAAGAGTCTGTAAACAAGCATCTACATCTGGTACTGTGGGGCTTGGTTAGGAGTCTGAAAATAAGCACAATGTTCATAAAAAAAAAGAAAAACTATACATTTTTATGAAAATAATTCCAAATGGGCTATATAAATGGAACATTTACAAAACATTTATGAAAATAAAAATCTAGTGTACAATGTCCCTTTAACAGTTAAACCTAAATTAATAGTATATGTTAAAACTATGTTTTACTTTACTCACCAGCGGTTGGAGAGTTGAAGCATCCTCCATATTACCCCTAATGGGACTCTGATCACCACTTGGGCTAAAGAATATATGAAAAATTATGTTCAATCAACAAACAATCGCCTAGATTACGAGTTTTGCGTTAACAGGGGTTCGGTGCTAACGAGCAGTTTAAGCTCACCACTGACCTACAGACAGCGCTGGTATTACGGGTTTTTACAAATCCGGCGTTAGCCGCAAAAAAGTGAGCGTAGAGCAAAATTTTGCTCCACATCTCACCTCAATACCAGCGCTGCTTACGTTAGCGGTGAGCTGGTAAAACGTGCTTGTGCACGATTTCCCTATAGGGATCAATGGGGGAGAGCCGGCTGAAAAAAAAACTAACACCTGCAAAAAAGCAGCGTTTAGATCCTAACGCAGCCCCATTGATTCCTATGGGGAAAATACATTTATGTCTACACCTAACACCCTAACATGAACCCCGAGTCTAAACACCCGTAATCTTACACTTATTAACCCCTAATCTGCTGCCCCGACATAGCCGACACCTGCATAATGTTATTAACCCCTAATCTGCCGCTCCGGACACCGCCGCCCCCTACATTATACTTATGAACCCCTAATCTGCCGCCCCAACATCGCCGACACCTACATTTTATTTATTAACACCTACTCTGCCGCCCCCAATGTCGCCGCAACCTACCTACATTTATTAACCCCTAATCTGACGCCCCCAACGTCGCCACCACTATAATAAAGTTATTAACCCCTAAACCTAAGTCTAACCCTAACCCTAACACCACCTAACTTAAATATAATTAAAATAAATCTAAATAAAATGACTACAATTAACTAAATAATTCATATTTAAAACTAAATACTTACCTGTAAAATAAACCCTAAGATAGCTACAATATAACTAATAGTTACATTGTAACTAGTTTAGGGTTTATTTTTATTTTGCAGGCAACTTTGTATTTATTTTAACTAGGTAGAATAGTTATTAAATAGTTATTAACTATTTAATAACTACCTAGTTAAAATAAAGACAAATTTACCTGTAAAATAAAACCTAACCTAAGTTACAATTACACCTAACTCTACACTACAATTAAATTAATTACCTAAATTAAATACAATTAATTAAAATTAAATAAAATTATCTAAAGTACAAAAAAAACCCCATTCAATTACATTAAATAATAAAGAAATTACAAGATTTTTAAACTAATTACACCTAATCTAATCCCCTAACAAAATAAAAAAGCCCCCCCAAAATAAAAAAAAGCCCTACCCTACACTAAATTACAAATAGCCCTTAAAAGGGCCTTTTGTGGGGCATTGCCCCAAAGTAATCAGCTCTTTTACCTGAAAAAAAGTACAATTCCCCCCAACATTAAAACCCACCACCCACACAACCAACCCTACTCTAAAACCCACCCAATCCCCCCTTAAAAAAACCTAACACTAACCTCCTGAGGATCACCTTACCGGGAGATGTCTTCACCCAACCGGGCAGAAGTGGTCCTCCAGACGGGCAGAAGTCTTCATCCAACCAGGCAGAAGTGGTCCCCCAGACGGGCAGAAGTTTTCATCCAGACGGCATCTTCTATCTTCATCCATCCGGCGCGGAGCGGGTCCATCTTCAAGACATCCGACGCAGAGCATTGTCTTCTTTCCATGGCCGACGACTGAATGAAGGTTCCTTTAAATGACGTCATCCAAGATGGCGTCCCTTCAATTCCGATTGGCTTATAGAATTCTATCAGCCAATCAGAATTAAGGTAGAAAAAATCCTATTGGCTGATGCAATCAGCCAATAGGATTGAACTGGCATTCTATTGGCTGATTGGAACAGCCAATAGAATGCCAGCTCAATCCTATTGGCTGATTGGATCAGCCAATAGGATTGAAGTTCAATCTTATTGGTTGATTGCATCAGCCAATAGGATTTTTTCTACCTTAATTCCGATTGGCTGATAGAATTCTATCAGCCAATCGGAATTGAAGGGACGCCATCTTGGATGACGTAATTTAAAGGAACCTTCATTCTGTGTTTAGCCGTGGAAAGAAGAAGATGCTCCGCGTTGGATGTCTTGAAGATGGACTTGCTCCGCGCCGGATGGATGAAGATAGAAGATGCCGTCTGGATGAAGACTTCTGCCCTTCTGGAGGACCACTTCTGCCTGGTTGGGTGAAGACATCGCCCGGTAAGGTGATCTTCAGGGGGTTAGTGTTAGGTTTTTTTAATGGGGGATTGGGTGGGTTTTAGAGTAGGGTTGGTTGTGTGGGTGGTGGGTTTTAATGTTGGGGGGAATTGTAGTTTTTTTTCAGATAAAAGAGCTGATTACTTTGGGGCAATGCCCCGCAAAAGGCCCTTTTAAGGGCTATTTGAGATTTAATGAAGTGTAGGGCTTTTTTATTTTGGGGGGATTTTTTATTTTGTTAGGGGGATTAGATTAGGTGTAATTAGTTTAAAAATCTTGTAATTTCTTTATTATTTTCTGTAATTTAGTGTGTTTTTTTTTGTACTTTATATAATTTTATTTAATTGTAATTAATTGTATTTAATTTAGGTAATTATTTAATTATAGTGTAGTTTTAGGTGTAATTGTAACTTAGGTTAGGTTTTATTTTACAGGTAAATTTGTCTTTATTTTAACTAGGCAGTTATTAAATAGTTAATAACTATTTAATAACTATTGTACCTAGTTAAAATAAATACAAAGTTACCTGTAAAATAAAAATAAACCCTAAGCTAGCTACATTGTAACTATTAGTTATATTGTAGCTATCTTAGGGTTTATTTTACAGGTAAGTATTTAGTTTTAAATAGGAATAATTTAGTTAATTGTAGTAATTTTATTTAGATTTATTTAAATTATATTTAAGTTAGGGGGTGTAAGGGTTAGGGTTAGACTTAGGTTTAGGGGTTAATAACTTTATTATAGTGGCGGCGGCGTTGGGGGCGGCAGATTAGTGGTTAATATATGTAGGTAGGTGGCGGCGATGTTAGGGCCGGCAGATTAGGGGTTAATAATATTTAACTAATGTTTGCAATGCGGGAGTGCGGCGGTTTAGGGGTTAATATATTTATTATAGTGGCGAGGATGTCCGGTTCGGCAGAATAGAGGTTAAAAATGTATTTTAGTGTTTGCGATGTGGGGGGGCCTTGGTTTAGGGGTTAATAGGTAACTTATGGGTGTTAGTGTTCTTTTTAGCACTTTAGTTAAGAGTTTTATGCTACGGCATTGTAGTGTAAAACTCTTAACTACTGACTTTAAAATGCGGTACCAGTCTTGACAAGAGAGGGTTTACCACTCACTTTTTGTCAGACTCATAATACCAGCGCTATGCAAGTCCCATTGAAAATATAGGATACGCAATTGACGTAAGTGGATTTGCAGTATTTCCGAGTGAGCAGTACCAACGCTGCATTTTAAGCCTAACGCAAGACTCGTAATGTAGCCAAAAGTTTGCACTAACACTGCAGATATCATCTTTTTTTGCATCAAGAGAGCATTTCAGTTTCTGAGCAAACATGTAATTGTAGACCAGCACACAACATTGTATAATTTCATGTTACTCCAGAGCAGCACACAACAGAGAAAATGCAGTATAAATGTAACAGATATGTAATGTCAAGGCATGGGCTCTATGTTTATCAGGGCACTTACTTTACTAGATTGCTGACTTTATAGCTGCAGTTTTCTGTGTCATCATCCTTATCTATCTGTGATTTTGTTCCCTAAAGGAACCTGACCATTGTTTTAGTGTTGCAGAATCTAAGGCCTAGATTTAGAGTTTGGCGGTAGCCGTCAAAACCAGCGTTAGAGGCTCTTAACGCTGGTTTTTGGAGTCAGTCAGGAAAGGGTCTAACGCTCACTTTGCAGCCGCGACTTTTCCATACCGCAGATCCCCCTACGCCATTTGCGTATCCTATCTTTTCAATGGGATCTTTCTCACGCAGTTATTTAGAGTCTTGGCTGAAGTGAGCATTAGAAATCTAACGACAAAATTCCAGCCGCAGAAAAAAGTCAGTAGTTAAGAGCTTTCTGGGCTAACGCCGGTTTATAAAGCTCTTAACTACTGTGCTCTAAAGTACACTAACACCCATAAACTACCTATGTACCCCTAAACCGAGGCCCCCCCACATCGCCGCCACTCTATTAAAAAATTGTAACCCTTAATCTGCCGCTCCGTACACCGCCGCCACCTACGTTATCCCTATGTACCCCTAATCTGCTGCCCCTAATACCGCCAACCCTACATAATATTTATTAACCCTTAATCTGCCACCCCCAATGTCGCCGCCACCTACCTACACTTATTAACCCCTAATCTGCCGAGCGGACCGCACCGCTACTATAATAAATGTATTAACCCCTAATCCGCCTCACTCCCGCCTCAATAACCCTATAATAAATAGTATTAACCCCTAATCTGCCCTCCCTAACATCGCCGACACCTAACTTCAAGCATTAACCCCTAATCTGCCGACCGGAGCTCACCGCTACTCCCTAAAACCCCTAAAGCTAATTCTAACCCTAACCCTAACACCCCCCTAAGTTAAATATATTTTTTATCTAACAAAATAAATTAACTCTTATTAAATTATTCCTATTTAAAGCTAAATACTTACCTGTAAAATAAACCCTAATATAGCTACAATATAAATAATAATTATATTGTAGCTATTTTAGGATTAATATTTATTTTACAGGCAACTTTGTATTTATTTTAACCAGGTACAATAGCTATTAAATAGTTAATAACTATTTAATAGCTACCTAGTTAAAATAATTACAAAATTACCTGTAAAATAAATCCTAACCTAAGTTACAATTAAACCTAACACTACACTATCAATAAATTAATTAAATAAAATATCTACAATTATCTACAATTAAACCTAACACTACACTATCAATAAATTAATTAAATACAATACCTACAAATAAATACAATTAAATAAACTAACTAAAGTACAAAAATAAAAAAGAACTAAGTTACAAAAAATAAAAAAATATTTACAAACATTAGAAAAATATTACAACAATTTTAAACTAATTACACCTACTCTAAGCCCCCTAATAAAATAACAAAAACCCCCAAAATAAAAAAATGCCCTACCCTATTCTAAAATTAAAATAGAAAAGCTCTTTTACCTTACCAGCCCTGAAAAGGGCCCTTTGCGGGGCATGCCCCAAAGAATTCAGCTTTTTTGCCTGTAAAAAAAAAACATACAATATCCCCCCCCAACATTACAACCCACCACCCACATACCCCTAATCTAACCCAAACCCCCCTTAAATAAACCTAACACTAAGCCCCTGAAGATCTTCATACCTTATCTTCACCATACCAGGTTCACTGATCGATCCAGAAGAGCTCCTCCGATGTCTTGATCCAAGCCCAAGCGGGGGGCTGAAGATGTCCATGATCCGACTGAAGTCTTCATCCAAGCGGGAGCTGAAGAGGTCCATGATCGGGCTGAAGTCTTCATCCAAGCGGGAGCTGAAGAGGTCCATGATCGGGTGAAGTTTTCATCCAAGCGGGAGCTGAAGAGGTCCATGATCGGGCTGAAGTATACTATCAAGCGGCATCTTCAATCTTCTTTCTTCTGGATCCATGTTCATCCCGCCGACGCGGAACATCCATCTTCACCGACGACTTCCCGACGAATGACGGTTCCTTTAAGGGACGTCATCCAAGATGGCGTCCCTCGAATTCCGATTGGCTGATAGGATTCTATCAGCCAATCGGAATTAAGGTAAGAAAATTCTGATTGGCTGATGGAATCAGCCAATCAGAATCAAGTTCAATCCAATTGGCTGATCCGATCAGCTAATCAGATTGAGCTCGCATTCTATTGGCTGATCGGAACAGCCAATAGAATGCAAGCTCAATCTGATTGGCTGATCGGATCAGCCAATCGGATTGAACTTGATTCTGATTGGCTGATTCCATCAGCCAATCAGAATTTTCCTACCTTAATTCCGATTGGCTGATAGAATCCTATCAGCCAATCGGAATTCGAGGGACGCCATCTTGGATGACGTCCCTTAAAGGAACTGTCATTCGTCGGGAAGTCGTCGGTGAAGATGGATGTTCCGCGTCGGCGGGATGAACATGGATCCCGAAGAAAGAAGATTGAAGATGCCGCTTGATAGAAGACTTCCGCCGGATCATGGACCTCTTCAGCTCCCGCTTGGATGAAGACTTCATCCGGATCATGGACATCTTCAGCCCCCGCTTGGGCTTGGATCAAGACAACGGAGGCTCTTCTGGATCGATCGGTGAACCCGGCGTGGTGAAGATAAGGTAGGAAGATCTTCAGGGGCTTAGTGTTAGGTTTATTTAAGGGGGGTTTGGGTTAGATTAGGGGTATGTGGGTGGTGGGTTGTAATGTTGGGGGGGTATTGTATGTTTTTTTTTACAGGCAAAAGAGCTGAATTCTTTGGGGCATGCCCCGCAAAGGGCCCTTTTCAGGGCTGGTAAGGTAAAATAGCTTTTCTATTTTAATTTTAGAATAGGGTAGGGCATTTTTTTATTTTGGGGGTCTTTCTTATTTTATTAGGGGGCTTAGAGTAGGTGTAATTAGTTTAACATTGTTATAATATTTTTCTAATGTTTGTAAATATTTTTTTATTTTTTGTAACTTAGTTCTTTTTTATTTTTTGTACTTTAGTTAGTTTATTTCATTGTATTTATTTGTAGGTATTGAATTTAATTAATTTATTGATAGTGTAGTGTTAGGTTTAATTGTAGATAATTGTAGGTATTTTATTTAATTTATTTATTGATAGTGTAGTGTTAGGTTGAATTGTAACTTAGGTTAGGATTTATTTTACAGGTAATTTTGTAATTATTTTAACTAGGTAACTATTAAATAGTTATTAACTATTTAATAGCTATTGTACCTGGTTAAAATAATTACAAAGTTGCCTGTAAAATAAATATTAATCCTAAAATAGCTACAATATAATTATAATTATAATTTATTTTACAGGTAAGTATTTAGCTTTAAATAGGAATAATTTATTTAATAAGAGTTAATTTATTTCGTTAGTTTTAAATTATATTTAATTTAGGGGGGTGTTAGGGTTAGACTTAGCTTTAGGGGTTAATACATTTATTAGAGTAGCGGTGAGATCCGGTCAGCAGATTAGGGGTTAATTATTGTAGGTAGGCGGAGGCGACGTTGGGGGCGGCATATTAGGGGTTAATAAATATAATATAGGGGTCGGCGGTGTTAGGGGCAGCAGATTAGGGGTACATAGGGATAACGTAGGTTGCGGCGGTGTACGGAGTGGCAGATTAGGGGTTAATAATAATATGCAGGGGTCAGCGATAGCGGGGGCGGCAGATTAGGGGTTAATAAATATAACATAGGGGTCGGTGGTGTTAGGGGCAACAGATTAGGGGTACATAGGGATAACGTAGGTTGCGGCGGTGCACGGAGCGGCAGATTAGGGGTTAATAATAATATGCAGGGGTCAGCGATAGCGGGGGCAGCAGATTAGGGGTTAATAAATATAACATAGGGTTCGGCGGTGTTAGGGGCAACAGATTAGGGGTACATAGGGATAACGTAGGTTGCGGCGGTGTACGGAGCGGCAGATTAGGGGTTAATAATAATATGCAGGGGTCAGCGATAGCGGGGGCGGCAGATTAGGGGTTAATAAGCGTAAGGTTAGGGGTGTTTAGACTCAGGGTACATATTAGGGTGTTAGGTGCAGACTTAGGAAGTGTTTCCCCATAGGAAACAATGGGGCTGTGTTAGGAGCTTAACGCTGCTTTTTTGCAGGTGTTAGGTTTTTTTTTCAGCTCAAACAGCCCCATTGTTTTCTATGGGGGAATCGTGCACTAGCACGTTTTTTAAGCTGGCCGCGTCCGTAAGCAACGCTGGTACGGTATTTAGAGTTACAGTGGCGGTAAATATGCTCTACGCTCCCTTTTTTGGAGCCTAACGCAGCCCTTCTGTGAACTCTAAATACCAGCGTTGTTTAAAAGGTGCTGGGGGAGAAAAACACGCGTAGCTAACGCACCCCTTTGGCCGCAGAACTCTAAATCTAGCCATTAGTCTGGTGTAGTACCAGCTAATGAACATGTTCATAGAGAGGACACTCTGCTCACCACAGTTCTACCAGCGTTTTCTTAGCCTGACTAAAAGCTCCACATATTCACTCTCTCTTGTTGAACATTCCAAATCCTAAATCCTACACTCACCCCTCTGAGGTGGCGGACAGCAATTAGCCCGATTGGATATGATCGGGTTGATTGACACCCCCTGCTAGTGGCCGATTTGCCGCAAATCTGCAGGGGGCGGCATTGCACCAGCAGTTCACCTGAATTGCTGGTGCAATGATAAATGCCGACAGCGTATGCTGTCGGCATTTATCGATGTGCGGCGGACATGATATGATACAGCCTATCATGTCCGTCCGCACCTTAATAAATTGACCCCATAATATTGTTGGATACCGGATATCTCAAATGTGGACTAAACAAGGTCACCACATCTCTTGGTTAAAACACCTTTTGGACTTTTTATCCTTCATACTGGTGCACATTATACGCATTATTTAGTATATTTTGTTGTTTTCTTTTGTGTAATTACAAGCTTATAATTGCTGTTTATTAGATAAATTATATGATTTAGAATTCTAATTATTCTTTTTTATTAAAATATAATGTGATTTCTCATTTGGGGGAGTTGCAAGATATTTGTAACTATGGGACCATAAAAAAGGACTTTCCATATATTGCAAAGTTATTGCAAATCACAATCTAAGAGATGATTTTCTCAAAGCAGCAAGCATGTTTTTTGATTGTCAAAAAAGGGTTTATTTTTAATAAGGTGCTGACATTTTCTTGGTATTTTAAGAAACTTTTGAGTAATTCTGCAGTAGACAGGACACACATTTACAGATGTATATGTGATATCCATATAGCTAAGGGGTCCTTTAGGAAACATGAGATTGGGACCCTAGAACTGGCATAGAGAAATCACTTTCAGTAAATGTTTGTTTCTTTTTTTGGGAACTTTTCTATTAAAATCTCATTTGCAACTGCATCTTTTTAGAGGCTGCATTCATTTGATTTTTTTCTCACATTGGCTGAAACTGAAACCAAGTTATCGGGAGTCGATATTTGAAAGATTTTCGACCAACCCCTAAGTGAACATAAATATTCCATATATTATATGGTGAAAGAAGCCAAGAAAAACATACTACCGGGTATATCGAAAGTGCCAAATTAATTGCCACATTTAAATTTTACAAGTAAAGGACAATACTTTGAAAAAAAAGTGCTATTGTGAAAAATGCCAAAGTAAAATATTACATATAAAGCATAAAGGTGTTATGTTTTCCAAGCTGAAATCTTAGGAAAAATGTGCAAATACATTTGTCAAATTAATTAAACCCAGCTGAGGTGTGCCAAGTAAACTGTAACAGTGAAATAAGCCAGATGCAATGTATACAAATACAATAAATGTAGAATGATGGTATTATGAGTAGTATTTCTCTTGTTGTATGCTAAAATGCAAGGAATGTTTATATCTATAATTATGAATGTGTGTGTATTATCTGTAAACCTTGATGGCATTTCTAAAGAATTGCTTTGTCTCTAATCAGTAATAGTGGTTCTATATTTTTGTTCTGGTTTGGAGATCTAAAGTATTTTTTCATGTTATTCGATATGCATAATTATCTCACATCTTTTAATCTTGAGTTTTTTAATCCATACAATTTAGGGTACTTAAGATACCTCTATGGGTAATAAAATCAAACATAATCTCTGCCTTGCTATCTAAAAACCTTTGACTGCATTATCACAAAGCGGCATACTACAGCTTATTATGTTGATCTGTAACAATGGAGGTCTATTTTAGTCAATCAGTTATGCTGTATATAATATACTTTGCATATTTGTGTGCATGTTCAAATATTTAAAAAAGCTCAACTTTTTGCACTCTTATTTGTAATAGGTTGATATTTGTTTGCATTTGCATTGAAAGAAGGACAACTTTTTTATTATGGATAACTTATGTTTGTATGCACATTTAATATTTTAACACAAATATATCCTGGTTGATAATTGAAAAGATCTAAGTCTATGGCAGAGCTTTCACCACGGTAAAACAGACATGAGTGAGAAGGGCATAGCTTGTTAATGATGTGGTGTAGAGGTGAGAGAGGGTGGATGACTATGGGAGGGAGATCAATCCTGGTGTGATGGTTAGCCTGTTTTAGGTGCATAAAGCCCAGAGCATTTTGAATACTGTATCAATTGGATCTTCATGATTTGTATAAGCTATTCAAGGGTGGCTTGGAGACAGTTTTCAGTCTTTAAAAGGGTGAGTTCAACTATTGCAAGGTACTTAGCTGTTTCATGGTGACTGTCAGGACATGCTGACAGAGGTTCAATTCTTTTATCTCTACCCTTGAAGGATGGATCATTTGAGAGAGGTGCGTTTATGTATGTACAGTAATGTCCAATACCATGGGAGCTAAGGATAGCACCCATTTGATGCTCAGGGCACCTCAAGAGCTTCTTTAAAGGGACAGTATACACTCATTTTCATATAACTGCATGTAATAGACTCTACTATAAAGAATAAGATGCACAGATACTGATCTAAAAATCCAGTAAAAAACTGTTTAAAAACTTACTTAGAAGCTTTCAGTTTAGCTCTGCTGAAAAGGTAGCTGGAAAGCCCACTGCAAGTGGGAAATAAGACACTCCCCCCCTCCCCCTTCTTTTGCATATGAAAAGACCCTTTATACAAACAGGAGCAAGCTGGAGAAGGTAGCTGACGGTATTCACATAAAACTTTGGGGCTTGGTTAGGAGTCTGAAAATCAGAGCAATGTTATTTAAAAATAAGCAAAACTATAAAAAAAAATAAAAAACAACGTTATGGGCTATATAAATAGATCATCTACAAAACATTTATGCAAAGAAAAAATGAGTGTATAATGTCCCTTTAAGGGAATAGCGATGTGTTAAGACCATTTTATATACATCATTAATGTTTATTCATTCCCTGAAAGTTTTTCCATTTATCCTGTCTCACACTTTATCAACGTGAAACTAAATGCAAAAATGGCCCTGGTAGGTTACAAATATAAACTATGTTTGACCTGCCGTATTTCTAGCAATGTAGTGAGAACTGCTTTTTAAATATAACACAAACACCCTAGGTGGGTATCAAGTACTTACCTTGGGAAGCTCTGCTCCCGGGCCTGCTCCCTGGTCTCTTGGAGTGCTGAGAGTGATTGCTTCAGTGTCAGCGTTCCATGTGGAGGGACGCCGAGAACCAACTCCTCCAACTTCTACTGCAACTTTCCATAGGTGCACGCAGCCGCACACTGCTGAGATTTAAAGGGGCAATGTCCTAATTACTGGAAATCCCACCTGGAAGACTCAGGTGTGGGAGTTCCTATAAAAGCTCACTCAGTCGATAACTCTGGGCTCATTTATTGCCTTCACTACCTTGTTCCTTGTTACTGAAAGCATAAGCATTCTTACCTGATATATGTATATGCTCATCTTGTTCCAGAGACCAAAGCATAGTTATCTGATACCCGTGAATGTTCACCTTGTTCCAGAGACCAAGCATACTTACCTTGCACCTGTGTATGTGCATTTGATTCAAAATTTACAAAGTTTCCTGCCTCAAAAGCTTTTTTTAAAAGACCTTTATTTTACAACTGGGTTCATAAGAGCAAACAAACAAACAACGTTTCAGGCCTACAAAAGACCCTTAGAATATTTTTTTGTATAAATTTGATTATTGTATTGTATATAAATACCTACTTTATATGAATAATGTGGTTAGATAATGAGTTACATTATGAGTTACATTAAATGTTAAGTTATCTGATCCTTACCTAAATATGATCTAAAAGGACTACAAAGAAACAAGATTCCACCAATCATTATGTAGGACGAATTATAAATAAGAGACCAGGATGAACAGAACTATACTCCTTGAAAAAGCTGAATGATCAGTGAAATGTACATCATAGGTTCGCGCTGCACACTTTTGTGATGTCACTGGATGTGGGACTTATTGGTACACAGACTGGTTTGCTCCAATATCAGCAGTTAAGCGCTCAGTGAGAGTGAGCGTTTATACTTTACCGTAGATCCGACTAGACAGTGAACTAGTTCTATTGTATACCCCTGTGATTGTTCCATGTTGTGCATCTTATATTGTTAAAATAAATTGTCATTTTTATATTTATTCATGATCTGCTTGCTTGCTTTCCTGGGAGTGAGTGATTACACTAATGGCTACATCCTGAGAACTCAGTTATAGCTCGGAACCACGTGAGTAAGGTTCACACAGCCCCTTTTAGATTTGATATATATTAGTATTTTACTATAAAAATTCTCCTCCCTGAGGTCCTTGCTGAAATAAAGTCTGGAGTAGCAACATCTTTATTACCTGCTTACATCCTGAGAGCTCAGTTATAGCACTGTCTAATGTGAGTAAGGTTACTATAATTAGGTCCATCATCCAGTTTAAGGATTATGCAATGTTTGCCTTTTCTGTTTGAGGTTATAGCTGGTGAAACCTACGTGTCAAAATACAATATTGCAATATTTGGACTATATCCTTTGCTTTTTTTTCCATTTTTTTTCCCCCAACATCTTTTATTAAAGATTAACAAATGATTACATTCCATTGGAGACAAAACATGTTTTCTTCAAAGCAATTAGTTTTGTTATTAGCAGGAGTTTTGTTCCCTGAAACGCCAATAAATTTGACTAATTGCTTTGAAGAAAACCTGGTTTGCCTCTGACTTTGTTGAAGCTTATATATATATATATATATATATATATATTTATATACTGTATATATATATATATATATATATATATTTATATACTTTATATATATATATATATATATATATATATATATATATATATATATATATATATATACGTGTTTACACAAATTCACAGATTTTTTTCTCCTCTTTGTAACTCTCTCTTGGCATGTTAATAGATCCTATGTATCATCTCCTGCATAATTAACTGCTTTCTGGTGCTTTTATCGTCTGTGTAACTCTCTTTTGTTATGTGAACAGAGCCCCTGTATCATCTCCTGCATAACTGACTGATTTCTGTTGCTTTTATCATCTGTATAACTTTCTTTTGGTATGTGAATAGAGCCCCTGTGCCAACTATATCTTCATGTTCCTTTTTACCTCTTGTCTCTATAAAAACTGTATTATTTATTGACTCCTTCCCACTCAATACTCTCAATACTGCAAATCTGTATCTCATCTTATGTCACTCTCCCTCTTGCTTATACTAACTGCTGGTGATATATCCCCCAATCCTGGTCCCGCACAACTTCCTAAACTCGCCCACCCATGCATGCCTTCCCTTCGACTTAAACCCACACATTTTGAAACCTATCCAAGTTCCTTTTGTATCTAAAACCAACACCCCCTAATCTTGTACACTCTCAAACTCTTGCTCTGTGTGCAACATTGGTCTTTGACAATTTTGGCACCTCCTACCATAGCTCAAAAGTCACGTATTCATTCTCAGTCCTGGCATACTCCTCTGACACGCTACCTATGCAGATGTTTCCATACTGCTGTGCAATATTGGAGAAAATACCGGTGTTCAGCTGACTTTCTTTATTACAAGTTCATTTTAACTCCTACTATTCAGCCTATCTCTCAACGTACTACCAGTCTCCAACCCCCCCCAACTGTTCACTGATCTCCAAAACCCTCAAAGCCAAAGATTCAGTTCTTTTGCCCTGCTACTGAGGAAGAACTAGAAGAAATTAGATAGAGGGCGCCACATGGTGCAGATCATATAAGATAATGACAACAACACAGTATGATCATAAGAATCCTACTCACAAATGGAAGCACACAAAAAAGTGCAGATAAAGCAGTCCGGAACTACACGTCGTCCGGTAGACCACAAAGGATGGATAACACAGATGGAGGTCCTCGTCTCACCAGGGAGAGTCCAGGGATGTCCAAGGAGGAGTGAAAGTGGAACTATACAACAGAGTTCAAGCCAAATCCTAGGGATCAGAGTTCCAGCCAAATCCTAGGGAGGGAGGCCAGAGGATGTTCGCCAGACCCAATCCAAGGAGGAAGAAGTGAATAAGGCAGCAACCGGAGAATTTAAAATGTGTAAAAAAAGTTTAATAACAATAAAAACAACAGCAACGCATTTCTCAGTGGTACACACTGTTTCATCAGGCTATACAAACATTCTCAGAGCTGCCATATTTAAACTAGTTGAAAACCAATCAATGATCAGAAAAATTTCACACCCCTAATGGGGCATACCAATATGCAGATAGGGATTAGTGGTGCAACAGTTAATTAAATGTTCAAGAAATTAACATTGATATAAATTATGCAGACAATCTCTTATCAAAAGAACAACATGCTATTGACATACATAGGTTTAAAAGGATTACATAATTTTATTAAGCTGTATGGGGATAGTATTTTAGTAAACAGTGCCCTAAGGCAGGAAAGAAATTGGTATAGGTCTCCATTGGACTCTAAACGAATTCTATTACAAACTGTATAATTTAAAATTATACACTATTTGAATTTTAATTCATATATATAGCTATTGCCTGAGGGGCCAATGGACCTATACCAATTTCTTTCCTGCCTTAGGGCACTGTTTACTAACATACTATCCCCATACAGCTTAATAAAATTATGTAATCCTTTTAAACATATGTATGTCAATAGCATGTTGTTCTTTTGATAAGAGATTGTCTGCATAATTTATATTAATGTTAATTTCTTGAACATTTAATTAACTGTTGCGCCACTGATCCCTATCTGCATATTGGTATGTCCCATTAGGGGTGTGAAATTTTTCTAATCATTGATTGGTTTTCAACTAGTTTAAATATGGCAGCTCTGAGAATGTTTGTATAGCCTGATGAAACAGTGTGTACCACTGAGAAATGCGTTGCTGTTGTTTTTATTGTTTTTAAACTTTTTTTACACATTTTAAATTCTCCGGTTGCTGCCTTATTCACTTCTTCCTCCTTGGATTGGGTCTGGCGAACATCCTCTGGCCTCCCTCCCTAGGATTTGGCTGGAACTCTGATCCCTAGGATTTGGCTTGACCTCTGTTGTATAGTTCCACTTTCACTCCTCCTTGGACATCCCTGGACTCTCCCTGGTGAGACGAGGACCTCCATCTGTGTTATCCATCCTTTGTGGTCGACCGGACGACGTGTAGTTCTGGACTGCTTTATCTGCACTTTTTTGTGCGCTTCCATTTGTGAGTAGGATTCTTATGATCATACTGTGTTGTTGTCATTATCTTATATGATCTGCACCATGTGGCGCCCTCTATCTAATTTCTTCTAGATTTTCCATCTGTGTTCCTGGCATAACACTCTGGAGGAGCGGCCTATCTTCTATCTGGATTATTGCCCACCACACGTACCTTCTGGGCCCTTATTTTTGGACTCTGCTGGACTTGATAAGTTACCCCATTGATTGGACTAAAATCAACTATATATATATATATATATATATATATATATATATATATATATATATATATATATATATATTTATTTTATCATATTGTTTTATACATCTTTATTGTCTTATTTGGTAGTTTTATATTTATTAGTTGTTTTTTATTTATTTGTAACTATTAGGAGTCAGGACTTCCATTATTCATCAAATATTGTTGATTTATTTATCCCCTATTAATATTTTATTAATATTTTATCACTATCTCTATGGGATTATTTTTCCCAAGTATAATATTATTATTCTGAATCCATATTGTGCTACTTTGGTCTAGGCGCCTCTTAGTAGTGCTCTGGTGACCTTTGTGTCCCCAGCGGCACTAATTGTTCTTATCTACTGAGGAAGAAGTTTTTTCCCTTATATCTTCTTCTCACCTCACTACCTGTCCCCTTTATCCCATCTCCTCACAACTACTGCCCTCCCTCTCTCTTACTCTTACTCCAATCCTCACACATAATTTTAATCTCTCCCTCAACACTGGTATATTTCCCTTATCCCTTAAACATGCACTAATCACACCAATCCTCAAAAATTCTTATCCCGATCCATCACCCCCATCCAACTACCGCCCTATTTTCCTACTCCCCCTTGTCTCAAAACTTCTGGAAAGGCTCTCATATACATGTTTATCACATTTCCTCATATTAATCTCCCTCCTTGTTCCATTGAAATCTGGATTATGCCCGCAACACACCACAGACAAAGCAATCATTAAGGTTACTTATGACCTAATTAAGGCAAAATCAAAAGGCCACTTTTCTCTGTTAATCCTTCTTGATCTGTCTGCTGCCTTTGACACTGTTGACCACCCTTTTTTGCTTTTTGCTCCAAAACCTCTAATCCTTCAGCATCTGTGACACAGCCCTCCTATGGTTCTCCTCCTACCTGTCTAACCGGACCTTTTGTGTATCCTTCTCTGGCACATCCTCTGACCCTTTACCACTTTCTGTTGGGGTACCTCAAGGCTCTGTCCTTGGTCCACTTATCTTCTCAATTTATTCCTCATCCTTAGGTTCCTTAATAAAGTTCCATGGGTTTCAATATCATTTGTATGCTGATGATATACACATCTACCTCTCTGCACCAGACCTTCCTTACAAACTTGTGTCACTAACTGTCTTTCTAATATTTAATCCTGGATGTCATCTCACTACCTAAAGATACATCTCCCCAAAACTGAGCTCCTTATTCCCCCCTTCCAAATCCTTATCCCAGAACTTTCTATAACTGTTGATAATAACATCATTATCACAAATCTGTGTGCCCAATGTCTTGGGGTCACACTTGACTAAGATTTCTCTTTCACACCCCACATCCAGTCTTTGGCCAATTCCTTCCGCTTCCACCTCAAAAACATTTCCACAATTTGCCACTTCCTCACACAAGACACAACTAAGACTTGAATCCAGTATCATCATTTACCGCCTTGACTATTGCAACTCTATCCTCTTCAGCCTCCCTGGCTGCCATCTATTTCTCTTATAATTCATAATAAATGCCTCTGCAAGGCTGATCTTCCTTACAGATTGCTCCTTGTCTGCTGCATCCCTTCATTGGGTTTCTTTAACCTACAGAATAAAATACAAATTCCTAACTCTGACATTCAAGGCTCTCAATAACAATGTACCCCCTATATCTCTGACCTTGTCTCCAGATAATATCCCTCCCATCCCCTTCGCTCTGCTCACAACCTCCTCCTCTTTTGTAAACTCCTCACATTATGGTCTACTAGACTTCTACAGATTGGCCCATATCTTGTGGAACTCTCTACCTTGCTCCACAAGACTCTCTCCTAGTTTTCAAACTTTCAAGTGCTCCTTAAAGACGCTACTTTTCAGGATTCATATACACTAATATTTTCTTATCTTAGTTCCTATCCTCCTTTTGTCATTCTCTGGAACCCCCTTAGAATGTAAGCCTACGAGCCCAGCTGCTTTTTATATCACATTCATGAGGGCTGATTTACAACAGTACAACTCTTGGCAGGGCCCATCCCTTTGTCTCCCATAATTGTTACCCAGCATATTATAAAAGTTCACTTCAATATCAAACAAACAAAAAAGTATATGTATACTGTATATATATATATATATATATATATATATATATATATATATATATATATACTATATACATATATATATTCTTCCTTTATTGCAGTATCTTTAAAAACAGTCAAAGCTTTGGCTTTATAAAAATGTATAAAACTTAAATTTTATTATTTCAAATATAAAACAAAGAACATAAATGTTGATAATTTGTGATATCTTAGCTTATGCCATAATCATTGCCTTCAGTTTGGAATAATAAATGTTAAGTTTCTCTTTATTCTAGAGCCTAAATGCTCACACCCGCCATGCATAATCCAACTCCAGTAGATATAATCTGTCCAAAAGACAGAAAAAATTGTGATTGAGGTTGCCACTAGTGTACAGAAATGTTGGTTTTAATGTCTGGACCTTTCCAGTGGTGATTTTAATGTCTTTTTCCCAGAAGGTGATAAATATTATTTTAGCATGGTGTTGTCTCCACAACCTTGTAAGTTGATGGACTTCTGGGTGAACCAAGAAACAATGTTGAACCGTAAAACATGTTGCTTATTAAAATACCTTTAAACTAAACCCTCTTGCATGTGATGTTTATGCTCTTAGACTTTTTGGTTAATTGTGATGGTTTGTGATTGTTTTTGGAAATTTGACAAGATTTGACACTTCTTTGTCTTTTTTTCTTTCCAAGCCTTTCAGCATAGGCAATCATTTTTCATGTATATATCTAACTAGGCTTTTAAACTTAAGATTGGTTTATCTATATGTTATTGTATCCATCACAGAATAAACAAAAATGCAATACAATTTCTTGTGAATTCAAACGGTACATTGATATATGAGTTTTACAGGTTTTACAATATAGTAGTATGGCATTTTCTGCTTCTTGTACTTCAGTATTTGTATCAGAACATTCCTTGCTAGCCTAAAGAAGGACACTCTGTGATAAACATTTTTTAACCTTTATATCTCCTGAATTATGTACAACATTAAACATTTAAACTTCTGTGTTCTTTCTTGATTTAAAATGTGCTTAGCTATGATCAGTCATTGTTTTGTATCTGCATTGCCACCTACCCTTTGACAGCATCATCATCATCAGTTGTTGAATACAGTATCCCTCTCCCTAGGGCACCCACCAGCCATTCTAATTCTCCAATCTCCATTCTCCTCTCAATTGTGCATTAAGTATATATTTTGTATTTTTAAATGGGGTTATTAGAGTGTGTTGAGTTTGAATTGGTAGAATAGAAATATAGGGTCCCCACTTTTCCATAAATAGGGTCTCCCATACCATGGAATTGTTCCATAAAGGTTTTGGTAAGTACACTGTTTCAGGGCATGTATAGTAGGAGGATTTATTTTCAGCCAATTTTGAAAAATGAGGCGTCTTGCTAATAGTATGATGTTTAGAATGCATAACATTACCTCTGGGGATATTCCTAAATTGCTAAGAAATAGTACATTATTTAAGGATAATTTAATATTTGTCCTTGAGTGCTAAAGACGTCTCAGAGCTGTCGCTAGCACTCTCCCACCTTGAGGGAGATCTGGGGGCTCCCACCCACTCCTTCCCCAGTGATCGGGTCTGCATAGTGACAGGCATCACTGGGACTTCACATTATGCCAGCGACATCATGCGCAATGACGTGATGACGTCACTGCGCAACTTTATTTATACTTAACAATGTTAAGTATAGGAGCAGGGGGCATGCTGTTTAGAAGCCTGTATATCAGGCATCTAAGTAGCTACAGACCCCCAAGACCCACCGTTGGAAAGATAATCAACTAAACTTTCCAACGGTGTAAGTCTTGGGGATCTGAAAAAAAAAAAATACAATAAAAAAATAAACCTTAAAAAAGCTTAGCAACCAGGTGGGAAAGTGCTTAGCACTCAAAGGGTTAAAATGGTGGTGAAGAGCCAGTGGCCCACCATTCCCCAGAACTTTATTATATAGGGACAGTTCCATATCATGTTTAGAGTGTCTTCCTTGTCGGCTCTGCATCGGGGGCAAACACTCTCATCATTCCCCACCCAGTGATAGAATTGTTTAGGTGATACATACACATTATGTAATAATTTGAAGTGTGACTCTCTAGTTTCTGAGGCAAGAGTGGCTTTCTCAACTGTTCAAATGCTTTTTTTAAGAGTGTCAATGGAAATTTCTCCCCCGCCCCCAGAATAGCGGACCACCTATGTGACATTTCTTGTAAGGTTTTCTTACCAATCAATGCCAAGAGAAGGGAGTAGATGGGTGAAATTGATATTATGCCCCCTTTAACCCAGTCCAGTATTTTAGTAGCCTGTGTGTCTTTTGAGGAGTCATATGTTATCAATAAGCTATTAAGGTAGTGTCTTGACTGCAGATATGCAAATTTATGTGTGGGCAGAAAGTCATATGTGTGCATAAGTCTCTAAAAGGTAACATATGTTTTCCATCCTCCATTAGTGTCTGACCTACAGTGTGGATACCTAATCTTTTCCAAATGTGAAAATCTGCAGTAGATATGCCTGCCAGCAATTCAGGGTTACCCTGCCACGGGGGGAAACTTCACCAGTTTGTTATTTGTTCCCAACCTTTTGCATGTCAGTCTCCAAGCCCTAACCGGCTGTTCCAAAACACTGTTTCCGTTTAACCATTTGCTTCATTGGGCCATTGTCATATGAGGTAAGAATTCTATAGAACTAATAGATACTATCAACAATCTAAAAGTGGGGAAAATCCCTGGCCCAGATAGCTTAATTTCAAAATATTATAAAATCTTTCAGAATATAGTCATTCCTCATTTACTTACTGTTTTTCAACATTTAGATTTAGGTAACCCCTTCCCAACAAGTATGTTAGAAGCAAGAATAGCTATTATTCCAAAACCGGAGAAATCAATGGCATCCCAGGGAGAGAAGCACTGGATAACACCAATAAAGTCATACAGATTTTAGAATTTATGAAGAACAAAGGTATTTTGTCTGTTATTCTAATGATGGATGCTGAAAAAGCTTTTCGATCGGCTTAATTGGCAATTTTTGCGCTTTACATTATATCAATTTGGTTTTAGTAAGTTATTTGAAGAACGCATTTTTTCTTTATATAAAGCTCCCTATGCAACTGTTCATCTTAATAACTCTCTATCAGCACCGTTTAATATAAATAATGGCACACGGCAAGGGTACCCATTATCACCCATACTATTTGCACTAGCAATTGAAGTTTTGGCATCTAAAATTAGGCAAAATGATAAGATCCATGGGTTTAATATAGGAGATATGAATTTTAAAATTTCATTATATGCAGATTATATTTTCCTTACACTTTCAGAACCAGTTCAATATATACCTGCAGTTCTAACTACACTTAACATTTATGGCAAATTTTCCAATTTTTCTATAAATCATTCGAAATCAGAACTTTTGAGTTGCGGACTAGATAAAGTTGACCTTCAATTAATTACCCAAAACACTAATTTAAAAATAAATTAAAATACTATAAAATATTTGGGGATTACCATGGCAAATAACCAAAATGAACTAGTTAAACTAAACAATGACACACTATTTAAAGAAACTCAAATAGAAATAAATAGATGGAAAATAGACCTCTCTCTTGGCTAGGTAGAGCTCAAGCTGTGAAAAAGCCTATCCTACTAAGACTGCAATATTTATTTCAGGCATTGCCAATTCCTCTAACTACCTCTTACATTACTAAGTATCTATCTTTATTAAATAAATATATATGGCATGGAACTGCCCCGAGAGTATTTAAAACAACCCTTTACCTTCCTAAAGACAGGGGGGGGGGCTTGGGGTACCTTGTTTATTGAGATATAGGAGGGCATCAATACTAAAAAGAATAGTCGACTGGTGCAAAAATATAAAACAGAAAGAGTGGGTACAATTAGAGCATAATTTAATACAATTTAGACAACTAGGAGGCAAATGTTGGCTACCAACAAAAACATGGTCCAAAATAATGCAAGAATACCCTATCCTAAAAGAATTGTTACAAACATGGAAAACCATTCTTAAACTTAAAAATCCAATTTCAACAATTCCATTCCCACATACATCTATTATATTGGATGACTCTTTATCATTTAGTGAATATATAAGAGAAATTAAAATACGAACTTTGGAGGATTCACTACCATTCTACATATTTATGAATGGAAATACTTTAAAATCAAAATTAGAATTAACTAATAATGGGGTGAAGATATTTAACCCTTGGTTTAGATATTTTTAGCTTAAATCTTTCTTAACTACACATCCAAAGAAACAGGATTTAATTAGACAAATGTCCCCTTTTGAATTACTTTGTACAGGGAACTTACCAACAAAAGGTACATTATCAATAATATACAAAATAATAATGATGGCTAGAATCTCGGAGTTACCATCATATACTAAAGCATGGTCACTAGATCTTATAACACCCCCTACAAGGAAAGAATGGAATATAATTTTTCAACGTCATGCCAAAGCTTCAATATCAGCTGGTATACAAGAAACAAACTATAAATTACTTATGAGATGGTATATAACCCCTAATAGGGTAAAGCAATATTTACTAACTCCTCGGAAAAATGTTGGAGGGAATGTGGAGAGAGAGGTACGTTGTTACATACATGGTGGTCATGCCCAATAATATCTAATTATTGTTTTTTAATAATAACAGAGATAAATAGATTACTATCGATACAACTGCCTTTAGAATCTACAGCAATTTTATTATATAAACCCATATTAAAATGATCAGTTGTATATGATAGAGCATTATATATTCTCTTGAACAGTGCCAAACAGATAATACCAAGACTTTGGAAACAGAAAAGAGCCCAGACGATAACGGAATGCCAATCACATTCAATGGAAAAACTACATTATCAATTGATGGATCAGTTGGATACATATTATAATATAGTGAACGTCTTTCAAATAAAAGTATAGAACCACATTTGCGGTATTAGAAATAAAATGAGCCTAGAGGAGATTTTGAAGAAGATTAATTAAAACTCTATGTTGCTGAAGATGTTATATTAGTTCAATTACTCGACGATTACAATTACCCAAAAGGTGTTATTTTTTTCATTAGGGTTTATATACACTTTGTATTCTTAATTAATATGCACCATTGATGTTAAAGAAAATTTACCAGATAGTGGCGACGGATCTCATGGAAATTTACGGGGTCTTTTTTTTTTCACCTTTTTTGACTATTAGGAACTTTAATATTTTAAACATGAGGAAAGATACCTGGTGGACATCAGAGTCAAACTTGACTCACTATGTTTTGTGCTGTATATCTATATTCGTTCCTTTTTTTCTATTTTTTGGTAATTATCTTTATGTCAAAGTGTTGAATAATGCCTTTAATAAAAAATTAAAAGAAATTTCTATAGACCACGGTTTAATTAGTTCTTCTTCCAATTTAGGATTTGTGAATTGTTAGTTGTGTGTCAGCTACTATTTTACATTGTGCCGATAAGTTGTATAATTCAATGTTAGGCAACGCTAAACCCCCTGATTCTTTAGGTGCCATCAATTTTGAGTAGCTTACTTTATGTTTCTTATTGGCCCAAACAAATTTGAGTATGAGTTGTTTTAGGAATTGGAGGTCTGAATGTTTTATAATGGCAGGGAGCATTTGGAAACTATATAATAGTTTAGGGAATAGATCATCTTAACGAGACTTACCCTACCTGACAGTGAGATTGGCAATTTCCTCCAGCCTTCCACAAGGGTTCATAATATACACATTAAATGCTTGTAGTTAAGACTATATCACCTCCTAGGGTCAGTGTGTAACATTATTCATAAGTATTTGAAGCTCTCTGAGACAATCTTAAATTCATATCCTGGTATATCTTTAGAGGAGTGGGATGTGAGCCATACTAATTCAGTTTTAGCCATGTTTATTTGATACCCTGACATTTTCCTGCATTGTTCTATTATTCCCATTATTTTTGGCAAATTCTGTTGGGGGTCTTGAAAAAAGAGAATCATATTGTCTGCAAACAGTGAAATATGTAGGACTGACTCCCCTAGTTTTAAATCTGAGGTATATTCCCTAATTTTTTCAAAGGTTTAATCGTTATGTCGAATAGTAGGGGTGAGAGAGGGCAGCCCTGTCGTGTTCCCATCTGTAAAGTGAAAGTTTGTGTCCTAGAGCAATTAATCAAAAGTGATGCTTGTGGCGAGTGATATAGTGTTGTCAGCACTTGAGTGAATGGCCCCTGGATACCTATCTTGTGTAATGTTGTGAATAAATGGTCCCATAACACCTTATTGAAGGCTTTCTCTGCGTCCACAAGGAGCAGAGCAGCCTCTCCCTGATTGTTCCTGTGTTTAGAATTAGATTTCTGCCAATAATACTGTAGGACCAATTGTACCCTTCGTATCTTGAGAATAGAGGACCTTCCTTGACAAAGCCCGTCTGATCTGTGTGGATGACATTTGGTAGCAGGCGGAAAAGTCTGTTTGCCAGTAATTTGGTGAAAATTTTGTAATCCTGATTTAACAGGGATATTGGTCAATAAGAGTGGGGTAAGAGAGGGTCTCTGCCCGTTTTATGTATGATGCTAATGTTGGCCTCTGAAAATTGGGTAGAGAGGTTGTCTCCTCCCTCCAGCATCCCATTGTATAGGTCCACCAGAGAGGGGATTATTTCTAAATTCATGATCTTATAGAATTCTCCCGGGAGGCCATCAGGTCCAGGTGTTTTAGCCAGCGGAATCAATTTAATAACCTCTTGTACCTCTAGCGGAATCACTTTCTGATTAAGGGTAGTGAGATTTTCCTCTCCAATCTTAGGTAGGTTAATAGTTTCCCAAAATGAGTCTTTCACCGTGGATTCAACCCTCTGTCCCTTGTATAATTTATGATAGAAATCTACAAACATCTGTTGGATGTCTATGTCCTTAGTGAGTGTGAACGGAGCCTTTCGAATTGCCAATATAGAGCTTTTTTTTTGTAGCTAACCTAATGATGTTTGCCAGTAGCTTCCCTGTCCTATTCCCGTATCTATATAATCTAGCCAAGATTAGTTGGTCACCCACATGTTCTGTATTCAATGATTGATAGGAAAGCCATTCTCCCAGAATATATCTATAAAAATGTGGTTCCTTGTAAAAGTATGTAGGAAATACCCACCTATCCCTAATTTTTTTTGGAGGGACAGTTTGTAATGACAGTGTGATTGGTGCATGGTCAGAAATGGTCCCTGCATTAATTTCTGTGTCTATGATTTTTGGGCCTAAAGCCTGTGAGACTAAAAAATAGAATGGAAGATAAACAAGGGGCGCCAACATAGTGTGAATCGTTCAAACAACAAATATAAAAGTGATGTGCAAAAAACTACTCACAAGGAAAGTGGCACCTTAAATGAATAAGGTGCGATAAAGCAGGCTGACATTCAAATTCCAGCAGTCAGTACGCTGGAGGTCTCACCCAGAGGACCTGTGGAATCCAGATAGGCATCTAGAAAGTAGCACCCACGTTTTTTAGGGCCAATGGCCGGACCAGGTGAGCGGCAAGCTGATAGGTGTTCTCCTGCTGCACTCACGCCACCGAGACTTTTCTCCAAAACTGACAGTGTCAGTGTATGAAAGGTTTCGTGGAAAAAAAGTCCTGTTTCAAAAACAAGTGGATCGTGGAGAGAAGCAAAAATACCGGGTTGTGGTATAAAACAAACAGTATTTATTTTGTAACGCGTTTCTCAGTCTATTCCAGACCGTTTCATCAGGCATAATCATAGTTAACAATAGAGATCTATTTAAACCCACAGTGACCCGGAATTGAAACAAAAGGTCAACTCTATTAACAATGTTGCAATTGCAAAAACATTTAACTTTTGATACATTGTATAAATTGGTTTGAACAATTGTGACCACACAGATAACACTTAAATAAAAAGTATATAAAAAATCCTATTCGCAATTACCAAATATATCTGGAAAAAAAAAATATATCATAGTAAACTGGACATATATTAACATGTGTGTATATGTATATCTCATCTCCTGGTTGGATTCGAACCCAGGACCTAATGTGTGCTAGGCAATGGAAAAATCAAAAAGCTACCTTTATGTCTTGTTTGAATTTCTTGCAAAAAGGATTAGTATTGATACAAAATATATAAATTGATCTACATGTCTCACAATGTCTAGAAGATAATCTTATTTGGTCTTTTTAATAAATGACTCTAATTTTTAAAACCAAACTAAAAGGAATTTTCTTATAAATATAAAACTAAAAAAGAAATGTTCGTGACAAATGCTTACTATAAATAAGTGACATATAAAAATTATAAAAAATATATCTGTATATATATATATTTTATTTTATGGCTCCACTGGACTCGAACTTGGGACCTTCTGTATGTTAAGCGAGCATGAAATTGATAAAGCTATCTTGAAGGCCTATTTTTATGTTATATATTGGAGCAGAAATATGTTATGAATTATGTTATTAATAATATGTATATATATATTTGGGACTGCACTGGACTTGAACTTGGGACCTTCTGTATGTTAGGTGAACAAGAAATTGGTAAAGCTATCTTGAAAGTTTATGTTATATATTGGGGCAGAAATATATTTAGGAATTATGTTATTAATTGTTTCCAATCATATACAACAATATGATTGGAAACAATTAATAACATAATTCCTAAATATATTTCTGCCCCAATATATAACATAAACTTTCAAGATAGCTTTACCAATTTCTTGTTCGCCTAACATACAGAAGGTCCCAAGTTCGAGTCCAGTGCAGTCCCAAATATATATATACATATTATTAATAACATAATTCCTAACATATTTCTGCTCCAATATATAATATACAACTAGGCCTTCAAGATAGCCTTATCAATTTCATGCTCGCTTAACATACAGAAGGTCCCAAGTTCAAGTCCAGTGGAGCCATAAAATAAAATATATATATATATACAATATATATATATACACATTTATTTTTTATAATTTTTATATGTCACTTATTTATAGTAAGCATTTGTCACGAACATTTCTTTTTTTTATATTTATAAGAAAATTCCTTTTAGTTTGGTTTTAAAAATTAGAGTCATTTATTAAAAAGACCAAATAAGATTATCTTCTAGACATTGTGAGACATGTAGATCAATTTATATATTTTGTATCAATACTAATCCTTTTTGCAAGAAATTCAAACAAGACATAAAGGTAGCCTTTTGATTTTTCCATTGCCTAGCACACATTAGGTCCTGGGTTCGAATCCAACCAGGAGATGAGATATACATATACACACATGTTAATATATGTCCAGTTTACTATGATATATATTTTTTTCCAGATATATTTGGTAATTGCAAATAGGATATTTTATATACTTTTTATTTAAGTGTTATCTGTGTGGTCACAATTGTTCAAACCAATTTATACAATGTATCAAAAGTTAAATGTTTTTGCAATTGCAACATTGTTAATAGAGTTGACCTTTTGTTTCAATTCCGGGTCACTGTGGGTTTAAATAGATCTCTATTGTTAACTATGATTATGCCTGATGAAACGGTCTGGAATAGACTGAGAAACGCGTTGCAAAATAAATACTGTTTGTTTTATACCACGACCCGGTATTTTTTTTTATCACCGTTCACATATTAGGATTGGACACTTATTTTTTACATCACAGCAATTTTTGGGACATTGATAAGTACTTTTTTTATATATTTTACTCATCGCCACAAATATCATTGTTTATCTGTGATATCTGATTATTTCAATGTATCAATAATATTACACACCAATTGTCCTGAGCACTTGTTTTACACACAATTTATTTTCATCATTATTATTAATTTTTCACACATACCAAACACTGTGCTGTTTATAATAAAAAATTTTTTTTTTTTTTTTTTTTTTTTATGCATACGGGTACAAACCCAATCATAAAGTGTTAGGTCCTACTTTGATAACCTGTGTTCCAAGCGCATCCTCTTAAGTTTTTTCCTCCTCAGGAATTTCTTTTTAGACTAAAAAATAGTCTATTCTTGACAAAGTTTCCTTAGCTAACGACATGCATGTGCAGTCCTTAGTCTCTGGGTGTGTCACTCTCTAAACATCTTGAGTGGCCTTCATGAAAGATATGATTAGTAATGATTCTTTTTTAGAATTTGTATAGGTTTGTTTACACCTGATATTGCTGGGTTCCTAAACCTGTCTGCTGGAGTCTGTGGTGCAATGTTGAAATTGCCCCCAAAAATTATCGGGGAGGACGTGAAATTAAGTAATTGGGATTGCCGGGTATACCAGAATTCTTCCTTCTGGGTTTGTGGACCATATACTTCTGCTAGTGTGAAAGTTAGTTTTTGTATATCTAGGTGACGTAGTATATATCTCCCTAAGGGGTCAATTTTGGTTTTAATAATGTGGTATGGAAGGTTCTTCTTAAATAGTATTGCAACTCCACTGGCTCTCTTGGCCTTATAAGGTATAAAAACAACTTCCTCCACCCAGCTCTGTTTTAGTTTTAGGTGTTCTGTAATAGTTAAATGAGTATCTTCTAAAATCACTATATCTGCCTTTTACCTGTGTAAGTACTTTAAAATGGACCGCCTCTTCTGGGGTTATCTAATACTCCCTACATTCCAACTAATTATATTTAAATCAGCAAGTGCCATGTCATAGTTTGTGTTGTGGTTTTTGTAGGCATGAGCGTATTAATAGATACCTGAATATCAGCCTCCTTGCTTGGAGATGGAGATTTAGTAGTTTAGGATTTTATCGGTAGCACCCCAGGAAAAGGAGAGGATCGACTGTTTCTGAACACATAAACAATTTTCAATAAATTAGTAAACAATAACAAAACAATGCTATAACAAAGAAACCCTTGTCTGGCTAGCATTTGCTTCTTTAGCTAAGAGGTATTGAAGTTCTATACACTTCTCAGTGCCCACCATTTATTTCTAACTAACTGTATTTCCCTCCCATCCTTAACTCTGAGTTAGATACTTTTTTCACATTTTGTGGCTGGGTCTGAATTATATGCATTCAGCATCACCAGGTCAGAAAAGCTTTTTATTAGTAAACAACATGATTTGATACAGTCTCTCTTTGGAGGGATCTCTGCTTCAGGCATTTCCTTTGTAGCTGTCTTGGGTCTTCAAAGAACTTTGGTCCTTCTGTGATTTGGAGACAGAGTCTTGCAGGATATTGTAAAGTGACCAGCTTCTATGAAGGTTTTATAATAGGGGAGAACTCCTTGCGTCTTTTGGAAATTTCCACAGAATAGTCCTGGAATAGAAGGATTTTGTTCCCTTCATAATGCAGCAGTGTGTTCTGGCAATATGCCCTGAGGGGCAAAATTTTGTCCTTAAAATTTAGGTACTTGATCATGATGTGACATGGGATTCTTCTGTTCTTGGTATCTTGGTTTGGTTTGCCCACTCTATGGGCCCTTTCCACCACGCATGGGATTTCTTCTGAATAGATATTTAAAAGTGTTTGTAAGGGACTTCCGGTGGGGGGTGCACCAAGATGGCAGCAAGGTATTGAAGCTCTGATACCTTGTGGAAAAAAACCCTCTTGCAGCCTAGATTTAATGCCTCCACACCTCACTTGACAATTTTCTATGTCTGAGAACTATTGTGGATAGAGAGACTGACATCTTCTCTTCCCCGGAAGGTTCTTTGAAAGATAATCATGAGACACAGCTACGGTGTCTTCTACCCCTCAAGATTGACTCTATAACTAAGGAAATGATAGCTACATTCCTACCACATCTAGAAAATCTTATGAAGACTTGCCTGGTACTTCATGAAGAGATCCGATCCATCCAGGGATCACCTGAGTCAGGTATATCTCTCTTATAATCTGCACCATTACGCTGAGGAGACGGTTAATAGTTCCTTGATGACTGCAACAAATGATTTTCTTTTATATATTTAGAAATGAAACTTAAAGGGACAGTCTAGTCAAAATTAAACTTTCATGATCCAGATAATTTTAAACAGCTTTCCAATTGACTTTTATCATTAAATGTGCTTTGTTCCCTTGGTGGTATTTTTGAAAAGCTACACCTAGGGCGGCTCAAACTGATTTCTAAACCATTGAAAACCGCCTCTAAGCTCAGAGCATTTTGAAAGTTGTTCACAGTTAGACAGTACTAGTTCATGTGTGTAATATAGATAACATTGTGCTCACTCACGTGGAGTTATTTAGGAGTCTGCACTGATTGGCTAAACTGCATGTCTGTCAAAAGCACTGAGATAAGGGTGCAGTCTACAGAGGCTTAGATACAAGGTAATAACAGAGGTAAACATTATATTAACATAATGTTGTTGGTTATGCAAAACTGGGGAATGGATAATAAAGGGATTATATATCTTTTTAAACAATACAAATTCTGGTGTAGACTGTCCCTTTAACACTTAACTTCTTTGGCTTCTTACACAAAGGACGCTCCTGGAAAACGGATTATATTTTCAATATGTTTTTATTTTAATTTTATTTTTATTTACGATAATTTAGTTTAGATGAAACTGTAAAATTTCCAGCATTTTTAAACAACCTCATATATTCTCAGTTGAAGGTTAAAGGACCATTTACTAACAGTTAATGCCTTACTTTAGTATTCCTGCATGTTTCCTAGGAGCCCTTTTGCCTCACAAAGATATTAAGATATTAAGATATTCTTTGGTTGTATTTTTTGTTCTATGTTTGCCTCAGCTCATGTGCATAGCCTAATATAAGACTTACAGCATAGAACAGGTTCATATCAATTTGAAATGAGTACGTAGTCAATTTGTAATGGAATGTGTTATTATCTTCAAAGCGGCAGAAAAATGTATTTAGTATACAAATGACCATGATATAAAAATTGCAGTGCATATGTCTTTTACCTTGCAAACTTCCGTTCCACACTTATCACTCACTATGCCAGATAATTGAATATTGTACGCATCCCTCGTTAGAATTACCACACAGGGCTAAGCGATTCATCTGCAATTTCATTTAATTCCTATTCAATTTTATTATACACCTCGTACTCTGAATACCAATGGGTCATAATTATCCACTATATTTAAAGCCTAGTCTGTGTTAACTGCATAAGTGAAAATCTGAATGTAAGATGCTGTCATGGTTGATATACCCCCTATCATACTCTATGCAGAATGGAAATAGCACACCCATTCCAATTTGCTCTTTTATGCCATAGTCTATATCATTGAATAAACAATAGCCATTATCATTAAGAACATTAATGTCATACTCTGTTATTGTAATGTTTTCCTAGAGTTAATTATTGCTTGAATTTTTATTTTATTTTATTTTATGTTGAGATTAGTTAAGTTAGTTTATTAACAAACAAAAAAATCCTAACATTGTGGTACAGGTGCATATCAGTTGGAACATTCTTCAAACCATTGAAAGCTCTCATAATCACAGTTTCAACTAAGCTTTGTATCTTCATATATAATGTATGCTGCCTCTTTTTACTGATCTGTCATTTTTGCCTTTTAACTCACCCTGCGAGGTATGATGATGATATACTATGTATGATTGTACCCTTTGTTGGATATAAATAAAATTAGAAGAAAAAAAAAGTGTTTGTAACGTTCTTTCTGCTAATCTAATAAGCTCTGCTTAGTTGGTACTGTCTCTGAGAGGCCAACAACTCTCAAGTTATTGCTCCTGGAGCGGTTTTCCAGGTCGTCTATTCTGCTGAGAAGGATCTTGTTCTGTTGTTGTAAATTTGTGACCTTTTCAGCTGTCTCTCTCTGTCTGTCTTCGGTGTCAGCAATCCTTTGTTCAGCCTGCGGAATCTTTGCTGTAAAACTTTTTAAATATGTTAAAAGTGAGTCAACTCCAGTTTGGAGCTGCTCCATTTTAGGTAGGAACAGCGCTGAGAGCTGGGCCGCAATTGGGTGGGTGTCTTGAAGCGGGTGTTCTGGCAACATAGGAGCTGTATTCTCTGCTGCGTGTATTTCTGCTTGGTGTTTCATTCTTTTTTCCGCTTGTTTTTGTTTGTTTGCCATTGTTCTGGCCTTCTTGGTGTAGCTGGTGTAATATTTCTGCATACAGTACTATTCAGACCCACTGAACCCTATCTAGGGACGAGTTGTGGACTCGATTTGGGTGGTTGAATCAAATCACTGCCATATGTAAGTAGGGAGTAATGCGTAGGTATATATATATTGTGGCTAGTTAGGGCATGAGTGGGCCGTTGTCCTAGGATGTCATATAGATAAGTCTCTTATAGTTTGCAGCAAATTCCATCTCCGTTTTGGGGTGACGAGATTTGTCCCACAATGTTCCCTCACAGCCCGGCAACATATATGGTGGCGTGTGACCCATGTGGCTGAGATCCCTTTGGTAAAAATAAACTGTAGGTCAGTATGTTGAAAGTTCAAAGGAGAGTGCATGGAAACTACCTGTGGATCTTTATTCCCAAGTGTTCTGAGTGCCGTGAGGGCGACTTTATTTGCCTGCTGTGTGGGGATTTCTTGGAGGCCTGTTTCTCTTACACAATTTTAAACAACTTTCACTTATAGTATCTAAATGTGCACAATCTTTTTATATGCACATTTTCTGAGGCACCAGCTCCTACTGATCATGTGAAAGATAACAGGATATATGTATATGCATTTTGTGATTGGCTGATGGCTGTCACAGGAGGTATTTGGAAGTAAAATGTAACTAACTTTGACATTTGTCAGAAAAAATCTATTACTCATTTGAAATTAAAACTAAGTGCTTTTGCATTGCCTTTTTATTATGCAGTTATTGATTATAAAATTATACTGTATTTAGTGGTCCTTTAATAAACAACGGTCTATATTTTTAAAGGCTATATTCATATATGTTTTATAGGCCTTTGCTATTGGTTGCTCCTGGCATTTAATTATTTAAATATTTTAATCGGCTAGTTATATGTAATGTCTCCTAGCACATTAGAACTGATGGAATGTGAGAATACATATATATATATATATATATATATATATATATATGAAAAAAAAAAACATTGGGCAAACAACTCCAATCAATGCCTGTCTTCTATATACAATATTTGCATTAGTGTAATTTTAATTCACACTATTCTCATGATTCACAATGAGATTTTTCCCCGTAAGCATGTCATGCCTTTGTGCTGAATGGGGTGTTTGTTTTGTTTCAAGATCAAGTTTTCACAAGTATCAGGATGAAATATGTGAGTATGTAATAGAGGTCAGTTTGAAAGTAGGGTATTTTGTGTTGTGATGTGATGAATATATTTAGAGCAGGATTCTTCAAACCACGGGTTGGGACCCATTACTGGGTCTCAACACCCTGTTTACTGGGTCGTGACTTGTGTGTGTGTTGTAGGAGAGTGTATTTGTGTGTGTTGTAGGAAGGTGTGTGTTATATGAGATTGTGTATGTTGTATGAGAGAGTGTGTGTGTGTATTGTATGAGTGTGTATGGTGTGTGTGGACTGTGTCTGTTGTTTGAGAGAGTGTGATCTGTGTGTGTTGTTGAGAGTGTGTGGTTTGTGTGTTGTATGAAAGTGTGTGTGGTCTATGTGTGTTGTATGAGAGTGTGGTCTGTGTGTTGTATGAAAGAATGTGTGGTCTGTTTGTGTTGTATGAGAGTATGTGTGGTGTGTGTATGTGTTGTATGAGAGTGTGTTGTGCGTGTGTTGTATGAGAATGTGTGTGTGGTCTGTGTATTGTATGAGAGTGTGTGGTCTGTGTGTGTTATATGAGAGTGTGTGGTTGTGTGTTGTATAAGAGTGTGTGTGGTCTGTGTGTGTTGTATTAGAGTGTGTGTGTGTGTTATTATCTTTTACAAGTTTGACTACAATCAGGAATAAAGTATGCACACATTTAAGTCACTATTAAAAAAATAAAAAATGTTGCTATCTTGTTAGATATTACTTCAGAAATTTTTAGACCAAGCATAAAAATAGGGTCGTAAAGGTAAATGGTATCATGGCACTGGGTCTTGGGCTAAAAAGTTTGAAGAACCCTGATTTAGAGGATGTAAAATCAATAGTATGTGTTTTTTAAAAGAAAGAAAAAAAACATTGTTTAATTCATATGAGCTGGAGCATTATGAATATACAGTAACTTTCACCTAGATCAGGGGTCGCCATCCTTTCGGACCACAGGGACCACTAAACTCACAATTTTGAATCCCATGGACCACTAAAATGATTTTTTTTAAACAGTTACAAACCTATATAATGTATATATATATAAAATTTTATTTTTTACACACACATACTGTATAACCATAGCTAAGTTTACATTATAAACTTCTACAGTATAACTAGTATAACCATAGAGTTTACATTAATGTATATATATTTACACATTTTTAAGAATTATTTTTTGGAATTAACTAACTGAATGACAGAACTGAGAGAATACTTCCAAATGACAGATGAAGGTTGAGTGCCAACTTTTGAGCTGGAAACAGAGAGGCAGAAAGTGGGGAAAAAAGAATTATGTTTAAAAGGACCACAAGACTTTCAAGTCACCTCTCCAGTTAGGAATTATTCAAAACTACTTATGATCATGGACAGACATTGGAGTCATAAATTAAGTTTATATCAGAAAGCTCTCAATAAGGATGTGAGCTAACCATGACTGTCAATTACTATTATACTGGTGGGACATGGCTAATCTGCTGGATGGCAATTACTGGAAATCAGGTGGCTTTGTTTGTGGGAAAATTATTAGAATGAAAAATAATTAATATTTAATTAAAGAAAAAGAAGATGGAGGGGAGGAAGACACAAAGTGATGCAAGTCATTCTGAAGGAATTAGGAAAACTACTACAAAGAGACAGGTACGCAAGTTGTGCAGTACTACTCAGGTGTGTAGGGAGATTGTAATTCAACTCCTACTCCGTTGGTTTTTACTGATGTCCAGCCAGGGGGGTGACACCATCAGAGGAGATTAATTCCTGCTTGATGGTGTCAAGGACCACCAACATCTTCTCGTGGACCACCAGTGGTCCATGGACCACTGGTTGGCGACCGCTGACATAGATTACGAGTTTTGTGTTAGAGGCTGTGCAGTGCTAACAAGCAGTTTATGCTCACCGCTCACTTACAGACAACACTGGTATTACGGGTTTTTACAAACCCGGCTTTATCTGCAAAAAAGTGAGCGTAGAGCAAAATGAGCTGGTAAAAAGTGCTCATGCACGATTTCCCCATAGGAATCAATGGGGGAGAGCCGGCTGAAAAAAAACCTAACACCTGCAAAAAATCAGCGTAAAGCTCCTAACGCAACCCCATTGATTCCAATGGGGAAATACATTTTATGTCTACACCTAACAACCTAACATGAACCCCGAGTCTAAACACCCCTAATCTTACACTTATTAACCCCTAATCTGCCGCCCCCAACATCGCCGACACCTGCATTATATTATTAACCCCTAATCTGCCGCTCCGGACACCGCCGCCACCTACATTATACTTATGAACCCCTAATCTGCGGCCCCCAACATCGTCGACACCTACATTTTATTTATTAACCCTTACTCTGCCGCAACCTACCTACATTTATTAACCCCTAATCTGCCTCCCCCAACGTCACCACCACTATAATAAAGTTATTAACCCCTAAACCTAAGTCTAACCCTAACCCTAACACCCCCTAACTTAAATATAATTAAAATAAATCTAAATAAAACCTACTATTAATAACTAAATAATTCCTATTTAAAACTAAATACTTACCTATAAAATAAACCCTAAGATAGCTACAATATAACTAATAGCTACACTGTAGCTAGCTTAGGGTTTATTTTTATTTTACAGGCAACTTTGTATTTATTTTAACTAGGTACAATAGTTATGAAATAGTTATTAACTATTTAATAACTACCTAGTTAAAATAAAGACAAATTTAGCTGTAAAATAAAACCTAACCTAAGTTACAATTACACCTAACACTACACTACAATTACATTAATTACCTAAATTAAATACAATTAATTACAATTAAATTTTTTTATCTAAAGTACAAAACCCCCCCCCCCCCACTAAATTACAGAAAATAATAAACAAATTACAGGATTTTTAAACTAATTGCACCTAATCTAATCCCCCTAACAAAATAAAAAAGCCCCCCCCCAAAATAAAAAAGCCCTACCCTACATTAAATTACAAATAGCCCTTAAAAGGGCCTTTTGATGGGCATTTCCCCAAAGTAATCAGCTCTTTTACCTGTAAATTTTTTTACAAACAACCCCCCCAACATTAAAACTCACCACCCACACAACCAACCCTACTCTAAAACCCACCCAATCCCCCCTTAAAAAAACTAACACTAACCCCCTGAAGATCACCCTACCGGGAGACGTCTTCACCCAACCGGGCAGAAGTGGTCCTCCAGACGGGCAGAAGTCTTCATCCAACCGGGCAGAAATGGTCCTAGATAGAATTCTATCAGCCAATCGGAATTAAGGTAGAAAAAATCCTATTTGCTGATGCAATCAGCCAATAGGAATGAACCGACATTCTATTGGCTGATTGGAACAGCCAATAGAATGCCAGCTCAATCCTATTGGCTGATTGGTAGGTGTTGGAAATGTTAGGGCCGACAGATTAGGGGTTAATAATTTTTAAATAGTGTTTGCGATGCGGGAGTGCGGCAGTTTAGGGGTTAAAATATTTATTTTAGTGTTTGCGATGTGGGGGGGGGGGGGCTCGGTTTAGGGTTTAATAGGTAGTTTATGGGTGGTAGTGTACTTTTTAGCACTGTAGTTAATAGTTTTATGCTACGGCGTTGTAGTGTAAAACTCTTAACTACTGACTTTTAAATGCAGTACCAGTCTTGACAGGAGAGGGTTTACCGCTCACTTTTGGTCAGACTCGTAATACCGGTGCTATGCTAGTGCCATTGAAAATATAGGATACGCAATTGTCGTAAGTGGATTTGCGGAATTTCTGAGTCTGCCCAAAAACGTGAGCGGTACACCTGTACCTGCAAGACTCGTAATACCAGCGGGTGTTAAAAAGCAATGTTAGGACCGGCCAACGCTGCTTTTTAAGGCTAACACACAACTCGTAATCTAGGCCGTTTGTTGTAAAAAAAATAAAATTGTTTTTTAACTTGGTATGGTTTTGGTCTAGAAACAACAATATCATTGTGTGCATGTTGAAGAAGAGTGTATTTGTGTGTGTTGTAGAAAGGTGTGTGGTGTGTTATATGAGAGTGTGTGTGTGTGTTGTATGAGTGTGTTGTGTGTGTGTGTGTGTGTTATAGGAGAGTGTGTGTGGTCTGTTTGTGTTGTTTGAGAGAAATATAATTAACCTTAGCTTAAATTGGGCAGAGCTTCTTAAACATGTTTCACCTGGGACCCCTTTTTACATTGGAATTATTTTTGCGACCCACATTATTATAGCATTATCACACACTCCCTCATGCGTACACACACGCATACGTGCACACATACACATGCATATATACACACATACATACATACTCTCACACATATACACAAATACTCACATATACACTCATACATACACACTCTTTCACACTCACTCACTCATACATACATACATACTCTTACACACTCACTCACTCATACATACATACTCTTACACACACCCACACTTACTCATACAAACACACACACACACAATATCACCCATACACACTCAAACAGTTATATATACACACACTTACACATACATACAAACTTACTCATACATACGTACTCTTACACAAAAACTCACTCATATACACACACAATAATCCATACATACATACATACTCACACACACACACACACACACACACATATATATATATATATATATATATATATATACATACATACAAACTTACACACATACACACTCACTCACACACTTATATACACACTTATATATACACACAGTTACACATACATACAAAGTTACTCATACATACAAATTGTATTCTCTTTCAGAATTATAGAATTAACATTTTAGGTTTCATGTCCCTTTAACTAATTTAATTGCATGTAAAAAAGTATATAGATGACCTAGAAATTTACAAAACATTATTCAATCAAGTTTACAAATGACATCAGAGGTTATTCAAATAGGGTAGTATGGAGTATAAAACAAAGAAAAAAACTCACTTGAACAAACATATGATTTCCTCACATGACTTTCTTTGGCATTGGAATAGTGGCTCTTGCATGTAAAGCACAATATTATTTCAGGATTTGCTGATAGCCAATCTATCACAGGCGACTTATTCAAGGTAACTCATGTAACACTCATCTGCACAAAATTGTGTGTAAATCCTGGGCTGTTTTAAGTACCTGAATGTAGGACTAAGAATATTTGGTTTATAAAATATTTATTTAAATTCTAGAAAGTGCAATTGCAAAAAAAAGAGCAATCAACGACACATATCTATTGTTTCTTTTATATTATTAAAACTAATAATATTCAATATATTTAGTGCATTTTTTTCCCTCTTAATTAGCTTAACATACAACATTCTTCCATGGTAAAGTATATTAAATTGTTTATAACTTAAAGACTAAAAGGGCATATTTAAAATCTAAAATGAATACTGTCATAAAGTCATTGTGACTTTGATTGATTTTTTGAGAAATTGAAAAAGTTAACCTGAAACATTTTAAGAAAGAGAAAATATATTGCATCACAAATTCCAAGCACTTTCTGGAGTCAGTCAAGCTGTTCATTTGTCAGTCTATTTCAGCAGTATAATGACCTTTTTTATTTTCCCTAGCATTCTAAAAAGTTTGCCAGAAATGTCTAATACCTGCATTTTTTTTTAAATGTTTGCTGGGCAGCTGTTAATTTCCGTCTATATAAAATTAATTTCCAAAACAGTCAGAAAGTCTCAGCAGAGACATCTGGCAAGACCCATTCAGTATGGTTCAGATTTCTTTCAGAAAGCTGTATAGTTTCAGATTACATATTCCCTTATCCCAGAATGTATTCTCATGCGATTTTGTACATCCACATATTTTGTATGGAATGTTTGAAAATGTGCAACAATTTGACAATATAGTTATGTTGATTGAATTTGAATATATATATATATATATATATATATATATATATAGGGAGAGAGAAAGAGAGAGAGAGAGAGAGAGCGAGAGCGAGAGGCGAGAGAGAGAAAGTAGAATACACCAGCACAATGTGAAGGTGTAAGCTATTTAGAAATGAAAGTGCAAAACTACAGGGGTATAAACCAATAATATAAATAATGAAATTATATAAAAATAAATAATATAGGTATAAATAATAGTGGTATTAAAGGAATAAAATATAATACTAAATAAACTAAAGAACAGAATTATAATATTCCCAAAATATGGAAAGAATCGATTATGACTTATAACATAAGGTGAGTGTCAAAAGATGGCTGCCAAGAGGCAATGAAACAGAAAGGATGAGTAACCTTTTCCAAGAAACTCAAGCATAAAATGTAGAGGAAGGGGTGACTGTTCAAATACCTCAGCACTAAAAACTGACACTAAAATGAAATGACTGATTGGTAATAAATTCTAATGTATATATGTACCCTATAGCCAGAGGTAAAATAAAATAAATAAAAATATATATGAAAATATATATTTATATATATTAGTATATATGCACACTCTAAATTTAAAAGTGGATAACAATGCAAAAGAAAAACAGAAATATATAGATAACAGTTTAATCCCATAGGTGATTTGACAGTTCATGGGGGAAAAACCCTGGTAGATGTTCACTTACTGGAAATGACCTCAATCATATGAGGTAAGGTAGACAAGACTGAGCAGATTTAAAGCTGTTTCAGAGGCCAATCCGGTACTCGAATCTTTAATCTTTTATATTTTGTATCTTGTGGAGGCCGACCAAGAACTTCAATAGTATAGTTGTTGTTTGTAGATATTCGGCACTTGGAAACAAAAGTTACTAATGGATCACAGATACGGTGCTTCTCATAGAGGATTGGTGTGTATGCAAAACAAAAATGGAAACACCAATAATAGTGCAACTCTGTTTTAAAGGAGACAAAAATGACACATATATAGACAGATCAAGATACACTTACAAACTGAGACCTCAATGGAATGAGGTAACAGATCAGTGGTTATATACACAGGCAGTTCACAATGGTAACCGATGGCTACCGGAAATGGCAGTGTAAACAATAACAGCAGCAGTAGCAGGTATAGCTTGTCAAAAGAGTGAAGATATGTCTGAGAATCTGTACTAGTTGTACAGTAAATAACCTGATGCGTTTCGAAGGGGATTATAAGATAAACCCTTCTTCATCAGAGGTATGAGCCTTAATGACAATCCTGTGGTCCTTTTCAAGCAAATATAGACCACGCCCCCCGAGTGTTGTGGTGCTTCAATTGGATCGACGTCACACAGTGGTGAATGATTTAGCATACTCGTATGCGAGGGGGTCTATTATGCTTCAAGAGGAGCATTTTGACTAAAGTTGGCAAAAATTATTTCACTTTGATAGTAATAAACATTGTAAATTTGGGACAATTAGCCTGGATAAAAAAAGGGGAAGGAAGAATATAAAAAAGGGAACAAATGGGCCAATAATATAAGTTATTATAAAATTTAAATTAAAACCGTATCTTAGCTCTTGTGAAATTGGAATGTGAAAAGTAAAATTGGAATGTAAAAAGTAACAAGTAAAATGCTGCTGAGAAAAGTGAATGAACAATACTTATAAAAATGCTAATAAGCATTAAAAATTTTAATTAATGGAAATATGACCATTAAAAATAAATAAATATATTTAAAAACGACACTATACAAAAAATAATAAAAACTATTGATGTTCAGAAAGCCCTGTAAGTCTATACAAGTTATCAGACTGAGATGACTATACATGGAATAAAACTATTGCACTAATGGGCTGGGCTTAGAACTATAATGAAAACTATATTAAAAAAAAAAAAAAAAAACATAATACACTGCCATACAATGGCACATTTCCCATACAATTGCACATGTTCCTAACGGAAATAACCTATCAATGGTATATGAAAAATAACACTTAAGGTACTAGAAAGAAAAAGGAAATTACACAAGATGGGCGGCAAGGTCTATCTCCTTATTATGACCATAGGGTAATAAGGATCCCATTTTATGGATCCAATAGGATTCCCTCTTTCTCAGTGCCAGGGTCCTACAACCTCCTCTTTGGTTGGACTTCACAATTTCTAATATTGTACCTTTCAAAAAAACAGGATCTCTGTTATGGATCTTCTTATAATGTAATGATAAATTGTGGGACTTGAGACCTTGTTTGATGTTATTGATATGTTCTAATAACCGCACTTTATGTGGGCGAATTGTACGCCCAATATATTGCAGCTGCATTGCAGTAAATATACCGCAAAGTCTGATTTACAGTTGCATTAACAATTGATTTCGCATTTAAACCCATTAATAGTCAATGTTACTACCTTGGTTGGTTTGTTATTGAGTTGGTGATCACAAGCCACACAGTTGGCTCTATTACATTTATAGAAGCCAAAACTTTGTGTCTCCAACCAATTGGTCTTATTTGTGTTACGTAGTTGACTGGGTGCTAGTATATTTTTCCAACTTTGATTCTTGCGAAAAATAACTTGTGGTCCGGAGGAGCTAATAATTTTTAGGAACTCATCTTTCTCCAGTAAGTGCCAATGTTTCTTGATAATTGATTGGATCTCTTTTGCGCCCTCATTGTAGGTTGTAACAAATTTTGTCCCATCTTTTCGATCAGCTTTATGATGATTTTTGGTCTTCAAGAGATCTTCTTGATTGCTGGTCCTGGCTTTTTCATAGGCTTCCTTGATGTTTTTTTTCATTGTAGCCTTTCTCCAGAAAGCGGCTTCTCTCTCAAAGTCTTCTAGTTTGCTACAATTCCTACGAATGCGCTGTAATTGGCCAAAGAGTTTTTGATCCAATTGGGATGATGGCAACTTTTCGCGTGCAAGTACCCATTTTGATCAGTATCTTTCTTGTATAGTTTAGTGATGATCCTATCGTTTTCGTGAGTCAATATTAGATCCAAGAATTCAATCTCAACAGAACTACTTTTATGAGTGAATTGTAAATTTAGATCGTTGGTGTTGATAAATTTCAAGAATTGGGACAATAATCCCTCGCCGCCTTTCCAAATGATAACTATGTCATCAATATAGCGACCCCAGTAAACAATAGAGGAAAGAAAAATGTTATTTTTCCAAATGGTTTCTTCCTCCCAGTGCCCCATATAAAAATTGGCATAACTGGGAGCGAAGTGTGTGCCCATTGCCGTCCCACTTACTTGGAGGTAGTAATTATTATCGAAAAGAAAATAGTTATGCTCCATGATAAACTTTATTGAAGTGAGAAGAAAATTTTGTGAATTAGTGGGTAAGGAGGTCCTGTTTTTAAACCAGTAATCAATTGCTTGGATACCATTTTCATGCGGGATGCAAGTATAAAGGCTACTTACATCCATAGTAACCTACAAATAATTATCTGTCCATTTGATATCGGATACTTTTGCAATGACATCCATAGTGCATGGTTGGAACAATGGGCTGAAGATAAGTATCTACAAATTCAGAAATGTTTGTGGTCAGAGAGTACATGGCCAACACAATTGGTCTTCCTGGTGGGTCTATTTGGCTCTTATGTATTTTAGGAAGATGATATAAAATTGCAGTCACAGGATCAGTGACACTAAGGAATTTGAAATAATTTTTGTTAAGTATACCTAAATACTTAGCATCATCTAGGAAGATGTTATATAATTTGTTAAACTCAGACATAGGATTACTAGTCAGTCTCTTATAGACATCCATCTCTCCTAACAAACAATAAGCTTCTCATAGATAGTCAGTTCTATCTTGCAAAACAACTCCTCCTCCTTTGTCAGCTTCTCTAAATAATTTCATCATCATTATTAATACTTTCTAAGAGAGCTTTTTCTTTCTTAGTTAAGTCGTCCCATTTAATCTTATATGACTGGCACATCTTATTCAAGTCTTCTTGTACGAAATTGTTGAAAACAGGTATAAAATTCCTTCCCACTCTAATTATTATAAAAATGACCAGGCTTTTTTAGGACCAACTCCATCACCAAGCCATTACACCGTGGAGGCCCCCCAAATCAAGAGGACCACCTAGAGTGGATAGAAACTCCAGAGTGGAGAGGAAAAGGAAGGAAAAAAAGACTTGGAGGGGATGTAGAGGAGGAAAGAAAACTAGGAAACCAGAAGAAAAGACAAACAAGATACAATCAGATGAAGATCTAATGAAAATCTTTAACCTCTCAAAAAGTAATTTGAATGAGCAGGAAGAGGAAATTTTAAGAAAGGGCCTTTCATTGCCCCCACTAGAGGACCCAACTCATACACCCTTTTTATTGACTGAAACAAGTTCATATGAAAATTGACCCTACATCGAAACTTTAACAGAATTAATGCTTCAACAAGAGAAGGTACTACCAGTCAGAATGTAGGAGAAGGAGAGATAGAGGATATTCAAGAATTGGAAGCCATAAATAATCTTGAAACTCTACTTAATGAGAATGAAGATGTAGAAAATTTGATGGGAGCCCAAACTATTCTTACATATGACAAACATACAACATACAAACCAAATTCAGTCTTTTACCATTTAAAGGGGAATTTTATACCTGTTTTCAACAATTTCATGCAAGAAGACTTGAATAAGATGTGCCAGTCATATAAGATTAAACGGGACAACTTAACTAAGAAAGAAAAAGCTCTCTTAGAAAGTATTAAGAATGATGATGAAATTATAATTAGAGAAGCTGACAATAGAGGATGAGTTGTTTTGCAAGATAGAACTGACTATCTAAGAGAAGCTTATCGTTTGTTAGGAGAGACGGATGTCTATAAAAGACTGACTAGTAATCCTACGTCTGAGTTTAACAAATGATATAAGTCCAAAAAATCCCAGCACTCAACAGAGAGACTGCACGTCACTTCAGGGCCACCACCCAGGGCCCTCAGAAAAGTATCAAAGGCAAATAGTTGAAGTGACAGCAGATAACTTTTATTACAAATTTACAGAGACAAACAGAACAGCAACGTTTCGGGATGCTATCCTTTATTCATGCCATGCCACACAAACAAACAATGTTAACTTATATACCTACTCACCACTAGGTGGCACTATAATTCATTTTATCTATTAACACATTCATTGCCTATATAACAATATAGAATCCAGTGTTCTCATAATTTTACAGCACATTAAGTACATAAGTTATGCATAATACAATAATCAGGCTACATATTCTGACTAATAGAAGGATTACCATAACATATCTTATTACAGCAAGAACATATCTTTAACATAGCTTTATCACCCAGACTTGGGGCTACAAAAATACAGCTAAATCCCAATCTTTATTTAGGCCTTTTGGCTCAAGGGACCCTAATTCATAGATCCAAAAGGATTATCTCTGTTTAAGATGGAGTTCCCTGTCACCCCCTCTACATGCCACTTCAATGTGGTCAATAATTTGGAATTTCAGTTGGCTAATTGAATGACCAACTTTCAAAAAATTATTGGCTAATGGGGCTTTTAAATTACCTGAACGTATATTACTTTTGTGTTCTGTAATCCTATCTTTAGCAGATCTGGTGGACTCCCCTATATAAACACCCCCACACGGACACGTAATCATGTAAATTATATATGTTGTTAGACAGGTAAAAAAACCTTTTAGAGAATATTTCTTCCCAGTGTGGGGGTGATAAAATATAGGACCTTTGGTCATGTTACCACAACATGAGCATCCTAAACATGGGTAACAACCCTGATTTTTTGTGGTAATATAACGGGGACCAGTTTTATTTCTAGGGCCCACATCTGCTTTTACTAATTTCTTTTGAATATTCATGCCCTTTTTATATGCTGGCATAGGATTCACCTGGAATTCTGCTATGTTCGGATACATCTAGCTAGTACCCCCCAATGCTTATTTATAATTTTCCGAATTTCCGAATTTGTGAATTATATTCATTGTAATTTGTGAATTATGTTCAGACACAAAAAGCAGTCTTTGTTTTTTATCATCATTTTTTTCAGACTTATTTTTTCCATTAAGCAAATTAAGTCTAGGTATAGATCTAACTAAATTAATCTCCTCTGTAATAAGTTTCTCAGGATATCCTCTCTCTTTAAACCTGTCCCCCATTTCTTCCAGCCTTTTATCTATAATGCTCTCATCTGAGACAATATTACGAACACGTAAGAGTTGGCTGTGGGGAAGAGATTTAATCAGAGTGGAAGGATGAGCACTCTCATATTTCAAAAGACTATTGCGATCAGTGCTTTTTCTAAACAGATCAGTTTTGAATAGGTTTCCTTCTTTAATGACCCTTACATCCAGAAAATCTATTGACTCATCACTACAAACTAATATGAATTTGATATAGTTAGTCGATACATTTAATTCATTCACAAAGTCCATAAGGTTTCCCAAGTCGCCCAGCCATATTCCAAATATGTCATCTATATATCGCCACCAGGTGGCGCCATATTGGATAAACATACTGTTGGACTAAATATATTTTTCTTCGTATAAATTCATAAATATATTAGCGTAATTCGGGCCGACGTTGGAACCCATGGCAGTCCCCTGGAGTTGGAGGAAATAATCATCCTGAAACAGGAAATAATTATTATATAATATAATAGATAACAGTTGTATAAAGAAATTTGCACCTGGTTATATTTAGTATCTGATGTTAAAACAGAATATACTGCGTCTATACCACTAGTGTGTGTAATATTAGTGTATAGGCTTTCTACGTCTAAGCTGAACATAATAAATTTGGTAGTGGGGATATCCAAGGTATTAAGCTTAAGGAGAAAATCTCCTGTATCCTTAATAAAGGAGTGTGAGATCTCTACATAAGGGCGGAGAATTTTATCAAGGAATATAGAGATATTAGTGAACACAGAATTAGTGCTGGCCACAATAGGGCGACCAGGGGGATTAGCTAGATTTTTATGTACTAAGCCATCAATTTGCACTAGCCCTGTAAACCCTGCTGACTCGCACTGCACATTTGGACCAAAGTGTCCCGCAAGTTATGGCTGCTCCTGTTTCCGCTGCTGCACCTATGCCTACCAGGAGGCAATCCTATTCAGTGCAGAGGGTTTTTGAACCAGGTGGGTATTTACTTTGAGATGTTACCTCAGGCGTTTCCCTCTGACAGAGCTAAGGTGGGATTTCTCATCTCGTTACTCTCTGACACAGATCTTACCTGGGCTAATCCCTTGTGATTTCAAATTACCCTGAATTTGTGTCCTCCTTTCAAAGAGTATTTGATGTTCCGACTCGCTCCTCCTCTGCTGCTAAACGACTCATGTCCATTCAGCAAGGTACAAGATCTGTTGCTCAGTATGCTATTGAGTTCCATACGCTTGCCGCAGAGGTAGGTTGGAACAATGAAGGCCTTGTTGCCGCCTTCTTTCATGGGCTCTCTGATGGGATTAAAGACGAAGTTGCTGCCAGAGATTTACCAGAGGATCTGTAGGACAAGACTTCAAAAGGTGGCCCTGTAACCCACAATAGAGGCAGAGCTCCTCCCTCCTCCTAAAAGCCCTCTCCGCTGCGGAGAGACGCGTGAATCCCAACTGCATCGGCTCAGCAGTACCTAGTGACTTGGGACCAGGAGGCATGGGAGGAGAGGGAGGCATGGGTGGGAACGAACACGTAGGAAACAACGGAACAGGAGGCTTCCGCAAGCGCTCCTTGAAAGAGGATCTTTTTGATACTTATTGACATCAGACTCAGAGAGAGGCCCTCTTTCAAGGAGCGTTTGCGGAAGCCTCCTGTTCCATTGTCTCATACGTGTTCGTTCCCACCCATGCCTCCCTCTCCTCCCATGCCTCCTGGTCTCAAGTCACCAGGTACTGCTGAGCAGATGCAGTTGGGATTCACGTGTCTCTCCACAGCAGAGAGGACTTTTAGGAGGAGGGAGGAGCTCTGCCTCTATTGTGGGTTACAGGGCCACCTTTTAAAGTCTTGTCCTACACGGCCGGGAAACGCTCACACCTAAGGTCCTGTCAGGGGCAGACCTTGGGTGGTTTATCCTCGTGCCCGGAACCACTTAAGAAAAAACCTTTGGTCACGGTTGTCCTTTCTTGGGTGGACTCCTCCATAGTCACTCAGGCTCTTGTTTACTCCGGTGCTGTGGGCTATTTCATTGACAGTGTTTTTGTATCAAAGCACTCCATTCCTGTTTTGCCTCGGTCAATTCCGCTTGCTATTGAGGCCATTGATGGCAGGACCCTTCAGCCCGCACTCGTTACTCACGAAACTGCTCCATTGTCCATGGCTGTTGGGGCTCTTCATTTTGAAACCCTCCAGTTCCAGGTGATAAACTCTCCGCATTTTCCAGTTGTTCTCGGTTATCCCTGGTTCCAAAAGCACAATCCCAGTCTCGACTGGCGCAAGTCCGAAATTTTGTCGTGGTCCCCGCAATGTATTTCCACTTGTCTTCGGAAACCAGTTAAAGTCTTGTGCACTTCTTCGGTATCTCAATTGCCAGAGGAGTACCGAGAGTTCTTAGACATGTTTGACAAGGTGCGTGCCGGTACGTTGCCTCCTCACCGATATTACGATTGTGCCATAGACCTGCAACCGGGAGCCATTCCTCCTTGGGGCCAGGTGTACAATCTGTCTGTTGCAGAGAATTGCGCTATGGAGGAGTATGTTGCCGATCCTCTGTCGCGGGGGGATCATCCGCAAATCCTGCTCTCCTGCAGGGGCTGGCTTCTTTTTTGTGAAGAAAAAGGGTGGCGAGTTAAGACCATGTATCGATTATAGGGGTCTTAATCGTCGTACCATTAAGAATGCTTACCCTATTCCGCTCATTACGGAACTCTTTGACCGCCTCAAGGGAGCTACGGTCTTTACCAAACTTGATTTGAGAGGAGCGTACAATCTCTTTAGGATTAAGGAGGGTCACGAATGCATCCATGTGGTTTCTTCTCTAAGAAATTGTCTCCAGCGGAGTGCAATTATGAAATTGGTGACAGGGAATTGCTGGCCATAATTTTGGCACTCAAGGAATGGAGGCATCTTCTCGAGGGTACTAGCGTGCCAGTGCTCATTCTTACTGACCACAAGAATTTAACTTATCTATCTGAAGCAAAACGTTTGTCGCCCCGACAGGCCAGATGGGTGCTATTTTTGTCTTGGGTTAATTATGTGGTCTCTTACCTGCCTGGTAGTAAGGAATGTTAGGGCTGATGCCCTCTCTCGACAATTTTCACCTCTGTCCAAGGAGGAGTCTGTACCTACTCCTGTTATACATCTTGACCATATTTTGGCTACCATACATACTAATTTGACTTCTCCCTTGGGGGAGGAGATCCTGGCTGCACAAACCAATGCACTTCCTGAGAAACCTAGTGGTAAGTGGTTTGTTCCTGAGAATTTTCGAACTAAACTTTTACACACTTACCACTATCCTAAAGTCGCAGGTCACCCAGGCAAGTACCAAATGATTTGGTCTGTCACTCGACAATTCTTGTGTCCAGGTCTTCGTTCTGATGTTGCTGCGTATGTTGCCTCCTGCTCAGTTTGTGCACAGAATAAGACTCCTCGACATCTTCCTGTGGGTCTTCTTCAACCTATTGCTAATGGTGAGCGTCCTTGGACACATCTTTCCATTGACTTAATTGTCGAGCTCCCTTTTTCCAGTGGCAATACTGTTATCCTTATGGTGGTTGACCGTTTTTCTAAAATATTACATTGCATTCCCTTGATGAAGCTGCCTACCGCTCAGGAGCTTGCCTCAATTCTTGTCCGGGAGGTCTTCCGTTGACATGGGTTACCCAAGGAGATAGTGTCAGACCGGGGTAGCCAGTTTGTCTCCAGATTTTGGTGTTCCTTTTGTGCTCAAATGGGGATCCAGCTTTCCTTCTCCTTGGCATATCACCCTCAATCCAATGGGGCTGCGGAACGGTCTAATCAAGCTCTGGAACAGTTCCTCCATTGCTATGTCTCAGCTCACCACAATAATTGGTCTGAACTGTTACCTTGGACAGAGTTTGCTCGTAATAGTGTTATTAATGCTTCCTCCAAGTTATCCCCGTTCATGGCAAATTATGGGTTTCAACCATCCTTGTTGCCCGATTCATTCCTGTCTCAGGGTATTCCAGCTTTGGAGGAGCATCTCCGGCAACTCTGTTTCACGTGGGTGCAGATTCAGGATTGCCTTCATCATTCTATGCAGTGCCAAAAGTTCCAGGCTGATGGTAGGTGTCTGCCTGCACCTTCCTACCAGGTTGGTGAGAGAGTTTGGCTGTCCTCCTGCAACTTGAACCTTCGTGTGCCTTCCAATAAATTGGCTCCCCGTTATGTTGGTCCCTGTGGCCTACGCTCTTGACCTTCCTCCTGCTATGCGCATCTCCAATGTTTTTCATGTCTCCCTCTTGAAACCATTGGTTTGTAATTGGTTTACCACTGTGTTGCCTCGTCCCCATCCTATCTTTGTTGACAACTATTAGGAGTATGAGGTCAGCAGCATTATTGACTCTCGTATGTCCAGGGGTCGTGTACAGTATTTGGTTCACTGGAGGGGCTACGGTCCGGAGGAGCGTTCTTGTGTTCCCTCCTCTGATGTTCATGCTCCCACCCTCCTCCGTGCCTTCCATGCCCATTTCCCCAATAATCCGCAGGGGAGGAGTCGTTGAGGGGAGGGTACTGTCAGTGTTTTTTTCCTGTTGTGTTTGCCATGTGCTGCTGGCAGCCATTTTACTCACCTCTCTTCCTGACTATGGTGCATTGTGGGGGATGCTTTTCATTTCCTGCACTTCCTTTTATGGCCAGACTGGTGTGCATCATCCGTGTGAGACAGGATGCAGTCTCAGAATTGTGATGTCATCACTTATTATTTAAAGGGCCTCTGTTCAGTATGCTTTGCCTTTGCGTTGTCTCAGACCTGTTTGTGAGAGTTCCTGTTTATTACCTGGCTGCCTGACATCCTTCCTGGTTCCTGATCCCTGGCTTGTTCCTGACTCTGCTGTTTTCCTTGTTCCTGATTCCAGCTCGTCTGATTATTCTCTGGCTCCTGACTCGGCTCGTCTGACTACCAGCTCTGGTTTGACTCCTGACTTATTTGACTTGTGGAATTTTTCTTATTTTTTGCTATTAATAAAGGTGTGATTATTTTTGCACTTCTCGTCTCAGTCTGATTCCTGGCACCCTGACAGAAATCATACATCAGGGATACTATGGATATCATTTTCTTCTCACTTCAATTAAGTTTATCTTGGAGCATAACTATTTTCTTTTCGATAATAATTACTACCTCCAAGTAAGTGGGATGGCAATGGGCACTCACTTCGCTCCCAGTTATGCCAATTTGTATATGGGGCACTGGGAGGAAGAAACCATTTGGGAAAATAACATCTTTCTTTCCTCTATTGTTTACTGGGGTCGCTATATTGATGACATAGTTATCATTTGGAAAGGCGGCGAGGAATTATTGTCCCAATTCTTGAAATATATCAACACCAACGATCTAAATTTACAATTCACTCATAAAAGTAGTTCTGTTGAGATTGAATTCTTGGATCTAATATTGACTCACGAAAACGATAGGATCATCACTAAACTATACAAGAAAGATACTGATCGAAATGGGTACTTGCACAAGAAAAGTTGCCATCATCCCAATTGGGTCAAAAACATTCCCTTTGGCCAATTTCAGTGCATTTGTAGGAATTGTAGCAAACTAGAAGACTTTGAGAGAGAAGCAGTTATACTCAAAAACCGCTTTCTGGAGAAAGGCTACAATGAAAAACACATCAAGAAAGCCTATGAAAAAGCCAGGATTAGCAATTGAGAAGATCTCTTGAAGACCAAAAATCATCATAAAGCTGATCGAAAAGATGGGACAAAATTTGTTACAACCTACAATGAGGGAGAAAAAAAGATCCAATCAATTATCAAGAAACATTGGCACTTACTGGAGAGAGATGAGTTCCTAAAAAGTATTATCTCCTCCTGACCACAAGTTATTTTTTGCAAGAATCAAAGTTGAAAAAATTTACTAGCACCCAGTCAACTACGTAACACAAATAAGACCAATTGGTTGGAGACACAAAGTTGTGGCTTCTATAAATGTAATAGAGCCAACTGTGTGGCTTGTGATCACCATCTCAATAAAAAAACAACCAAGGAGGGGCATGTCTAAGCAGCAGCCATGGCTGGACGCATAATTTGAGACTGCTGAAGAAAGCTGCACAATCTGCTAAATATCCCATGTATTTTCTCAGCATATACATCAACTAACACTACAAGGGGATTCCTTATCAGATGCTGTACAAAAATATACAAAAAATTGAAGTCTCATCAACATTGTTACCCTGAACCAGATCATTAGCCGGGCGGCGGCCTACTTCGAGCATTCAACAGCCTCCCCCTACGGCAATGAGGGTTATGCCGTACATGGGCAAGCAAACACCAACCACTGATTTATCCTGTGAATTTTGAAGCATGAGGGAAATGGAACTCACCCTACTGATACTCTTAAAAGATGTTAGCAACTCGCTATACCGGCACATCTCCCAATTATCTGGGCACATTGCTGATTGCTTTGGGCAGCTCCGTAACCCTACAGATGACATTCACTCGGTGCACACACCAGATGAGGGAAGCCTAACACCCAGAAATACCTGTGAGAAGCGGATAACACTAGGTCTGGTACCACGTGGAGCAGGCATACTAAAGGACCTTGCCCGGGGCGGCTGTGGGAACCTCACCCCTGCTGCTCTGGGTAAGAGGCGAAGAGAGATTGCAGCTGCGGGCCCTGAGAGACTGTCAAATAGCAAAGGTACGTCCTGACCTTGGCACCTAACAGAGGGCGGTTTGTTGCTCCTGGGAGAGGGCTCTGTCACGGTCCGTCGCTATTATGGCCCACACAGCTACTGTCAGCAACAAGCCATCATCCTGTACCTTATGCTCTGACAGGATGGAGTCATAATTTCCACACAGCTCAAGGGAAAATTCATGGGGCCCAGATCTAGTCCTTCAATGGGATTGTTTGCCAATGCTGGGACAGGGGATTCTACTCTCAGAAGTCCATGCGATAAGCCAAGCCTCACGGAATCTACAGAGTGGTGTGTTTAGCTCTGGTGTCCTGAGCAGGTGGTGCACATTACTCACTGGGCACATGCACATTACCCAATGCCAGCAATCACTTCTCTTTTGGCTTTAGTAGAAAGGTCTATACATAACAATATGGAATGATGTCATACTACACCACTAGAGTAGGCAGATACTGACTATAGTCAACTGTTATGTCCCTGCTTTCTACTTATCTCCCTTATCATGATGTATTTGGGTGGGCTGGGCTGTCAGCAACCGGGATGGTCAGGCTCACTGAGTCCAGATAGTGTATTTGGTAAGGTAGTGCCTTGATAGGGTAGAAGTACTATATTCAGGGGATGGTTTTAACACACAAAAAGACCATGGGAACAACAGTTTGATCATCAACATATTTTAATTACTAGACATCAAACCTCCTCTGCTATAACATTGGGATATAGGAGTTAATATATATAGCTAACCTAGAAGACTATTATTCCGGTAGGCTTACATTAATAGTGTTATATATGCACCCATTTATTTTCACTAAATGTTGCCAAGTTGTCTGACCAAGCTAATATCAATGGGATGTATATGTGTTCTCTTACTACAATGTTTTCTCTCCTCTTGATAAGGCACACCCATATAGTAATTTAGAGACTCCAAACAAGGGAGTTCTAGCTAAATTGATCACTAAATGGACTAGAGGGTTGCCTTACCTATCAGATCTATGACCTGTGCCAATTATCATGTTGATATATATCTACATATTATAGAAGCGCTGATCTAATTATACCACTCTATAGATCCATTCCCTCCAAGCGGTATGAACAGTTTTCAAATATCAGAAGCCTATGCTCAAGAAAAATTCCCAATTTATGTATTGGGTTTATAACCTAGCAGCTCTTTGTCTGCTATAAACCCCAATATCCTGCATTTGTTTCACACAAACTATTTTATACTATATATTAGAACACTTACATATATATTCAAATCCTAAATGATGAAAAAAGATACCAGGAGATCAGAACATAAATGTATTGGTTACTATAGATTATGATTCTAGTGTGTTATAAGGGCTAGATTATATGTTTCTGGTCACAATTGTAGTATTACTGTTAAGAGGTATTAGCCATGAAGCTTAAAGACTTAAATTTGAGCTATAAACAAGGTACAGATGTGTGCATAAATTTGAGCATATGAATAGGGTGCGTGTATAAGTACAGGTAAAGAATATTACCCTAGTTAGGGGAAATTATAAGTAACGCACTATTTGATATGTATTAAATGTCAATCCGCTATGTAACATTTTATTTCCACTATTTTGTCTAGCATGACATATGTTGTATGACTATTGTACCTTAATAAAAATAAATATTTATTAAAAAAAAAAAAAAAAAAAACAAGGTAGTAATATCGACTAGTAATGGGTTTAAATACTAAATCAATTGTTTATGCAACTGTAAATCAGACTTTGCGGTATACTTATTGCAATGCAGCTGCAATCGGCAATATATTGGGCATACAACTCGTCCATATAAAGTGCAGTTATTAGAACATATCAATAACATCAAACAAGGTCTCAAGTCCCACAATTTATCATTACATTATAAGAAAATCCATAACCAAGATCATGGTTGTTTGAAAGGTACAATATTAGAAATTGTGAAGTCAAACAAAAGAGGAGGTTATAGGACCCTGGCACTGAGGAAGAGGGAATCCTATTGGATCCATAAAATGGGATCCTTTTTACCCTATGGCCATAATAAGGATATAGACCTTGCTGCCAATCTCGTGTAATTTCCTTTTTCCTTCTAGTACCTTTAGGGTTATTTTCCATATACTATTGATAGGTTATTTCTGTTTGGAACATGTGCAATTGTATGGCAAATTTGCCATTGTATGGCAGTGTATTATGTTTTAAGGTTTTTTTTTTTATATATAGTCTTTATTATAGTTCTAAGCCCTGTCCATTAGTGCAATAGTTTTATTCCATGTATAGTCATCTCAGTCTATATTTGTATAGACTTACAGGGCTTTTTGAACATCAATAGTTTTTATTATTTTTTGTGTAGTGTCGTTTTTAAATATATTTATTTATTGTTAATAGTCATATTTCCATTAATTCTATTGTTTAATGCTTATTAGCATTTTTATAAGTATTGTTCATTCACTTTTCTCAGCAGCATTTTACTTTTTACTTTTCACATTCCAATTTTACTTTTCACATTCCAATTTCATGAGAGCTAAGATACAGTTTTAATTTCAATTTTATAATCCCCTTTTTTTATCCAGGCTTTTTACAATGTTTTTTTTTTAATTTTTGCCAACTTTAGTCAAAATGCTCCTCTTGAAGCATAATAGACCCCCTCGCATACGAGTATGCTAAATCATCCACCACTGTGTGACGTTGGTCCAATCGAAGCACCGCAACACTCAGGGGGCGTGGTCTATATTTGTTTGAAAAGTAGCGAAGGATTCTCATTACGGCTAATACCTCTGATGAAGAAGGGTTTATCTTGTAATCCCCTTCAAAACGCGTCAGGTTATTTACTGTACAACCAGTACAGATTCTCAGCCGTATCTTCGCTCTTTTGATAAGCTATACCTGCTGCTGTTATTGTTTACACTGCCGTTTCCAGTAGCCACCGGTTACCATTGTGAACTGCCTGTGTATATAACCACTGATCTGTTACCTCATTCCATTGAGGTCTCAGTTTGTAAGTGTATCTTGATCTGTCTATTTATGTGTCATTTCTGTGTCCATTAAAATGGAGTTGCACTATTATCGGTGTTTCCATTTTTGTTTTGCATACATGCCATCCTCTATGAGAAACACAATATCTGGGATCCATTGGTAACTTTTGTTTTTAAGTGCCGAATATCTACAAACAACAACCATACAATTGAAGTACTTGGCTGGCCTCCACAAGATACAAAATATAAAAGATTAAATATATTGAGTACCAAATTGGCCTCTGAAACAGCTTTTAATCTGCTCAGTCATGTCCACCTTACCTTATATGATTGAGGTCATTTCCAGTAAGTGAACATCTACCAGGGGGGTTTTTTCATCTGGAGAATCTTATCGATCCCCCAAGAACCAATCGCCTAGAGTTCTGCGTTAGCCGTCAAAAGCAGCGTTAAGGGGTCCTAACGCTGCTTTTGGCCGCCCGCTGGTATTTAGAGTCAGGCAGGAAAGGGTCTAACGCTCACTTTCAAGCCGCGACTTTTCCATACCGCAGTTCCCCTTACGCCAATTGCGTATCCTATCTTTTCAATGGGATCTTCCTAACGGCGGTATTTAGAGTCTTGGCTGAAGTGAGCGTTACACCTCTACCGACAAGAATCCTACCGCCCATGGAAAGGCTGTAGTTAAGAGCTTTCTGGGCTAACGCCGGTTTATAAAGCTCTTAACTACAGTGCTCTAAAGTACACTAACACCCATAAACTACCTATGTACCCCTAAACCGAGGTCCCCCCACATCGCCGCCACTATAATAAATATTTTTAACCCCTAATCTGCCGACCGCACATCGCCGCCACCTACATTATCCCTATGAACCCCTAATCTGCTGCCCCTAACATCGCCGACACCTACATAATATTTATTAACCCCTAATCTGCCTCCCCCAACATCGCCGCCACCTAACTACAAGTATTAACCCCTAATCTGCAGACAGGACCTCGCCGCCACTATAATAAATGTATTAACCCCTAAACCACTGCACTCCCGCCTCATAAACACTATAATAAATAGTATTAACCCCTCATCTGCCACCCCCAACGTCGCCGCCACCTAACTTCAAGTATTAACCCCTAATCTGCCGACCAGACCTCGCTGCTACTATAATAAATGTATTAACCCCTAAAGCTAAGTCTAACCCTAACCCTAACACCCCCCCTAAGTTAAATATAATTTTAATCTAACAAAATAAATGAAATCTTATTAACTAAAGTATTCCTATTTAAAACTAAATACTTACCTGTAAAATAAACCCTAATATAGCTACAATATAACGAATAATTATATTGTAGCTATTTTAGGATTTATATTTATTTTACAGGCAACTTTGTATTTATTTTAACTAGGTACAATAGCTATTGAATAGTTATTTACTATTTAATAGCTACCTAGTTAAAATAATTACAAAATTACCTGTAAAATAAATCCTAACCTAAGTTACAATTAAACACTACACTATCAATAAATTAATTAAATAAATTACCTTCAATTACCTACAATTAAATAAACTAAACTAAATTACAAAAAAAAAAACCACTAAATTACAAAAAATAAAAAAAGATTACAAGAATATTAGGCTAATTACACCTACTCTAAGCCCCCTAATAAAATAAAAAAGCCCCCCAAAATAATAAAGGTCCCTACTCTATTCTAAATTAAAAAGTAATCAGCTCTTTTACCAGCCCTTAAAAGGGCTTTTGCGGGGCATGCTCAAAGTAATCAGCTCTTTTGCCTGTAAAAAAAAATACAATCCCCCCAACATTAAAACCCACCACCCACATACCCCTACTCTAACCCAAACCCCCCTTAAATAAACCTAACACTACCCCCTGAAGATCTCCCTACCTTGAGTCGTCTTCACCCAGCCGGGCCGAAGTCTTCATCCGATGGGGCAGAAGAGGACATCCAGACCGGCAGAAGTCTTCATCCTATCCGGGCAGAAGAGGACATCCGGACCGGCAGACATCTTCATCCAAGCGGCATCTTCTATCTTCATCCATCCGACGAGGAGCGGCTCCATCTTCAAGACCTCCGGCGTGGAACATCCTTCTTCACCGACGACTACCCGACGAATGAAGGTTCCTTTAAGTGATGTCATCCAAGATGGCGTCCCTCGAATTCTGATTGGCTGATAGGATTCTATCAGCCAATTGGAATTAAGGTAGGAAAAATCTGATTGGCTGATTGAATCAGCCAATCAGATTCAAGTTCAATCCGATTGGCTGATCCAATCAGCCAATCAGATTGAGCTCACATTCTATTGGCTGTTCCAATCAGCGATAGTGGGGGTGGCAGATTAGGGGTTAATAAGTGTAAGGTTAGGGGTGTTTAGACTCGGGGTACATGTTAGGGTGTTAGGTGCAAACTTAGAAAGTGTTTCCCCATAGGAAACAATGGGGCTGCGTTGGGAGCTTAACGCTGCTTTTTTGCAGGTGTTAGGTTTTTTTCATCCCAAACTGCCCCATTGTTTCCTATGGGGGAATCGTGCATGAGCACATTTTGCCAGCTTACCGCTACCGTAAGCAACGCTGGTATTGAGGGTTGAAGTGGAGGTAAATTCGGCTCAACGCACCCTTTTTAGAGCCTAACGCAGCCCCTCAGACAACTCTATATACCAGCGTTGTTTTAAGGGTGCGTTGGGAAAAAAAGCTGCATTAGCTATGCGGGTCTTTACCGAAAAAACTCTAAATCTAGGCGAATGGAATTATACTGTTATCTATATGAACTTTATGTTTGCTAATCCTCTAAATCAATAGAAAACATATGGAGATATATGTCCTAAGTATGAATATTATTATTCTTTAGATACCTACAGTATATTCCTGTTTTTCTTTTGCATTGTTATCCATTTTTAGATTTAGAGTGTGTATATATACTAATATATAGTAATATATATTTTCATATATATTTTTATATATTTTATTTTACCTCTGGCTATAGGGTACATATATACATTTAGAATTTATTATTATCATTTCTTTTTAGTGTCATTTTTAGTGCTGAGGTATTTGAACAGTCACCCCTTCCTCTCTCTCTCTCTCTCTCTCTCTCTCTCTCTCTCTCTATATATATATATATATATATATATATATATATATATATATATATATATATATAGTATATATAGACAAAAATAAACAAAAAAACTCTTTCTATTTTATATGCATATATATATATATATTTATTAGTTATATATTTATATATATATATATATATATATAAACACAGGTGTAATCAATATGAAATGATAAATGTTGCCAGTTTTAACAAACAATTTCAATATTTAGGACAGGAAGTTAAAAAGATTCATATAAAGTTCAGAGTGATTATTCAGTTTAGAAAACTTCATAAATTATTGTTTTAAAATTAAAATTGGTCAGACAAATTTAAAAAATGTTTCATAGAAATGAATGTAATAAATTGTATTTAAAATTAATTTTAATATACCAAAATAACATCTAAAGTATATTTTTTATGGATTTTACTAATCAAATGATTAAGAGGAATAATTACAATCATATTTAATATATTTAATTGTTGAAAAAAGTATACATTTTCAGAATAATCATTTTTATATTCAAGCAGATATGTATTTTACATCAACATTATCAGATATATATAGAAATATATATTTAATAATAAAAAGTACAATATTTTCTATGTGAAAAACATAGGAATGTCAAATATGCGTGACTCAGGGACTAGAATATTCTAAATAAAACATAGAATATATTTATATTTTTTACAGTATTTAATCATTTAAGAATTTTTATTAATTTGTATGTAATATTTCAATAACGCGCATTGAAGTTAGCAATTCTTCATGTGCACTAACCCAACCCCGTTAGTCTTAAATTGCAAACCCCGATGCGCAAAACACATATTTTACATTCATATGATTTTCACATAGAAAATAATGTACTTTTTATTATATATATATATATATACTGTATATATATCTTATACTGTTCATGTAAAATACATATATATACCTATATATCTATAGTATATAGTATATACAGGGAGTGCAGAATTATTAGGCAAATGAGTATTTTGACCACATCATCCTCTTTATGCATGTTGTCTTACTCCAAGCTGTATAGGCTCGAAAGCCTACTACCAATTAAGCATATTAGGTGATGTGCATCTCTGTAATGAGAAGGGGTGTGGTCTAATGACATCAACACCCTATATCAGGTGTGCATAATTATTAGGCAACTTCCTTTCCTTTGGCAAAATGGGTCAAAATAAGGACTTGACAGGCTCAGAAAAGTAAAAAATAGTGAGATATCTTGCAGAGGGATGCAGCACTCTTAAAATTGCAAAGCTTCTGAAGCGTGATCATCGAACAATCAAGCGTTTCATTCAAAATAGTCAACAGGGTCGCAAGAAGTGTGTGGAAAAACCAAGGCGCAAAATAACTGCCCATGAACTGAGAAAAGTCAAGCGTGCAGCTGCCAAGATGCCACTTGCCACCAGTTTGGCCATATTTCAGAGCTGCAACATCACTGGAGTGCCCAAAAGCACAAGGTGTGCCAAGGTAAGAAAGGCTGAAAGACGACCACCACTGAACAAGACACACAAGCTGAAACGTCAAGACTGGGCCAAGAAATATCTCAAGACTGATTTTTCTAAGGTTTTATGGACTGATGAAACGAGAGTGAGTCTTGATGGGCCAGATGGATGGGCCAGTGGCTGGATTGGTAAAGGGCAGAGAGCTCCAGTCCGACTCAGACGCCAGCAAGGTGAAGGTGGAGTACTGGTTTGGGCTGGTATCATCAAAGATGAGCTTGTGGGGCCTTTTCGGGTTGAGGATGGAGTCAAGCTCAACTCCCAGTCCTACTGCCAGTTTCTGGAAGACACCTTCTTCAAGCAGTGGTACAGGAAGAAGTCTGCATCCTTCAAGAAAAACATGATTTTCATGCAGGACAATGCTCCATCACACGCGTCCAAGTACTCCACAGCGTGGCTGGCAAGAAAGGGTATAAAAGAAGAAAATCTAATGACATGGCCTCCTTGTTCACCTGATCTGAACCCCATTGAGAACCTGTGGTCCATCATCAAATGAGAGATTTACAAGGAGGGAAAACAGTACACCTCTCTGAACAGTGTCTGGGAGGCTGTTGTTGCTGCTGCACACAATGTTGATGGTGAACAGATCAAAACACTGACAGAATCCATGGATGGCAGGCTTTTTAGTGTCCTTGCAAAGAAAGGTGGCTATATTGGTCACTGATTTGTTTTTGTTTTGTTTTTGAATGTCAGAAATGTATATTTGTGAATGTTGAGATGTTATATTGGTTTCACTGGTAAAAATAAATAATTGAAATGGGTATATATTTGTTTTTGTTAAGTTGCCTAATAATTATGCACAGTAATAGTCACCTGCACACACAGATTTCCCCCTAAAATAGCTAAAGCTAAAAACAAACTAAAAACTACTTCCAAAAATATTCAGCTTTGATATTAATTAGTTTTTTGGGTTCATTGAGAACATGGTTGTTGTTCAATAATAAAATTAATCCTCAAAAATACAACTTGCCTAATAATTCTGCACTCCCTGTACATATATATATAGAAATATGTATTTACCATAAAAAGGACATTTTCCTGTACCTGAAGAACATTGGAATGTTAAATATGTACAGTACATATACAGTAGAACACATAAATACCTCAAATACCTCAAAACATTAAAAATAATTTTTATTCATTATTAATATTTAATAATTTGTTATACTGTGTCTATAGTGTAAACTGTTAACAAACATGTTCTTAACATAGGGGAATATAAAAAAGTATTTTTAAATAGATATTCTTAGATATGTATATATAGATACTAAACACTTGTTACAAAGGTGCAATTTCACTCAATGTATCACATCTACCAGAGTGCTCTCTAATCTTATAACCATGCACATACTAAAGCACTCACTGGTCTTAAATCAACAGAAAACCCTAATTTTATTTTGATGTTTCGAGACCACGTGTGTCCTTCTTCAGAGATGATTAAACCGATACACATACAAACATTTGTACATATCATAAAGGAACCCCCCTCTAGCCAAACCAATAATAACCCAGCATGTGCAAAAGAGCATGTGCAAAAACCTCATTACACCCACCCCTATAGCTATACAAAATAATCCTTATTTTTCTACCTATACCTCATAAGAACGTCTCAAGATACATCCAGATTAGTATCAACCTATATAATTAATCCCCTAAATCTGCTCTTCTCATGTTATAACAACAATGTAGTGATCGCCTAGCCTTGTATGACATTGTATTTTAGAGCCGTGCCATGCCGCCCACCTTGATGTCCTCTTGGAGGCATACCTACCTACGTCCCTATCTATTTCATCACAACAAATCCATTGCATTCCCTGCATGATTAATCATTACTATCATGTCTTACAGCTTGTGTATAATGATTACTACCATGTCCTACAGTTCGTATATATAATGACAATCATATATGTTATTCTATAATTTTGTTAGAAATTGTGCCATCCAGTCTATCACCCTTATCCACACCCCTTGTAGACACCTCAACTCCTAGGTTACACCCCGCCACTTTATCTAATTTCTACATCGGGCACATGGCTAATTTACCTATCAATACATCAGTGCTCATCAATGGTAGGCAGGAATCTAGCTTAGTCTATTCTACATAAACATAACTATATGTAATGTTAGGAGTGCATGTAAATAATGCACTACAGCTCTTAAATACAACATGCATAATGACTAAATTGTCATTACCACATAAACATTCCTATCTGTGATATACTGAAACTGCACTTACCTCAGCAGGGCAGTAAAATCTGTAGGGCACTCCAGACCTTGCTATCACTATAACTATCGTATGCAATATCTCTCTTAAAGCAAATTAGAAAAATCACATAAAAAAACACCTTAAACCTTATATTTACTCTAAATTACTAACCACGGTCCTTACATCAGACTAAAGTATTAGGGACCCACTCTTTTATTATATATAAGAGTGTCTCTTTACTACCTCACCTATCTACTAGATCTTATTCAGACCACAACTAATAGTGGTGCTTAGGACTTATATTCTATTATGTGTTCCAATATCTTTTTGAGGCTGTAGAAGAAAATAAGTGAAATTAAAAACATATTATAAACAATGACACTATAAGGAAATCAAAGCCAACTTGTCAAAACCTGATAATTAGCTTGTTTGGCTTAATAAAATATTGGATAAGATTTAGCATCTAACATCCATGGCACACAATAGAGAACCCCCAAAGGTTATAATGTTAATAAGCAACTTTGCCAACCAGTATGGGTATTGAGACCTCTAGAGATAAGAGTTCTTAACTTGTAGATCCACCATGTTTCCTTCTGTAATAACTGTTTAGCTCTATCACCATCCCTTCTCAGAGGAGGGACATGGTTAATATTGAATCTGAGATCTTTAATCATTCATATTCCAAAAAATGTTGTGCAACCAGTTGCTCAGACTTGCCTGTAGCAATAGCTGTTCTTATGGATGATTATTATTATTATTATTATCGGTTATTTGTAGAGCCAATGTTTTCTTACAGCGCTGAAAGTGTGGACCTATAGCTCCTGTCTATAGTGGGTCCCCAGGTGCCCACTTTTAGAAAATATGTGTCAAAACGTGGTTTAGAAAGGAGCGCCAAATCTTGGCGAGGTCTGGTGCGGTATAGGTGTGAAAATATGGTATTCTGTCTGAGAAATTGTATAGCGCTATAGCTCAGCTACAATTATGGTAGTTGTGCTGTATAGATGTGTAGGTTTTGATATCTAGATATAAGATCTAAGAGTGGCACAGTTGATACATAAAAGCATTTAATACATATTAAACATATAAAACAAGGGTGTCGTTTAAAATATATTTTAACAGAACGGCAAGAAATAATGTGTAAAAACACATAAACACATAAATATCTATAAAAACACGCGTGTTTTGCTTTTTAGCTGTATGTATAATGTCTCATAAAATTCGTCTCATATATAGTTGTGTTGGCATAAATCTGAAAATAATAAACAATAAAAAATAATAAAAAACAATGAAAAGTAAATAATGTCCAATAATCCCTTCTCAAAGTTAAGAGATATATAAAAAAGGTTAAGTAGTGTCCAAAAATCCCTTCTCAAAGTTAAGAGATATAAATAGATTTTCACATGTGTATCCAAAAAATAAACTGTCCAAATTTAAGTGTTGTCCAAAAACGTGGTATAAATGAATAGTGCAAATCCAGCAGATTCAAAAGTTCTATTAAAAAAGCTTTGCAAAAAACATTTCAAAGAGACATTTAAAAAACATCAAAATGAAGGTAGAAAAAAAGGTCTATCAAAATATGGTGACAAAGAATAATCCGTGAAGTCAATCCAAAATAGTGATAAAAATAAGTCCAAAAAAGATGTAAAATATCCAAAAGATAAAAAACAAAAAATAAATGATTAGTATGTGCACAAACTAGTGAGAGTGATCCCAAAAAGGGGGCTTATGTGGAGGGGTTATGTTTCCATGTAGAAAAATTATTTGCTGTATAAAAATAAAAAATAAAAAATAAAAATAAGCAAAAATACAAAAATATAAATAAAAATAATCCTAGGGAATCTTCAAACCCTGAAAATAAAAGATAATAACAATAGTGTAATACTGTATTATAATTCAACAATCAAGGAATAAATAGCTCACCATAGCTCTGTCAACGCGTTTCGGCCCTCAAGAGAGGCCTTTATCAAGACTATAGTATGGTGTGGGTGAGCTGAAGACTTTATACCTTTCTCTAACCAATCAAATTGCATTGAAATTGCGCCAAATTTTTGCGCCAAAATTTCGCGCCAAAATTTCACGCCAAAAATGTGGTACCGGAAGTGTTGAGCCGGAAGTGCTCATCTGTATAAAAAAAAAAAAAAAAAAAAAAAAAAAAAAAAAAGTTCACATTTGTCTCTGTATCATTTAGATAAGGCTTTTATTTAGAGTTTGTCTATGTCTATGTTTATTAAACATTGTCTATGTTGTTCCTAATGTGTTTATTCGTGTTATGTGCCTTAGTAGTTAGCTGTGGGGTCAAATGTTATGGTTTGCCGGTGTTTTTTTTAACCGGAAATGGCCGCTGAGATGTAAACATCCGGTTAAGCTATATCGGATGTTATGGGTGAGGCGGAAGTGGTATTTACTCTGTACCAATCAGATCCGGAGGGGCAGAAAGCAGTTATCCCACATGTAGAGCCAGTTTTACAACTTGGCATGAAATATATGACAAAATACCGGTACGTTTCTGAACCGGAAGTAGCCGGAAAAAGTAAGATACTTTAACATCCGGTAAGATTGAGCCGGATGTTGCACCTTACCGGTCATGGTTAAACTGGAAGTGGTGTGTATCCTAGCCTATTCAAATTCAAAGGGACAAAAAGTGTTAACCTTGGTATTTGTCTAGTGAACAAAATCAATGTAGGGATCACGGTACAGAGAGTGTATATTGTAAAATACACAGTTTATATATATTGGAAAATATATATATATATCGAAAAATACATAATCTAATAAATAGAGATCTAAAAACCTTAAAGGAAAGTTTTTTAGAAAGTTTCCAAAAGTTCCTTTAAGGTTTTTAGATCTCTATTTATTAGATTATGTATTTTTCGATATATATATATATTTTCCAATATATATAAACTGTGTATTTTACAATATACACTCTCTGTACCGTGATCCCTACATTGATTTTGTTCACTAGACAAATACCAAGGTTAACACTTTTTGTCCCTTTGAATTTGAATAGGCTAGGATACACACCACTTCCGGTTTAACCATGACCGGTAAGGTGCAACATCCGGCTCAATCTTACCGGATGTTAAAGTATCTTACTTTTTCCGGCTACTTCCGGTTCAGAAACGTACCGGTATTTTGTCATATATTTCATGCCAAGTTGTAAAACTGGCTCTACATGTGGGATAACTGCTTTCTGCCCCTCCGGATCTGATTGGTACAGAGTAAATACCACTTCCGCCTCACCCATAACATCCGATATAGCTTAACCGGATGTTTACATCTCAGCGGCCATTTCCGGTTAAAAAAAACACCGGCAAACCATAACATTTGACCCCACAGCTAACTACTAAGGCACATAACACGAATAAACACATTAGGAACAACATAGACAATGTTTAATAAACATAGACATAGACAAACTCTAAATAAAAGCCTTATCTAAATGATACAGAGACAAATGTGAACTTTTTTTTTTTTTTTTTTTTATACAGATGAGCACTTCCGGCTCAACACTTCCGGTACCACATTTTTGGCGCGAAATTTTGGCGCAAAAATTTGGCGCAATTTCAATGCAATTTGATTGGTTAGAGAAAGGTATAAAGTCTTCAGCTCACCCACACCATACTATAGTCTTGATAAAGGCCTCTCTTGAGGGCCGAAACGCGTTGACAGAGCTATGGTGAGCTATTTATTCCTTGATTGTTGAATTATAATACAGTATTACACTATTGTTATTATCTTTTATTTTCAGGGTTTGAAGATTCCCTAGGATTATTTTTATTTATATTTTTGTATTTTTGCTTATTTTTATTTTTTATTTTTTATTTTTATACAGCAAATAACTTTTCTACATGGAAACATAACCCCTCCACATAAGCCCCCTTTTTGGGATCACTCTCACTAGTTTGTGCACATACTAATCATTTATTTTTTGTTTTTTATCTTTTGGATATTTTACATCTTTTTTGGACTTATTTTTATCACTATTTTGGATTGACTTCACGGATTATTCTTTGTCACCATATTTTGATAGACCTTTTTTTCTACCTTCATTTTGATGTTTTTTAAATGTCTCTTTGAAATGTTTTTTGCAAAGCTTTTTTAATAGAACTTTTGAATCTGCTGGATTTGCACTATTCATTTATACCACGTTTTTGGACAACACTTAAATTTGGACAGTTTATTTTTTGGATACACATGTGAAAATCTATTTATATCTCTTAACTTTGAGAAGGGATTTTTGGACACTACTTAACCTTTTTTATATATCTCTTAACTTTGAGAAGGGATTATTGGACATTATTTACTTTTCATTGTTTTTTATTATTTTTTATTGTTTATTATTTTCAGATTTATGCCAACACAACTATATATGAGACGAATTTTATGAGACATTATACATACAGCTAAAAAGCAAAACACGCGTGTTTTTATAGATATTTATGTGTTTATGTGTTTTTACACATTATTTCTTGCCGTTCTGTTAAAATATATTTTAAACGACACCCTTGTTTTATATGTTTAATATGTATTAAATGCTTTTATGTATCAACTGTGCCACTCTTAGATCTTATATCTAGATATCAAAACCTACACATCTATACAGCACAACTACCATAATTGTAGCTGAGCTATAGCACTATACAATTTCTCAGACAGAATACCATATTTTCACACCTATACCGCACCAGACCTCGCCAAGATTTGGCACTCCTTTCTAAACCACGTTTTGACGGTTATTTGTAGAGCGCCAACAGATTCCGCAGCGCTAGATATGTGATTTGTCATTTTAGTTCTAGCTTCATCTGTAGTTTTACTTAAATAAAATAGTCCACACAATAAGCAAAGTAGGTAAATATTATATTGCTTGGTGCAGGTCACAAATAATTTAATGTCATATTTTTTAGTGTGAAAAGGATGTTGGAACATAGAACAAGTCAGCATGCTGTTTCACATCACACAACTGGCACACCTATAGCATCCCCTCTTTTTCTTCAACCATATGGCGGTCCTCATCTCGGGTTCAAGATCAGTTTTTACTTATATGTCTCTAAGATTTCAACCCCTCCTTTAAGCCACACAAGGGGCTGTTTGAAAGGTAGTGTTGGATCAGACTCCAATAATTTCCATTCTCTATGAATAGTATTGGTGATATTTCCTTTATCTGGGGAGTAGGTAGTCACAAAAGTAAAGCATTGTGTGTCATCATTCTCTTTTCTTATGCTGCTACCTGTTGTGGATACAACCTGTTGTCTTTATTTGTTCAAGGAATTTCTCTTGTAAACTCATGCTATGAAAAATTGTGTCATCTCATTTAGGGCTAGATTACAAGTAGAGCGGTAACTACTGCTTGAGCTAGAGTTGAAAGTTAAACGTTTTTTGCTCTAGCGCTAACCCGACTCAAGAAAAAAGTTACCACTAGCGCAATTATTAAAAAAAGTAAAAAAAAACTAACACCATACTCGCACACTAACCCATATCACTATAAGCCCCTACTGTAATAACCCCTAAACCACCACATAGTCCACTGCAAACTTCACATTCTACTATAAACCCCTAAACCACCATCTCTTCACATCATAAAGTACCTAAATAAACTATTAACCCCTAAACTGCCATCCCACCACATTGCAAAGTACCTATCACCTAGATTACGAGTTTTGAGTGCTATAGGGAAATTAACAAACGCAACAAAAGTTACATTATTTAATTTCCTATAGCGCTGTTATTACAAGTTTTCAAACATACGCCTTTTGCGTGCGATATGGTTGCATTGAGCTCCATACCACACACAATCAGAGCGCTGCTGAGACGTGCTCGTGCCTGTGATCGCAGAAACAAAAGTTCCGTAACACAGCCCCATTGATGTCTATGGGGAAATAAAAATACTGTTTAAACCTAACACCCTAACTTAACCCCGAGTCTAAACACCCCTAATCTGCTGCCCCTGACATCGCAGACACCTGCCTACAGTTATTAACCCCTAATCTGCCACTCCCGGTATCGCCGCTACCTAAATAAAATTATTAACCCCTAATCTGCCGCTCCTGATATCGCCGCTACTATACTACATTTATTAACCCCTAAACCGCCAGTCCCCCACATCGCAACAAGCTAAATTAAACTATATTAACTCCTAAACCTAACCCTAACGTAACCCTAACCCTAACGTAACCCTAAACCTAACACTAACACCCCTAACTTTAAAATAATAAAAATATAGCTAAATTAAATTTATAATTATTAACTAAATAAACCTATTAACCCTAAACCGCCAGCCCCCCCCACATCGCAACAAGCTAAATTAAACTATATTAACCCCTAAACCTAACCCTAAACCTAACCCCCCTAATTTTAACATAATTAAATTAGATCTAAATTAAATTTACAATTATTAACTAAATAATTCCTATTTAAAACTAAATACATACTTACCTGTGAAATAAAACCTAAGGTAGCTACAATATAACTAATAGTTATATTGTATCTAGCTTATGTTTTATTTTTATTTCATAGATAAGTTTGTATTTATTTTAACTAGGTAGACTAGTTAGTAAATAGTCATTAACTATTTACTAACTACCTAGTTAAAATAAATACAAACTTACCTGTGAAATAAAACCTAACCTGCCTTACACTAAAACCTACCATTACAAAAAATAAAAAACCTACCATTACAAAAAACAACAAACGAAATTATCCAAAAAAATAAAGATTAATCCTATTCTAATACCCTTAAAAAAAAAAAAAACACGCCAAAATAAAAAACCCTACTCTAGAATAAACTACCAAGGGCCCTTAAAAGGGTCTTTTGTGGGGCATTACCCTGAGATAAACAGCTCTTTTACTCCAAAAAAAATACAAACACCCCCTAACACTATACAAACCCCCACTCCCCAAACTACCAGGGGCCCTTAAAAGGGCCTTTTGTAGGGCATTGCCCTAACGATATCAGCTCTTTTATTGAAAATAATTTACAAAGACCCACTAACATTACAAACCCCCACCCCCCAAACCCACAAAATAAAAAAAAACTATCTAAAAAAACCTAATCTACCCATTGCCCTGAAAAGGACATTTGAAAATAATTTACAAAGACCCACTAACATTACAAACCCCCACCCCCCAAACCCACAAAATAAAAAAAAACTATCTAAAAAAACCTAATCTACCCATTGCCCTGAAAAGGACATTTGTACGGGCATTGCCCTTAAAAGGGCATTTAGCTATTTTACTGCCCAGACCCTAAAATAAAAAATAAAACCCACCCAATAAACCCTTAAAAAAGCCTAGCACTAACCCCCTGACGATCCACTTACAGTTTTTGAAGTCCTGCTTGAACGATCTTCATCCCGGCGAAGTCTTCATCCAGGCTGCCTCTTCAATCTTCATCCCGGCGGCGGTGTCCTGAGCCAAGCGGCAAGATGTCTTCATCCAGGCGGCCTTTTCAATCTTCATCCAGGCGGCATCTTCTATCTTGATCCCAGAGGCGCGGAGTGGGTCCATCCTGAACACATCTGGCGCGGAGCATCCTCTTCATACGGTCACCGCTGTACACTGAATCTTCAATGCAAGGGAAGCGATTCAAGATGGTGTCCCTTGCATTCCTATAAGATGAAAAATTTGAATCAGCCAATAGGAATTAGGGCTACTAAAATCCTAATGTCTGTTTAAATCAGCCACTAGGATTTAATCAGCTCTCATTCTATTGGCCAATTTTATTTCCAACATATTTAAAACAATAAGGAAAATCCATCCACATCATCAGATAGGAATCAATGTAGCCAGAAGGGGCTTACGCATTTTGACTGAGAAGCTGTAATCATAGCCTAACTCACTGGTCACAGCTGATGCCTTTTAAAATATACAACCTAACATGATTGGCTAAAACATGTTAAAGTAACACTAACATGATTCCGGAAAAAAATCACAATGATATATACATAGTTATAACATTTATGCTTTTCAACTATACATGATACATAATTAATTAAACAACCTTAAACATCATATACAATTAGTAGCGGTCAGACTGTATCAATTGTTACATGTGTTGCAAATTTCATACTTCATACATGTTACAAAATGGATGTATCTGCTATAGAGGGATCATCTAAAGGTATTTGTTAAGAAATAGGCTATACATAAAACAATCAGTTATAGTAGACAACCATTAGAAACATCATGAATAATAAGAACAATGAATATTGAAGAGAGCATTGTAATAGGCAGCAGTGTGTAAAACAACTAAAATATCTAAGGATGCCTAGTAGGTTCAAAATGGATTAACATACTGACATCATATATGTTATAATGAACACATATCATACTCAGAATTGAGTCCTGAGGGTACTCTAATTTTCAATTTAAACACCCAAAACATTTCTCTTTTACCAAGTAGGCGATCTCAATCTCTCCCTCAGCATGAGGACATGCTCAATGATACACCACTTGAAAGACGAGAGATGCTTATTATGAAACTGAGCAAAATGTTGAGCAATTGGAGTAGTTGTAGTGCCTATGGTGATAGAAGAGAAATGTTCTCTTCACTAAGTGCATTATCGCTGTGCAGAGAGACTTACCTTTTACCCGCTTACCTCCTTTGAACTTTTATCCTATTATAATATCCTTTAAAAAGAAAAATCCTAATCTAAATATAAACTACCAATTTCCCTTAAAAGGGCCTCTTGTAGAGCATTGCCCTAAAGCCATCAGCTCTTTTTATAAAAAAAAAACACTAACCCCTATAACATTACACCACCAACCCCCCAAAATAAAAAAAAAATGAACTAAAAAAAAACTAAATTACCAATTGCCCTGAAAAGGGCATTTGGTGAGTATTGCCCTTAAAACGACATTCAGCTCTTTTGCTGCCCAAAAACAAACAAGCACCTAATCTATAAAAAAACACCACAAAAATAAAAAAAAATCTAACACAACCCTTAAATTGGTACTCACCGATGTTGATGGCTGAGGCACTCCATCTTTATCCCAGCGGTGCTCCATCTTCATCTCGGTGGTGCTCCATCTTCATCTCGGTGGTGCTCCATCTTCATCTATCTTCTTTTCTTCATCCCGGCGGCGGCGGCGGTGGTCCTCCTCTTCAGAGCACTAACAGGGAGCTGCAAGGTACTGCTTTTATATTGGGGTACTCTTGCATTCCTAATCCTAACTTGGTGTTAGGTTAGTGTTAATAGTGTGTTTAGTGTAACTAATTCACCTAGACAAACTCTTTAAGTTCACGTAAAACGTTTGATCCATAAATGCAATTGCGCTTGCACGATCACATTTACTTTCAACTTGTAATACAAGCTCTACTTATAATACAGCGAGTTTGCGCAAATTAATTTGCAGTAATTTTGATAGCGGTCCACTTGTAATATGGATTTAAGTATAAAGGGACACCACAACCTCGCAATCGCTTTTACGCTTCTAGCGCTATCGATAGAGCTCCACTTGTAATCTAGCCCTTAGTTGTTGATCACATCTCTCAGGATCCGTATTATTTCTGAGAAAAAAATAGGTCCACATTCAAACCCATCGCTATACCAGAGATTTGAAGATAATAGATTCTCTCAAATAAAAAATAGTTCTTCTTATGGCATATCTCTAATAACTCTAATAGAACATCATCAGGCGGGCCTACATAGAGCACCTTTCTCAAGCAGTTTGTCACTATATATAATGCTGTACCTATATATAATTATAGAAATATTCATTTAAGAATAAATAGAACATATTCTTCTATGTGAAGAACATTGGAATTTGAAATATTCATAATTCATGTTGGGTTTACTCACTTGAATACACGTGATCTGGTTAGTATTGGTGTTATTTTTTTTTTCTAAAAAATAAATGTCCATGTTTGGTAGAAGATTTTGAAAAGCAACATACTGGCCTAAATTGATCAACCTGGGAATAATTTCAGAAAGGAGAATTTACCTGCCATATGGCAAGTTATTAAAACAAGAATCAATAAAGCTTATTTGCATCAAGATTAACATTAGAAAATTAATGAAACATCTAAATTCCTTGTGAGTTTTAGCACCTCCCAGAAGTCCAGTTTTGTCAAAAACAATGCACTAAAATGATTCACATAGGAACTGTAACATATATGATCAGTCAACATTCAGTGGTATAAAAACGTTGATACAACTGGCACTAAGCTGCTGTAACAAAACATTTACTTCCTAACTCTCTAATCTAGAAAAAGTGATTTAAGCCTCCTGTATCTTTCAGTGGAGTAATTTCAGAGGTGGTGAATGAGAACTGCTGTTTGCAGAGTCATCATGAGATTATGTGATTTGATAAATCCAGACAACAGTTAATCTTCGTAGAGCAGAGGCTGAGAATAATTTCCAGTCCTGGGAATTGTCACAAATAATGATGATTTCTTTTCTCTGGGATTTTTTTTTTTTCCGCTAAAGATAAATGTGTATCTGGGCTTGAGTGTTGACATGAAAGAAAAGGTGTATTCTCTGCTCCTAGTTTTATACACTTGGGCATTTATAGCCTCTGCAATGTAAATTAGTTGGAATCACTGATCTATGGAAAACAAAATATTTTGTAAAAATTGTAAACTAAATATGAATTATTTTTCATACAAAGTTTGAAACATAGGACAAGAGTAAATAATTTTTTAATATACGTGTGAGGAAGTACTTTTTCTGAAATAATGATGTTTATAGTACACATTTTTTAACTAAATGTACATTTTATCATAGGTAGTTTTTAAAAAATATTTTATGGGTTTTAAACTATGAATCTAGGATAAATAGGCATCTATAACATCTATAACTTAAGCTGAGTTAATAAAAAACTATAGTCTATTATTCACAAATCAGCAGCCACTGAAAATACTTTATTTTTAAACAAATACAAATATTGACTGATTGTATAAAATATATTATTAATGTATTCTATGGGAGAATGTGTACATTTTGTGATTGTTTTACTATTGAGTATTAAATCCACCAACAACTTAAAGAGGCATACACAGCTAACTACATCACTTATCTTGCAATACATTGTCATATCAACTGACTGTCTGAACTTTCTGAACACATAAACACTTTGCTGCAATGGATTTTCTTATATATTATATTATGTATATTATAGTACTTATTTACTTATTTTCATTGCTAATTATTATTTGATTGCGGATATCCTTGTTTCTGTTTGTGCTTTTTTTAGGATCAACATTATTACTAGACTTATTTTTTTTATCTTCAGCTACAGTGTTGAAATCATTTATGATATAGATATTGATTTTGTTGCAGCTGGAGGCAACAGCTCCTTGTTTTCTTGTCATAGCAATCAGGTTACGAACCCACTATTTTATAGTTCTTTCAAGGTTGCACTTAACAGTGGTAAGCAGCAAAAAACTGTCAACATGTAAAAAATATATGTCCATGTTTGGTAGAAGATTTTGAAAAGCATCACATTGGCCAAAATGTATTAAATTAAGAATGATATGAACTTCTGAAAGGAGAATTTGCTTTTCAGCAATTGCAATAATTGAAACGTAAATTTCAGTAGAGATTTATATAAAAAAAAAAAACGAATTTGCATCGAGTTTGACAATGGATATTAAGAAATTAATGACAAATCTGATAACTCCAATCACAGGTGAGTAAAAGCATCAAATAAAAGTGATATAAATAAATTGGAGGATTGGAGAAATAACTGAAATATAGAGTTCAGTAAGTGCAAAATTCTGCATTTATAAAGGAATGCCCCAAAGGTTATTGACAGACTCAATGACACTTTTCTGACCATTACAAAAGAGCTGACTTGAGAATTATTATTTCAGATTATTTTAAATGTGGTAAACAATGCGGTATTACAGTAAGGTCAGTGGTAGGGATGGGAGAATGTTTTGCAACATTTGAAAATTTAAACTTTAACACATTAGATTGTTCGTTTCAAATTTCAAATATTTTTATGTAATAGTATTTCTAATGCTTTCTTTAAATGTAATATTTGAATTATGCAATATTCAAAATAGAAACATTCAAATTGATATATTTGTATCTATTATGTATCAATTTATTAAATTCCCTACCACATAAACTATTGAATTTCTGAATAGTATTTGTTAAATCGAATGTTACATTCAAAAATTTTGAATCTGGATATTCGATTTCATTAGGAACATTCGAAAACAAAAGTAACAATTGATTACTGAATTTTTATGGATTTTCATTCTTATCAACATTTGATTGTCCAAAAGGAATGTCCACAGGAGTATTCGTTCTACCAAACGAATAACACTTTTAGCACATTCGCCCATCCCTAGTTAGTAGAATGCTTGGTTGTATAAGTAGAGGTATTAGCAGCAGGAATAGTAAGGTTCTTATTATCACGAGTTAGAAATCATATTAAATACTGGGTCAATCACAATTTGTTAGAAAAACGTATCAGATGATTTAATCTAAAAAAAACCCCAGAACTTAATGGTGATTTTCTGTTAAAAATCATTAGATACATTTTCTAATGGATTATTATTGACTCCATTGTCGGCAGTTCTTGAGCCAAGAAGGCTATAAATAAGCTGGAATCTGTTCAAAGGAAGACGTCTAAAATGCTACTTGTTCTAAAAAATAATACTGTCAAAAAAGGCTCAGTGACCTAAATATGTATAACTTACATGAGAGATGGAAAAGAGGAGATATGATAGAAACTTTTAAGTATAGCAGGCGGCTTTTATTAGGGTTGACAACTTTTACACAGCTAATTCCTGGATACTTTTGAGGGGGTGGGGCATGGAGTGTGGTTTGTGGGTGTGGTTTCAAAAAGTGAAGAAAGTTATAGAAAATCAATTGCTTGCCTGCATAGTCATTAATTAAGTAATTTTAACTTTACTTGTAATTACTATGCAATTAGAGATTTGTATTTACTGTAATGTGCATTTTTTTAGTTAACTGTCACTTTAAAATAAAAAGTATTGCTTTCATGTAGTTTCACCAATACCATAGTATTAATATTTTATTATTATATTTAATTTACCTTGAGCCAGAATTAAAAAATGTAAATCTTCTGCAGTCTGCATGTCAGTCATTTGCAAGCTACAGACTGACATGCAGACACAATGGTTGGCAAACAATACATTCCGCACAGGTTAGCACAACACACACACAAAAATCCCTATAATAAAAAAAACTGTCGTTCCCTCCTGTGCTCTAACCACTTTTTAAAGCTGTGTGTGCATGGAAAGAAGTGAGCACAGACACAAGCACTCCCCTTAGAGGAAGCAGTAGCTGGCAGGGAGGGAAAAGAAGTTGCAAAAAGAGGAGGGCAGTCTGGGATATTGGGAGGATTTTACAGTACATGGGATATACCTCCCAATTCTGGGGCTGTCGCTGTCAAACCGAGATGGGTGGTAACCCTAGGCTTTATAAAGTTGAGGCCCTAAGCATTTTTGACAAAATATGCAACACCAGAATAAAATGTCAAGTTGAGGGTTAACAGGTTGAAGATTAATTTGCAGAAGTGCTTCTTCACAGAAAGGGTAGTTAATTTACTGAATACATTTCTATTACAGGTGGTAAAGGCAAACACTGGGGACCTCAAGAATGCCTGGTAAGAGCATAAAGCTTTATGATGAAATATAGGAATAATTTATGGCTCATATGTGGTGTCAAAATCTATGTTTCTATTTATAAACCAAGACCAAATACCTTAGTGCTGGGTACATGAGTAGAGATACACCATGACACAAATTAGATAGATTACAACTGGCCTGAGAGCAAACATAATTTGCGCTCATCAGGTTAGCACAAGTAAAAACCTCATGTAAAGTGTAAGTGTAAAGAAAAATGTGCACCCAAAACAAAAAAATACTCAAATATACAGTTTCAGATAAGAATTATTCATATCAGTTTTAATAAAACAATTGTGAGTGTGTATATATACAGTTGCAAGAAAAGGTATGTGAACCCTTTGGAATGATATGGATTTCTGCACAAATTGGTCATAAAATGTGATATGATCATCATCTAAGTCACAACAATAGACAATCACAGTCTGCTTAAGCTAACAACACACAAAGAATGAAATGTTGCCATGTTTTTATTGAACACACCATGTAAACATTCACAGTGCAGGTGGAAAAAGAATGTGAGATGTCAGCCAACTGGAGTCCAATCAATGAGATGAGATTGGAGGTGTTGGTTACAGCTGCCCTGCCCTATAAAAAACACACACCAGTTCTTGGTTTGCTTTTCACAAGAAGCATTGCCTGATGTGAATGATGCCTTGCACAAAAGAGCTCTCAGAAGACCTACGATTAAGAATTGTTGACTTGCATAAAGCTGGAAAGGGTTATAAAAGTATCTCCAAAAACCTTGCTGTTCATCAGTCCACGGTAAGACAAATTGTCTATAAATGGAGAAAGTTCAGCACTGCTGCTACTCTCCCTAGAAGTGGCCGTCCTGTAAAGATTACTGCAAGAGCAAATCACAGACTGCTCAATGAGGTGAAGAAGAATCCTACAGTGTCAGCTAAAGACTTACAAAAGTCACTGGCAAATGCTAACATCCCTGTTAGCGAATCTACAATACGTAAAACACTAAACAAGAGTGGATTTCATGGGAGGATACCACAGAGGAAGCCACTGATGTCCAAACAAAACATTGCTGCACGTTTACAGTTTGCACAAGAGCACCTGGATGTTCCACAGCAGTACTGGCAAAATATTCTGTGGACAGATGAAACCAAAGTTGAGTTGTTTGGAAGAAACACACAACACTATGGCCTAGATTTGGAGTTCGGCGGTAGCCGTCAAAACCAGCGTTAGAGGCTCCTAACGCTGGTTTTAGGCTACCGCCGGTATTTGGAGTCAGTGATTAAAGGGTCTAATGCTCACTTTTCAGCCGCGACTTTTCCATACCGCAGATCCCCCTACGCCATTTGCATATCCTATCTTTTCAATGGGATCTTTCTAACGCTGGTATTTAGAGTCGTTTCTGAAGTGAGCGTTAGAGCTCTAACGACAAAACTCCAGCCGCCTGAAAATAGCAGGAGTTAAGAGCTTTCTGGCTAACGCCGGTTCATAAAGCTCTTAACTACTGTACCCTAAAGTACACTAACACCCATAAACTACCTATGTACCCCTAAACCGAGGTCCCACCCACATCGCCGCCACTCGATTAAAATTTTTAACCCCTAATCTGCCGACCGCCACCTACGTTATACTTATGTACCCCTAATCTGCTGCCCCTAACCCCGCCGACCCCTATATTATATTTATTAACCCCTAACTTGCCCCCCACAATGTCGCCGCCAGCTACTTAAAATAATTAACCCCTAATCTTCCGACCGCAAATCGCCGCCACCTACGTTATCCTTATGTACCCCTAATCTGCTGCCCTAACATCGCCGACCCCTATATTATATTTATTAACCCCTAATCTGCCCCCCTCAACGTCGCCGACACCTGCCTACATTTATTAACCCCTAATCTGCTGAGCGGAGCTCACCGCTATTCTAATAAATTGATTAACCCCTAAAGCTAAGTCTAACCCTAACACTAACACCCCCCTAAGTTAAATATAATTTTTATCTAACGAAATAAATTAACTCTTATTAAATAAATGATTCCTATTTAAAGCTAAATACTTACCTGTAAAATAAACCCTAATATAGCTACAATATAAATTATAATTATATTATAGCTATTTTAGGATTAATATTTATTTTACAGGCAACTTTGTAATTATTTTAACCAGGTACAATAGCTATTAAATAGTTAAGAACTATTTAATAGTTACCTAGTTAAAATAATAACAAATTTACCTGTAAAATAAATCCTAACCTAAGATATAATTAAACCTAACACTACCCTATCAATAAATTAATTAAATAAACTACCTACAATTACCTACAATTAACCTAACACTACACTATCAATAAATTAATTAAACACAATTCCTACAAATAAATACAATTACATAAACTAGCTAAAGTACAAAAAATAAAAAAGAACTAAGTTACAGAAAATAAAAAAATATTTACAAACATAAGAAAAATATTACAACAATTTTAAACTAATTACACCTACTCTAAGCCCCCTAATAAAATAACAAAGCCCCCCAAAATAAAAAATTCCCTACCCTATTCTAAATTAAAAAAGTTACAAGCTCTTTTACCTTACCAGCCCTGAACAGGGCCCTTTGCGGGGCATGCCCCAAGAATTTCAGCTCTTTTGCCTGTAAAAGAATAAATACAATACCCCCCCCCCAACATTACAACCCACCACCCACATACCCCTAATCTAACCCAAACCCCCCTTAAATAAACCTAACACTAAGCCCCTGAAGATCTTCCTACCTTGTCTTCACCATCCAGGTTCACCGATCCGTCCTGAAGAGCTCCTCCGATGTCCTGATCCAAGCCCAAGCGGGGGCTGAAGAGGTCCATGATCCGGTCAAAGTCTTCATCCAAGCGGGGCAGAAGAGGATCTTCCATCCGATTGAAGTCATCATCCAGGCGGCATCTTCTATGGTCTTCCATCCGGAGCGAAGCGGCAGGATCCTGAAGACCTCCAGCGCGGAACATCCATCCGGACCGACGACTGAACGACGAATGACTGTTCCTTTAAGGGACGTCATCCAAGATGGCTTCCCTCGAATTCCGATTGGCTGATAGGATTCTATCAGCCAATCGGAATTAAGGTAGGAATTTTCTGATTGGCTGATGGAATCAGCCAATCAGAATCAAGTTCAATCCGATTGGCTGATCCAATCAGCCAATCAGATTGAGCTCGCATTCTATTGGCTGTTCCGATCAGCCAATAGAATGCGAGCTCAATCTGATTGGCTGATTGGATCGGCCAATCGGATTGAACTAGATTCTGATTGGCTGATTCCATCAGCCAATCAGAAAATTCCTACCTTAATTCCGATTGGCTGATAGAATCCTATCAGCCAATCGGAATTCGAGGGAAGCCATCTTGGATGACATCCCTTAAAGGAACAGTCATTCGTCGTTCAGTCGTCGGTCCGAATGGATGTTCCGCGCTGGAGGTCTTCAGGATCCTGCCGCTTCGCTCCGGATGGAAGACCATAGAAGATGCCGCCTGGATGATGACTTCAATCGGATGGAAGATCCTCTTCTGCCCCGCTTGGATGAAGACTTTGACCGGATCATGGACCTCTTCAGCCCCCACTTGGGCTTGGATCAGGACATCGGAGGAGCTCTTCAGGACGGATCGGTGAACCTGGATGGTGAAGACAAGGTAGGAAGATCTTCAGGGGCTTAGTGTTAGGTTTATTTAAGGGGGGTTTGGGTTAGATTAGGGGTATGTGGGTGGTGGGTTGTAATGTTGGGGGGGGGTATTGTATTTATTCTTTTACAGGCAAAAGAGCTGAAATTCTTGGGGCATGCCCCGCAAAGGGCCCTGTTCAGGGCTGGTAAGGTAAAAGAGCTTGTAACTTTTTTAATTTAGAATAGGGTAGGGAATTTTTTATTTTGGGGGGCTTTGTTATTTTATTAGGGGGCTTAGAGTAGGTGTAATTAGTTTAAAATTGTTGTAATATTTTTCTTATGTTTGTAAATATTTTTTTATTTTCTGTAACTTAGTTCTTTTTTATTTTTTGTACTTTAGCTAGTTTATGTAATTGTATTTATTTGTAGGAATTGTGTTTAATTAATTTATTGATAGTGTAGTGTTAGGTTAATTGTAGGTAATTGTAGGTAGTTTATTTAATTATTTTATTGATAGGGTAGTGTTAGGTTTAATTATATCTTAGGTTAGGATTTATTTTACAGGTAAATTTGTTATTATTTTAGCTAGGTAACTATTAAATAGTTCTTAACTTTACCTTTGTCAGATTCAACTCTATCCTATAACCAGTATAGGCTAACTTCGTGCCTTGCTATTAACATGGTTTTATGGACTTCATTCATTTATGTATCTCTTTTGCTTGTCCTAGAATATGCCTGTTAGAGGCATATATAGGGGCTAAAGAGTATTCTCTGGCACTTGTTATGTGTACTATCTATGTATCGTCCCGGTTGACTTCTAAGCTGTCAATGTGGATTGTGTGTTTGATCCACATAAATGTTGTGCGTAAAGGTCAATTTGGGGTCAGACTGTACTATTGGCCAGTGTTCTCTTAGTATGTTACCAGCTTGTGTTGTGTTAGGTGAAAACGTTGTTGCCATTATCAATTTGTTCGGTTTCTCTGTCAGAGTCCCCTTATATATCAGACTGTCCTGGGTGTATGGAAGGACTTCTCTTAGGGTACTATCAAGTATCTGTTGCTTGTATCCCCGCTGCAAGAATTTGTCCCGCATGAGCTGCAACTGTGAGACCCCTGTAGCTTTGTTGGAATTATTGCGCACAACTCTAGTCATCTGTGATTTGACTATCCCTTTTAATAAGGCTGGGGGGTGGCAGCTTGTTGCACTTAAAATGGAATTTTTATCAGTAGGCTTACTGTAGAGTGTGGTGCCTAAGGTATTTCCCTCTATGTAGATATTGAGGTCTAGAAATTGTATCTCCTTGTGATGATGCGTGATCTTGAATCTCACTGGTGTAGGGGTATTGTTCCATTTCATAAACCACTCTAACAGTGCCTGTTGTCCGCCACGCCACACCATGAACACATCATCGATGTATCTTGCGTAAAAAACAACCGGCGATGTGTCAGTGCTCCATAGGAATTGGTTTTCAAATTGAGACATATATATGTTGGCATACGATGGGGCCATATTTGACCCCATCGCAGTGCCCGTAAGTTGCAAATAAAAAGATGTCTCAAAGCGAAAGTAGTTCCTAGTGAGGCAGTATTCCATTAGTGTCAAAAAGTAGTCAATAGGGGGTCCCTCATATAGTGTGCTGTCTATGAGGTGTTGTTTGGTAGCCATGAGTCCTGTATCATGAGGGATGATAGTGTAGAGACTGTTGACATCCAGGGTGACCAGGATGTCCCCAGTCTCCACACGCACATCCCTCATCTTCCTAATTAGGTCATTGGTGTCTGAAATAAATGATCTGACTGTCTTGACAATGGGTTGAAGGAAAATATCTATTACTTGTGCCACTGGCTGTGTGAGTGACTGTACTGCGGAGACTATGGGCCGCCCTGGTGGGTGGTGTAGGGTTTTGTGTATTTTTGGGGTGGTGTATAGTATTGGGATTCTTGGATGTGTTGTGGTGCAGTACTCAAAGAGTTGTTCCGTTAGATATCCTTGTTCAAATCCTAGTTTAAGGATACCATCCAGTTCTTTTTTGTATTTGACCGTAGGGTCACCTAGTAGCTTTCTATAGGTGTTGTTGTCAGTCAATTGCATAAGTATGTCTTCTTTATAATCCTCATAATCCATTAGGACTATTGCCCCGCCTTTATCCGCTGGGCGGATGACCAGAGCATGGTCGTTTTGTAGGGTTTTAATTGCTGCTCTTTCTGTGTATGTGAGGTTATGTCTCCATTTGTTGGACTTTCTATGTGTTTCCATGTCTTGTGTTACTAGCCTTATAAAGGTCTTAGTGCTAGCACTACTGTTTGTTGGCTCAAATGTACTAGGCTTTTTGCACTTATAGATAGGATTAGTAAGTTCCGGTCTTATTGGGGCGTTTTGAAAATATTCTTTAATTTTCATTGTGCGGTTCAACTTATGCAAGTCTAACTTAAGGTCCATTTCATTAGTATTGTGACTAGGTATAAATGATAGACCTTTATTCAACATGGAGCTCTCTGCTGTTGTAAGAACATGCTTACTAAGGTTGATCACTATATCCTCCGTCTGTTGCGGCGTGTGGGTCTGTACCTGCCCCCTTGCCCTCCTGATGTGTGGTCTAGAGTGCCTCCCCCTCCTCTGCGTGACCTCGTGGTAACCCCTAAAAAATGATGATCTGGGGTGGATTGTCCCTTATGTGTATATGGGGGATGGTATGGAGGTTGCGTCTGGTATGTATTTGGTGATGTGGGTGTGTGTCTTGTAATGCTAGTGTCTGTTTCTGACGAATCAGCACCGCTGGTGTCAACTGTTGTAAATTGTACTCTCCTAGGTCGGAAGGGTCTCCTAGCTCTACCTTCTAATGAATTGGTTAACCACTTGTAAACTCTACCATTAGTATAGTCTGCTTTCACTGACTCCAATTTTCTGTTTTTAAATACTGCTAGTTCAGTTTTATATTTGTCAACTTGTTGCTGTAGTTTGGTGAGCCAATTCTCTTGCTGATCTGTTACAAGTGTCTCATTATGTATTTGTTCAAATGCCACTATCTCATTTTTGACCTTATTAAGTACTGTAGTGACCTCCTCTATTACTAGTAAGATAAGATCTAGGGAGCACTTATTTAATATATGACACCACTTCCTTCTAAATTCAGGGTTATCTCGACCTATTGTAGGGATATTTTTTACCCTAAAACCCCTAGGGATATGATTCAATCTGTGATATTCTGAGAGATAGCTACCGTGTAGTGTTAGGTCTATCTCTCGCTTTTTAAGTTTCAATAGGTTATGGTATATATTAACAGGGGTCTCACCAGTCGTTGCTCTGCTGATAGGGGCGAACAGGATTCTTGCCGCATCGTCTGGGGTGTATGTGACTGTGCCGATCTGGGCCCCGCGGGCTTGTGCTCCTGCATCCGGGTCTTGTTCAATGGTAGTTGTCCCAATAGGAGGAAGGGTCAAAGGAGTAAGAGATACTGGCTCCATACCTGTGCTTGCTGTAAGTTATAGAAGTGCACAGCGTAAATCCCAATATATTTTAGTGTATGCACTGACAGGGAAATTTAAAACCAATTCCAAAACTATAGTTCACTGAGTGAAAAAATCAGGCTGAGGGGGTACACTTGTATATAAATATCAAATCCCATCAGGTGTACAGTGTTACCCTCCAATGGTCATCTGCCCGGGTGCCAACATGCAATTAATATTCCAGAAAAATGGTCGCACTTTTAGTGAAAAATCGTAGATAATTTTAATGAAACGTTTTCGGGGTATTCCTCCCCATCATCAGCATAAACATACAGTGCATCAAACAAACTTAAATAGAGGCATATTGCTCATCAAACAAATACGAAATACCTGTGTGTGAAAATTTTCTCAGTGTGGTGACGCCAAACAGTGTGTGTGTGGACCGCATATTCTGCGTTCCACTGTGAGGACCGGAAGTGTTAAGTGCAGTATTATATCCGGTATCCTCAGTTTTACAGAAAAAACTTATAATATTGTTTTATGCACACAAACTTGCGGTGTTCATTTATAGTTAAGTTACTAAGTATGCCATAGTGCTTCATTATCTGTGTCATTATTGACAGTGCATCACATTCTTTGTGAATTATTCCAATTACGTGAATTTATTTTACCGATGCATTGTCCACTACTCGTAAACTCTTATATATGCACATTGTTCCCTGTTATCTTAAATTACATCTCCCTTTCTGAAGTATTACTAGTGTCCATTACGATGATCTCTATGACTGGTTCTATAGGACTCGCTGTCATATTCTGGTTGTCATAGAAACCGTTTGTTATGCCGGTTCTACTTGGGCGAGGGGGCAAGGGGGCAGGTACAGACCCACACGCCGCAACAGACGGAGGATATAGTGATCAACCTTAGTAAGCATGTTCTTACAACAGCAGAGAGCTCCATGTTGAATAAAGGTCTATCATTTATACCTAGTCACAATACTAATGAAATGGACCTTAAGTTAGACTTGCATAAGTTGAACCGCACAATGAAAATTAAAGAATATTTTCAAAACGCCCCAATAAGACCGGAACTTACTAATCCTATCTATAAGTGCAAAAAGCCTAATACATTTGAGCCAACAAACAGTAGTGCTAGCACTAAGACCTTTATAAGGCTAGTAACACAAGACATGGAAACACATAGAAAGTCCAACAAATGGAGACATAACCTCACATACACAGAAAGAGCAGCAATTAAAACCCTACAAAACGACCATGCTCTGGTCATCCGCCCAGCGGATAAAGGCGGGGCAATAGTCCTAATGGATTATGAGGATTATAAAGAAGACATACTTATGCAATTGACTGACAACAACACCTATAGAAAGCTACTAGGTGACCCTACGGTCAAATACAAAAAAGAACTGGATGGTATCCTTAAACTAGGATTTGAACAAGGATATCTAACGGAACAACTCTTTGAGTACTGCACCACAACACATCCAAGAATCCCAATACTATACACCACCCCAAAAATACACAAAACCCTACACCACCCACCAGGGCGGCCCATAGTCTCCGCAGTACAGTCACTCACACAGCCAGTGGCACAAGTAATAGATATTTTCCTTCAACCCATTGTCAAGACAGTCAGATCATTTATTTCAGACACCAATGACCTAATTAGGAAGATGAGGGATGTGCGTGTGGAGACTGGGGACATCCTGGTCACCCTGGATGTCAACAGTCTCTACACTATCATCCCTCATGATACAGGACTCATGGCTACCAAACAACACCTCATAGACAGCACACTATATGAGGGACCCCCTATTGACTACTTTTTGACACTAATGGAATACTGCCTCACTAGGAACTACTTTCGCTTTGAGACATCTTTTTATTTGCAACTTACGGGCACTGCGATGGGGTCAAATATGGCCCCATCGTATGCCAACATATATATGTCTCAATTTGAAAACCAATTCCTATGGAGCACTGACACATCGCCGGTTGTTTTTTACGCAAGATACATCGATGATGTGTTCATGGTGTGGCGTGGCGGACAACAGGCACTGTTAGAGTGGTTTATGAAATGGAACAATACCCCTACACCAGTGAGATTCAAGATCACGCACCATCACAAGGAGATACAATTTCTAGACCTCAATATCTACATAGAGGGAAATACCTTAGGCACCACACTCTACAGTAAGCCTACTGATAAAAATTCCATTTTAAGTGCAACAAGCTGCCACCCCCCAGCCTTATTAAAAGGGATAGTCAAATCACAGATGACTAGAGTTGTGCGCAATAATTCCAACAAAGCTACAGGGGTCTCACAGTTGCAGCTCATGCGGGACAAATTCTTGCAGCGGGGATACAAGCAACAGATACTTGATAGTACCCTAAGAGAAGTCCTTCCATACACCCAGGACAGTCTGATATATAAGGGGACTCTGACAGAGAAACCGAACAAATTGATAATGGCAACAACGTTTTCACCTAACACAACACAAGCTGGTAACATACTAAGAGAACACTGGCCAATAGTACAGTCTGACCCCAAATTGACCTTTACGCACCTGACACCAATGATAGCATACCGGAGGGGAACTAACCTTAAGGACAGCCTGGTACGCACAGACCCTAAATCAAGCTACATGGACACTGCCCATATTAACATCAAAGGCTCATACAGGTGCCTAGGGTGCACAACATGTAATGGTCTCATGACAACTAAGAACTTTCACCATCCTCACACGAATAAAGTATTCAAGATCAAGCACTCAATATCCTGCACCACAACATTTGTAGTCTATCTGTTATTCTGTCCATGTGCCCGGTTCTATGTGGGCAAGACGAGCGGAACACTCCACGACAGGATGGCTAACCATAGACGGGCAATACGGCTGGCATTGGATCAAGGAGGATCGGATCAACCAGTGGCTAGACATTGTGCCAACATGAGACACCAGGTGTCCACTATCAGGTATATCCTGATTGATCACATCCCCCCCCTTGACAGGGGTGGTGATAGAAACAAGGCCCTGCTTAGAAGAGAGGCTGAATGGATATACAGATTGGGCACTGTAGCCCCAGGAGGGTTAAACTCACCTCCAGACTTTAAAGCGCTCATTTAAGCAGAGATACATACTGGGGCATGGCAAATACACCTCGAGTAATATGTGACAATGCACTGAGGGTCAGGCCTCTTGGGGGGTAGACTATTTAGTGCAGGGCGCACTACCTGTTGTTGGGGGAGTCATGGTAATGATTCCCTCCAATGCAGCAGCACTCGGTATATTAATGCCAATTGCCAACAAGTTCTCATGCAGTCTTAAAACACTGAGCCTCCTTTAAATACATGGCAACTACATAGAGATCATCCATTTGCACCAATCCAAGGTGATAATCTCAACGTGTAGAAATTAACCGACTGGAACACCAAGAAAGCCACAGATCTAGGAACCATGGACATACAACCATGACAGAGATGACATTAATCATTAAATTGAGGATGACACCCCATACACCTCTGGGTCAGGTTGTGCTAACACCAAAAACTAGGGACACTGTACTAGGACTATCTAACTATGATGAAACCAAAGATTGAATCACGGATGGAAGTCACTATATAGCAATGTGACACAGAATAACTATATGGACTAATAGGGCAACAATAGCTCTCTCTAATATACAATAAGAGAGCTAAGATGTGTATATTATACGTAAAGTATATACAGGCATAAGAGGGATAGATATAATTTAGAACAAAATCGAAACCAATTATACATTACTAATGCTAAGTGTATAATGTAGCAACAGCGTTTAGGTTGCTATTTATTTTGTATTTTGTATTTGTGTTAGATTGTTTGATGCTTTTATTTTTCTTCACTGTAATCTAGGTCCATTTATGTGGATCAAACACACAATCCACATTGACAGCTTAGAAGTACACGTACGATAACCGGGACGATACATAGATAGTACACATAACAAGTGCCAGAGAATACTCTTTAGCCCCTATATATGCCTCTAACAGGCATATTCTAGGACAAGCAAAAGAGATACATAAATGAATGAAGTCCATAAAACCATGTTAATAGCAAGGCACGAAGTTAGCCTATACTGGTTATAGGATAGAGTTGAATCTGACAAAGGTAAATTAATAGACAAATCCGCCCAAGTAGAACCGGCATAACAAACGGTTTCTATGACAACCAGAATATGACAGCGAGTCCTATAGAACCAGTCATAGAGATCATCGTAATGGACACTAGTAATACTTCAGAAAGGGAGATGTAATTTAAGATAACAGGGAACAATGTGCATATATAAGAGTTTACGAGTAGTGGACAATGCATCGGTAAAATAAATTCACGTAATTGGAATAATTCACAAAGAATGTGATGCACTGTCAATAATGACACAGATAATGAAGCACTATGGCATACTTAGTAACTTAACTATAAATGAACACCGCAAGTTTGTGTGCATAAAACAATATTATAAGTTTTTTCTGTAAAACTGAGGATACCGGATATAATACTGCACTTAACACTTCCGGTCCTCACAGTGGAACGCAGAATATGCGGTCCACACACACACTGTTTGGCGTCACCACACTGAGAAAATTTTCACACACAGGTATTTCATATTTGTTTGATGAGCAATATGCCTCTATTTAAGTTTGTTTGATGCACTGTATGTTTATGCTGATGATGGGGAGGAATACCCCGAAAACGTTTCATTAAAATTATCTACGATTTTTCACTAAAAGACCTGAGAGTGCGACCATTTTTCTGGAATATTAATTGCATGTTGGCACCCGGGCAGATGACCATTGGAGGGTAACACTGTACACCTGATGGGATTTTATATATATATATATATATATATATATACATCAAAACAAGCAGCACTCCAAAGGTCTTATATCCATATGTCACCTTTATTTACGTGAACGTTTTCGGGCTACAAAGAACCCGTCCTCAGACTTACAAGGCTATGTAAACTTACAACCACGCTGTGTTATATCCACCACCAAACAAACAATGAACTACGCTCTCCACGTTAGATGCGCCTCCCCTGCGAGTGACGTCATCCGCCGTGGCAACGTAACAGGGACTGAAATAAAATGAATACATTTAGACAACTAATGCACAAATAAACAAGCATAGGCAATACACATCCTATTCTAATATCGGGCAATAGAAAAAATGGGCAATAGAAACAATATAGAAAAATAACCTGTGATAATGTTGTGCAGTTCCTAGTGCCGTACCACACATGTCCCGGCGGTTACCATAGCAACCTATATCAACAATGTAGCACATTCAATGCGGCATATGTGGAGGGCAACATGAGAACTACAAACTTATTGGTATGACATACTGCAACCAAAGCATAGCTGCAATAGACCATCTATATATGCAAGAACAGTAATAAATACCTCAACATACTAACAAAGGCCAATATAATAAACAACCTTGTAATTACAATATAGGACTAAAGCATAAGGGTAAGACAATTTTGTCAAAACTAACATGGGTTGCTAAATAAACTCTATTAATTAACTATATGCCATACCAAAAAGAAAAAATGGAAATAAAAATAAAATAAAATAAAATAATAATTAGAATGATTCTGGACTCTCAACAGAGACATCCATTTTCAGCAGAGACTTATAAGAACACATGCCAGTCCAACTGAGTATTCAGTCCATAGGGGACCAGAGTATTCAACTCAAATGTCCATTTGGCTTCCCTTTGTAGCAGCATACGGTTCCTATCTCCTCCTCTTGATAATGGCGGTACATGGTCAATGATCGTGTATTTAAGATCCATAACAGTGTGCTTCATTTCCAAAAAGTGTCTGGCTACTGGTTGTTCCGATGCCCCTTTCTTAATCGCTGTCTTAATAGCAGATCAATGATTTGCCATGCGTGTACGTAGGTCATCTGTAGTCTTCCCTACATAATATAGTCCACAGATACAGTGTAAGAGGTACACTATATGTGTAGTGGTACACGTCAGGCGGAATCTGTGTTTGTACATTTTGCGTTTGTGTGGATGAGTGAAGCATGATCCAGTTATCAATCCTCCACAAGTAGTGCAGCCAAGACATCGAAATACACCTGTTTTTTTTATGTCCAGCCATGTAGCTGTTTTGTAGCTTTGTACAGGGTCAGTGTTAATCAATAAGTCCCGTAAGGACTTCGACCTTCTGTAACCCACCCTGGGTGGTTGTGAGTTATACAGAGGTAGGGATTTATCAGTATTGATGATCTTCCAATGCTTGTTTAAGATATCCATTAAGGGACCCTTATCCCCTGTAAAAGTAGTCACAAATGTCATTCTACCATCCTCAATCTTAGGATCTCTATCTGGAAGTTGGCAAATATTGTCACATTGTTCCTTCAACAATTTATAAGGATAACTCCTTGTTCTAAACCTCTGTACCATCTCTTCCAATTGTAGATCTCTGTTATTTATTTCTGAGTTGTTCCTACTCACTCTCAGCAACTGCGATTTCGGCAATGTTCTCTTCAATGCCGGGGGATGGCAACTGGTGTAATGTAATAGGGAATTTCTGTCAGTTTCCTTTCTGTACAGTGTCGACTGGATTTTCCCATTCCCTTTATATAATCTAACATCCAGGAAATCGATTTGTGTTCTACTATGCACCATTTTGAACTTCAGAGCTACATTAGCCACATTCAATTGTTGATACCAAGTCTCCAGGTCCTCCAAAGTACCAGACCAAATGAGAAACAGGTCATCTATATACCTCTTAAAAAATCGGATGTTCTTGACCTGAAACAATGTCGTCCCAAACTCTTCAAAATGGGCCATAAACAAGTTGGCATACGATGGGGCCATATTCGACCCCATCGCCGTCCCTTTCCTCTGTAGGTAAAAAGATTGTTCAAATCTGAAGAAATTGGTAGTCAGACAAAACTCTAGAAATTGAAGTAGGATCTCAGGAGGGGGTCCAATATAGGGATGTCTGCAGAGATGGAAAAAAACAGCTTGTAGTCCTTCTTCATGTGGGATTACAGTATATAGACTAGTCACATCTAGTGTGACTAGCCATATATCCTCGTCCAAATCATCCAAATTTTGTAGCATCTCAAGAAGTGCCATAGAATCTCTCAAATAAGATGGTGTATGGTATACAATAGGCTGTAGAAATTTATCTACAAACGTAGCAAGAGGTTGCTGTAATGAGCCTATAGAGGACACGATTGGTCTTCCCGGTGGAGGAGAGATTCCCTTATGTATTTTAGGAAGGGTATATAGGACCGGAGTTCTGGGATATGTCACTAGTAGATAGAGATAAGTATCCCTATTAATGAACCCCTGGTCATATACCAATTTAGCATATTCATCCAGCTTTTTCTTGAATATTTGTGTAGGGTCACCAGTTAGTGGTCTATACGTGTTCTCATCCGCAAGCTGTGACAAGATCTCTGTCCTGTAGTCCTTATAGTTAAGGATGACCACTGCCCCACCCTTGTCGGCCTCACGTATAATTAGCTCTTTATTGCCTGATAGATTCTTTAATACCTTCCAGTCTTCCTTTGAGAAGTTATTGAAAGTCTCTCTTTGATGTGTACTAATAGAATGATTCATATCATCCTGTATTAATCTCGTAAAGGTATTAATGCTGGAATTGTTGAAAGGAGGGGTATATGTAGACTTCTTTTTCAGTTGGTCATATTCCATTTCAGATTCCCCAAATTTCTCCTTTAAAGAGAGTAATCTTTGAAATTTTTTGGTGTCAATATAGAACTCAAATGGATCAGTTCTGCTGGTGGGAACAAAAGTGAGTCCTTTATTCAAAATTTTTATTTCAGAGTCACTCAAGGGGTAATCACTCAGGTTGACTACTATGTTATTCATCATTTCCGAGGGTGTAAGGGTGGTCTTCCCCTTGTACCCCCCTCTCCTTGTCTGCCCCCTCTTCCTCTGAAGTTTTTTGAGCGAGTTGTCACTCCTTGGGGGTGTTGGGGGTGTTGAGCTACCTGAGTAGGATTCTGTGGTTGATCTGTATCAGAGCCTGAACCAGACCCTGAGCTCTCTACAGTAGTCAAATCCTGAGGTTTATAGTATCGTGCCCGTCTCCTCCTAACAAAGTGTTGTCTCTGTCTCTCACTGGCCGTCAATTGCCATAAATAGACTCTTTTGTCCCTATAGTCACTTATTACAGCCTCCAATTTCTTATTCTTAAACTGAATTAAATCAGTTTCATATTTCTCAAGCTTGCTCTGGAGTTTGTTTATCCAATCCTCTGTACTGTCAGCCTCCAATCTGGGTAAATTTGGTAATTCATAGGCTGCAATCTCTGCCTTAATTAGTTGTAATAATCTCCCCACTTCTTGTATGACAAGTAGTACAAGATCTAAAGAGCATTTGTTTTCAATGCTGCACCATCTGTCACAAAATGAGGGATTGTTTCTGCCCAAAGTAGGTACATTCCTGATCCTAAATCCTCTAGGAATGAAACCTCTGCGGTAGTACTCTGAGAGGTATGCCCCATGCAAAGTTAGATCTTTTTCTTTTTGTTTAAGTTTTAATAGATGTGTGTAAATATATGCTGGTTTATCCAAAGCAGGGCGTAGAGCTAATTTATCAAATAAAATCCCTTCTGCATCTGCTTCCGTAAAATGGAAGGTGCTGGCTCCAGGGATTGTATCAATATCCCCAATATAAATACACGATCATTGACCATGTACCGCCATTATCAAGAGGAGGAGATAGGAACCGTATGCTGCTACAAAGGGAAGCCAAATGGACATTTGAGTTGAATACTCTGGTCCCCTATGGACTGAATACTCAGTTGGACTGGCATGTGTTCTTATAAGTCTCTGCTGAAAATGGATGTCTCTGTTGAGAGTCCAGAATCATTCTAATTATTATTTTATTTTATTTTATTTTTATTTCCATTTTTTCTTTTTGGTATGGCATATAGTTAATTAATAGAGTTTATTTAGCAACCCATGTTAGTTTTGACAAAATTGTCTTACCCTTATGCTTTAGTCCTATATTGTAATTACAAGGTTGTTTATTATATTGGCCTTTGTTAGTATGTTGAGGTATTTATTACTGTTCTTGCATATATAGATGGTCTATTGCAGCTATGCTTTGGTTGCAGTATGTCATACCAATAAGTTTGTAGTTCTCATGTTGCCCTCCACATATGCCGCATTGAATGTGCTACATTGTTGATATAGGTTGCTATGGTAACCGCCGGGACATGTGTGGTACGGCACTAGGAACTGCACAACATTATCACAGGTTATTTTTCTATATTGTTTCTATTGCCCATTTTTTCTATTGCCCGATATTAGAATAGGATGTGTATTGCCTATGCTTGTTTATTTGTGCATTAGTTGTCTAAATGTATTCATTTTATTTCAGTCCCTGTTACGTTGCCACGGCGGATGACGTCACTCGCAGGGGAGGCGCATCTAACGTGGAGAGCGTAGTTCATTGTTTGTTTGGTGGTGGATATAACACAGCGTGGTGGTAAGTTTACATAGCCTTGTAAGTCTGAGGACGGGTTCTTTGTAGCCCGAAAACGTTCACGTAAATAAAGGTGACATATGGATATAAGACCTTTGGAGTGCTGCTTGTTTTGATGTATTAATATTTTGGCTCTAAGCACCCAAGGCGCATACATGCAGGATCTGGAGTGCACTTTGCTGGACATTTTTATATATATATATATATATATATATATATATTCACACTATATATATATGTATATACATGTGTATTTATGTTTTTATATATGTACATACATATAAACACATATAAACACATATATACACACTTTGGAGCCCTTTAATAAATTATAACTTAATAAATCATTTTTTATCAATTTTATTATTTTATGTATTTAGGGCTGGTCCCAAGCGATATGGGGTATCGCAAAGGTTTACGCTCATCTGGCTTACTGCTCGATTACCATGACTTCAGACCTCTGGTTAACTCTTTTGCAAAACTAAAAAGTTGCACGAAACACATCAAAAATACATTACAAAGTATAGTTACATTCATAATAACACTATCTACAGTATTAAAAATAATTTTAAAAATTTTTGCACACAAAAGCTATAACGGCTCATGTGTTAGAAAGAAAAAGACAGGCAAACAGCTTTAACATGGAGATACATACATACACATCTTTAAAGATGGATATGTATGTATATATACCCCCAGTCGTATGCAAAAGTTTAGGCACCCCTGACAATTTACATGATTTGCATTTAATAAATAATAGAGTGTTTGGATCAGCAATTTCATTTTAATCTATCAAATAACTGAAGGGCACAGTAATATTTCAGTAGTGAAATGAGGTTTATTGTATTTAACAGAAAATGTGCAATATGAATCAAAACGAAATCAGACAGGTGCATAAATTTGGACACCCCAACAGAAATATCGCAATAATATTTAGTAGAGCCTCCTTTAGCGGAAATAACAGCCTCTAGACACTTCCTATAGCCTGTAACGAGTGTCTGGATTCTGGATGAAGGTATTTTGGACCATTCTTTCTTGCAAAACATCTCCAGTTCAGTTAGGTTTGATGATTGCCGAGCATGGACATCCCGCTTCAACTCACCCCACATATTGTCAATGATATTCAGGTCTGGGGACTGGGATTGCCATTCGAGAACATTGTACTTATTCCGTTGCATAAATGCCAGAGTAGATTTTGACCAGTTTTTTAGGTTTTTGTCTTGTTGAAATATCCAGCTCCGGCATAACTTCAACTTTGTAACTGATTCCTCAACATTATTTTTAAGTATCTGCTGATATTGAGTGGAATCCATGCGACCCTTAACTTTAACAAGATTTCCATTACCGGCATTGGCCACAAAGCCCCACAGCATGATGGAACATCCACCAAATTTTACTGTGGCTAACAAGTGTTTGTCTTGGAACGCTGTGTTCTTTTGCCTCCATGCATAACGCCCCTTGTTATGACCAAATAACTCAATCTTTGTTTCATCAGTCCACAGCATCTTCTTCCAAAATGAAGCTGGCTTGTTCAAATGTGCATTTGCATACCTCAAGCATACCTTTTCTGTGGGGGTGTGCAGAAAAGGCTTCTTCCGCATCACTCTCCCATACACTGAATTGTTGAACGATGCACAGTGACACCATCTGCAGCAAGATGATGTTTTAGGTCTTTGGAGGTGGTCTGTGGGCTGTTTTTGACTGTTCTCACCATCCTTTGCCTCGCTGATATTTTACTTCTGGCCTTAACAAGAACTGTGCCTGTGGTCTTCAATTTCCTCACTATGTTCCTCACAGTGGACACTGACAGCTTAAATCTCTGCAATAGCTTTTTGTAGCCTTCCCCTAAACCACAATTTTGAACAATCTTTGTTTTCAGGTCATTTGAGAGTTGTTTTGAGGCCCCCATGTTGCCACTCTTCAGAGGAGAGTCAAAGAGAACAACTTGCAATTGGCCACCTTAAATACCTTTTTTCATGATTGGATGCACTTGTCTATGAAGTTCAAGGCTTAATCGGCTCACCAAACCAATTGTGTGTTCAAATTAATCAGTGCTAGGTAGTTACAGGTATTCAAATCAACAAAATGACAAGGGTGCCGATATTTATGCACCTGTCTAATTTCGTTTTGATGCATATTGCACATTTTCTGGTAATCCAATGAACCTCATTTCACTACTGAAATATTAGTGTGTCCTTTAGTTATTTGATAGATCAAAATGAAATTGCTGATCCAAACACCCAATTATTTATAAATGAAAATCATGGAAATTGTCAGTGGTGAGTAAACTTTTGCATATGACTGTATATACATTATATATTTTTATATATATATATATATATATATATATATATATATATATATATATATATATATATATATATATATATATATATCAAGGCCCAATAATAAACACTCTCTGGATTTAAACACAGCAAATTTAATAGGCAGTGACTTTTCGGGGCATTCACCCGTTCCTCAGACCTGGTCTGAGGAAGGGGTGAATGCCCCGAAACATCACTGCCTATTAAATTTGCTGTGTTTAAATCCAAAGAGTGCTTATTATTGGACCTTGATGAATATTTTTTGAGCATATATATATGTTTGTACATATGTATTTATGTATTTATATATGTATCTATGTATTTACAGACATACACATATAAACACACATATATATATATTTATATATATATGTGCATTGGAGTCCTTTGCAGTTAAGTAGATGAAAACATGTAAAAGCATATTTATACAATACTCATATTTAATAAAGGTTTTGATTTTGTATTTACTGTTAATATTTCACACACTCACATAGCAGAATATGTTCTATGTATTTCTAAATAGCTATTTCTGTATATACTATACCTATATATAATCACACATATATATATATATATATATATATATATACACAGTATATATATATATATATATATATATATAGGTATAAATATATATTTTACCAAAAATACCATTAGATAAAAGTAGAAATAAGTATTTATGAATAAGTAGAACATATTGTGCTATGTAAAGAGCGTTGGAATAAGAAATATTCATATTTTCATGTTGGGTTAGTGCAAATAAGAATATGCCATCGTGTTTGCGCAACAGTGGCGTGTTTTTTCCACTTTTTTTTCTACCTTGACTTCTATGGGGGAATACGTGAACGTGCATGTGATTTTCTAAGTTTAGCTTTTTGCGCTTGTTGGGTTACCACTAGACTCATAATACAAGCGCAACCCGACAAGTGTAAGAATCTTATTTGCTAGTGCAATTCATGAGTCATGAATCTCTTCCATGATAGAAAGCTCTTTTAGCAAATGAATAGGAGCAGAAGAGTTATGAGATTGGTTTAAATATAACACACATTCAAAAGCTTAAAGGGATATGAAACCCATATTTTTTTTCTTTCATGATTTGAAAGAGCACACAATTTTATACAGCATTCCAATTTACTTCTATCTCTAAATTGCTTAATTTTCTTCATATCCTTTGGTTAAATGCATATCTAAATAGGCACAATAGCTGCTGATTGGTGGGTGCGCATGGATGCCTCGTGTGATTGGCTCACCCATGTGCATTGCTATTCCTTCAACAAAGAATAGCTGCAAAATGAAGCAAATTAAATAATAGAAGTAAATTTAATAAAAAATTAAATTAAAATTTTATTCTCTGTCTCTGAGGTCTTCACACTTTTTTTTCCCAAAACCCAGTGCCATGATACCACATAGCTTTGCAACCCTATTTTTATGCTTGGTCTGAAAATTTCTGAAGTAATATACAACAAAATAGCTGCAATTTTTGGTAAAGTGACTAAAATGTGTGTATACTTTATTACTGATTGTAGTCATACTTGAAAGTGTTGTAAAAGGTAATAACACACATATTCTCATACAACACACACATACAATTTTATAAAACACACACCAAACACTAATACAACACACACACACACACACCTAAAACACACTCTCCTACAAAATACACACACCACATACACTCTCCTACACCCCCCACACTTTCTCCTACAAGTGACACACTCTTCTACAACACACACTCTCCCACAACACACATTCTCCTACAACACACACACTCTCCTACAACACACAACACACAAACTCTCCTACAACACACACCACACACACTCTCCGACAACAAACACACTCTCCCACAACACACACACTCTCCTACAACACATGCTCTCCTACAACATACACACACCACATACTTTCTCCTACACCACATACACTCTTCTACACCACCCACACTCTCTGCTAGAACTGACACACTCTACTACAACACACACACTCTCCCACAACACACACACTCTCCCACAACACACACTCTCCTACATCACACACACTCTCCTACAACACACACCAAACACACTCCCCTACACCACACACACTCTCCCACAACTCACACATTCTCCTACAACACATACACTCTCTTACAACACACCACACAAACACTCCTACAACACACTCTCTCACAACACACACACTCTCCTACAACAAACACCACACACACTCTTCTACAACATACACAATCTCCCACAACATACACTCTCCTACAACACACACCACACACTCTCCTACACCACACACGCTCTTCCACAACACACACAATCTCCTACAACACACACACTCTCCTACAACACACTCCACACACACTCTACCACAACACACTCTCCCCCAACACACACACTCTCCTACAACACACACCACACACACTCTCCTACACCACACACTCTCCCACAACACACACATTCTCCTACAACACACACACTCTCCTACACAACACACACTCTCCTACAAAACACACCACACACACTCAAGAACATTCAAGAACATTTGAACCTGAACCTAACAATTACCATGAACATAGAAATACATATAACAGACAAACCAACAGTGGACATTTAAGAACACATGAACAACAAACCAATAACTATTATGACTACCAAAATACATACAACAGACCATATAACAGCCATAATAGTTGTCACTTGAAAAAATGGAAACAAAATATTCCCAAACGACAATTTTTAAGATTGAAAAGAAATTGTAATGACCCCGACACTTTTGAACAACAAAGCTCAGTTTTCAAACAAAAATTTATAGACAGGGGATACGATACACAAAATATAGAGAGAAATCTAGAAGAAGTAAGAAAGATTAATAGAACAGATATTCTAAATAATACGAATAAGAAAAATAAATGCAACATAACCGGTGACAAAATAAACATCCCATTTATCACCCAATATGCTGAAGATAAACACATAATAGAAAAAATTATTCGCAAACATTGGTATATCCTAGGCTATGATCCAGATATTGGCCAACACCTTCCTCCAAAACCAAAATTTGTATACAGAAAAGCAAATACTCTAAAAAATAGACTAGCCCCTTCAATGAAAAACACTAAAAGAAAAGAAACAGAAAAAGGAGTTTTAGGATCTGATTTAAAAGGATTTTACCCCTGCCATATATGTAAAGCATGCAGACATTCAAAGAGAACCCATTCATTCACTTCTAATATCACTAAAAAAGAATACAAAATCAAAAACACCATAAGGTGCATGGACAAAAATGTAATCTACCTGATAGAATGCAAGAAATGTAATATCCAATACACTGGAGAAACTGAGAGAACAGTTAGGGAAAGATTAAGAGAGCATATATTATCTATAGAAAATTCAGAAGAAAAAAGAAATCTGGAGCTTCCAGTCCCTAAGCATTTCAGATTATGCAATAATAGTAACTTAAAATTTTTCACCTTCACAGTTATAGAAAAAATAGGAAAAGATTATAGGGGAGGGAACCGATCAAACAGATTAATGCAAGCAGAAGCGAAATGGATTTTCCAACTACAGACACTTCAACCTAAAGGTTTGAACATAGACTTCAATTTGAATAGCTTCCTAAAAGAATAGAGATAAGTATGCAACAAAACTATAGAATAATTAATTCCATCACTTGATTTTAACTAATACCTCTAGTGGTAATATTTTACACATAGAATAACAGTATATTAGTCCATGAATCCATAATAGGTTTTTTCAAAATAACACTTTTTTCTGACATGTTTATTTTTATATTTATTCCTATTTATGAGTGCTTTAATATATATTTTTAAAAACAGAGGCCTAGATTTAGAGTTTGGCGTTAGCCGTGAAAACCAGCGTTAGAGGCTCCTAACGCTGGTTTTAGGCTACCGCCGGTATTTGGAGTCACTCAAAATAGGGTCTAACGCTCACTTTTCAGCCGCAACTTTTCCATACCGCAGATCCCCCTACGCCATTTGCGTATCCTATCTTTTCAATGGGATCTTTCTAACTCCGGTATTTAGAGTCGTTTCTGAAGTGAGCGTTAGAGCTCTAACGACAAAACTCCAGCCGCAGGAAAAAAGCAGGAGTTAAGAGCTTTCTGGGCTAACGCCGGTTCATAAAGCTCTTAACTACTGTACCCTAAAGTACACTAACACCCATAAACTACCTATGTACCCCTAAACCGAGGTCCCCCCACATCGCCGCAACTCGATTAATTTTTTTTAACCCCTAATCTGCCGACCGCCACCTACGTTATACTTATGTACCCCTAATCTGCTGCCCCTAACCCCGCCGACCCCTGTATTATATTTATTAACCCCTAACCTGCCCCCCACAACGTCGCCGCCAGCTACCTACAATAATTAACCCCTAATCTGCCGACCGCAAAGCGCCGCCACCTACGTTATCCTTATGTACCCCTAATCTGCTGCCCCTAACACCGCCGACCCCTATATTATATTTATTAACCCCTAATCTGCCCCCCTCAACGTCGCCGACACCTGCCTACACTTATTAACCCCTAATCTGCCGAGCAGACCTGAGCGCTACTATAATAAAGTTATTAACCCCTAATCCGCCTCACTAACCCTATCATAAATAGTATTAACCCCTAATCTGCCCTCCCTAACATCGCCGACACCTAACTTCAATTATTAACCCCTAATCTGACGACCGAATCTCGCCGCTATTCTAATAAATGTATTAACCCCTAAAGCTAAGTCTAACCCTAATACTAACAAACCCCTAAATTAAATATAATTTAAATCTAACGAAATTAATTATCTCTTATTAAATAAAATATTCCTATTTAAAGCTAAATACTTACCTGTAAAATAAATCCTAATATAGCTACAATATAAATTATAATTACATTGTAGCTATTTTAGGATTAAAATTTATTTTACAGGCAACTTTGTAATTATTTTAACCAGGTACAATAGCTATTAAATAGTTAAGAACTATTTAATAGTTACCTAGTTAAAATAATAACAAAATAACCTGTAAAATAAGTCCTAACCTAAGTTATAATTAAACCTAACACTACCCTATCAATAAATTAATGAAATAAAATACCTACAATTACCTACAATAAAACCTAACACTACACTATCAATAAATTAATTAAATACAATTGCTACAAATAAATACAATTAAATAAACTAACTAAAGTACAAAAAATAAAAAAGAACTAAGTTACAAAAAATAAAAAAATATTTACAAACATAAGAAAAATATTACAACCATTTTAAACTAATTACACCTTCTCTAAGCCCCCTAATAAAATAACAAAGACCCCCAAAATAAAAAAATTCCCTACCCTATTCTAAATTAATAAATTTAAAAGCTCTTTTACCTTACCAGCCCTGAACAGGGCCCTTTGCGGGGCATGCCCCAAGAAAATCAGCTCTTTTGCCTGTAAAAAAAAACATACAATACCCCCCCCCACATTACAACCCACCACCCACATACCCCTAATCTAACCCAAACCCCCCTTAAATAAACCTAACACTAAGCCCCTGAAGATCTTCCTACCTTGTCTTCACCTCAACAGGTATCACCGATCCGTCCTGGCATCCGGTGCTGAAGAGGTCCAGAAGAGGCTCCAAAGTCTTCCTCCTATCCGGCAAGAAGAGGACATCCGGACCGGCAAACATCTTCATCCAAGCTGCATCTTCGATCTTCTTCCATCCGGTGCGGAGCGGGTCCATGTTGAAGCATCCGACGCGGATCCATCCTCTTCTTCCGGCGTCTCCCGACGAATGACGGTTCCTTTAAGGGACGTCATCCAAGATGGCGTCCCTCTAATTCCGATTGGCTGATAGGATTCTATCAGCCAATCGGAATTAAGGTAGGAATATTCTGATTGGCTGATGGAATCAGCCAATCAGAATCAAGTTCAATCCGATTGGCTGATCCAATCAGCCAATCAGATTGAGCTCGCATTCTATTGGCTGATCGGAACAGCCAATAGAATGCGAGCTCAATCTGATTGGCTGATTGGATCAGCCAATCGGATTGAACTTGATTCTGATTGGCTGATTCCATCAGCCAATCAGAATATTCCTACCTTAATTCCGATTGGCTGATAGAATCCTATCAGCCAATTGGAATTCGAGGGACGCCATCTTGGATGACGTCCCTTAAAGGAACCGTCATTCGTCGGGAGACGCCGGAAGAAGAGGATGGATCCGCGTCGGATGCTTCAACATGGACCCGCTCCGCACCGGATGGAAGAAGATCGAAGATGCAGCTTGGATGAAGATGTTTGCCGGTCCGGATGTCCTCTTCTTGCCGGATAGGAGGAAGACTTTGGAGCCTCTTCTGGACCTCTTCAGCACCGGATGCCAGGACGGATCGGTGATACCTGTTGAGGTGAAGACAAGGTAGGAAGATCTTCAGTGGCTTAATGTTAGGTTTATTTAAGGGGGGTTTGGGTTAGATTAGGGGTATGTGGGTGGTGGGTTGTAATGTTGGGGGGGGGGGGTATTGTATGTTTTTTTTTACAGGCAAAAGAGCTGATTTTCTTGGGGCATGCCCCGCAAAGGGCCCTGTTCAGGGCTGGTAAGGTAAAAGAGCTTTTAAATTTATTAATTTAGAATAGGGTAGGGAATTTTTTTTATTTTGAGGGTCTTTGTTATTTTATTAGGGGGCTTAGAGTAGGTGTAATTAGTTTAAAATTGTTGTAATATTTTTCTTATGTTTGTAAATATTTTTTTATTTTTTGTAACTTAGTTCTTTTTTATTTTTTGTACTTTAGTTAGTTTATGTAATTGTAGTTATTTGTAGAAATTGTATTTAATTTATTTATTGATAGTGTAGTGTTAGGTTTTATTGTAGGTAATTGTAGGTATTTTATTTAATTAATTTATTGATAGGGTAGTGTTAGGTTTAATTATAACTTAGGTTAGGACTTATTTTACAGGTAATTTTGTTATTATTTTAACTAGGTAACTATTAAATAGTTCTTAACTATTTAATAGCTATTGTACCTGGTTAAAATAATTACAAAGTTGCCTGTAAAATAAATATTAATCCTAAAATAGCTACAATGCAATTATAATTTATATTGTAGCTATATTAGGATTTATTTTACAGGTAAATATTTAGCTTTAAATAGGAATAATTTATTTAATAAGAGATAATTAATTTCGTTAGATGTAAATTATATTTAAGTTAGGGGGGTGTTAGTGTTAGGGTTAGACTTAGCTGTAGGGGTTAATACATTTATTAGAATAGCGGTGAGCTCCGGTCGGCAGATTAGATGTTAATAATTGAAGTTAGGTGTCGGCGATGTTAGGGAGGGCAGATTAGGGGTTAATACTATTTATGATAGGGTTAGTGAGGCGGATTAGGGGTTAATAACTTTATTATAGTAGCGCTCAGGTCCGCTCGGCAGATTAGGGGTTAATAAGTGTAGGCAGTTGTCGGCGACGTTGAGGGGGGCAGATTAGGGGTTAATAAATATTATATAGGGGTTGGCGGTGTTAGGGGCAGCAGATTAGGGGTACATAAGGATAACGTAGGTGGCGGCGCTTTGCGGTCGGCAGATTAGGGGTTAATTATTGTAAGTAGCTGGCGGCGACGTTGTGGGGGGCAGGTTAGGGGTTAATAAATATAATATAGGGGTCGGCGGTGTTAGGGGCAGCAGATTAGGGGTACATAGGGATAACGTAGGTTGCAGCGGTGTACGGAGCGGCAGATTAGGGGTTAATAATAATATGCAGGTGTCAGCGATAACGGGGGCGGCAGATTAGCAGGTGTCAGCGATAACGGGGGCGGCAGATTAGGGGTTAATAAGTGTAAGGTTAGGGGTGTTTAGACTCGGGGTACATGTTAGAGTGTTAGGTGAAGACGTAGGAAGTGTTTCCCCATAGGAAACAATGGGGCTGCGTTAGGAGCTGAACGCTGCTTTTTTGCAGGGTTTTTTTTCAGCTCAAACAGCCCCATTGTTTCCTATGGGAGAATCGTGCATGAGCACGTTTTTGAGGCTGGCCGCGTCCGTAAGCAACTCTGGTATCGAGAGTTGCATTTGCGGTAAAAATGCTCTACGCTCCTTTTTTGGAGCCTAACGCAGCATTTTTTTGGACTCTCGATACCAGAGTTAATTTTATGGTGCGGCCAGAAAAAAGCCCGCGTAGCGTTAACAGCCCATCTACCGCCAAACTCCAAATCTAGGCCAGAGTTTTTTAAGAGTTTCAAAGAGTTTCTAAAAACTTTTTTTATATATTTATGTAAATTAATAATTTTTAAAATGTTCTTCAACAAAGGAGAGAAAACGAAAAATTTAAAAGAAACTTTTTTAAGAAAAAGAGAAAAAAAGATATAAAAAGATCTTTTGAGCAAGACAAGCTGTAGTCGCCACATTATAACACTAAATGAATATGTTCCAAACATAAATTTAATTTAAACAGTAATTTAAACACTTATTTAAAACCAAAACTTTCTGTAGATGTTTTATTCACAAAAACCATGTAGCAAATTAATTAATTAATTACATGTGAGACCAATTACATGAGTATCTGAAATAGCAATGAAAGTATTATTCAATTACATGACCGTTGTAAAAAAAACTGAAATAGGGTATAAAAAGCCCGCCAAGAAGTAATGCTGTAGTCTAGCTTGAAAAAGGCCAAAGTTAACGGCCGAAACGCGTAGCACACTACTGCCATTTAAACCACTTTCTACTGTGTCCCCAAGGATACCTACAAGACTATCGCTGGTAGATACTACTCTGAACTTTGTTGAGTAAGAGACCGCGATTTCAAATACCAGCACTTAAAGTTTTGCAACAAAGTAGCCGCTTTTCGTGAGCGGACTGGAGGACTACAACAGAGCCGTCACACCTAAGCTGTGAGCAAAGACGGGTTTAACACATCCGAGGACATCAAAAGAAGCCACCCTCAGCATCATCTACTGAGCGGAAGGATATACAAAGTAACATTCTTCATTTGTCATCTTCATCCAGGCTCCAGAATCGGTTAGGAGCATTCAAGTAAGTAAAACTATCGTTCCTTACTTTTTACTATGTGCTCCTAATCCGTAGAGCTCTGGCAACATAACAATTAACCACCCGGGCAACGTACATCTGACTATTGTTAACAAATAGCAAACTCATCTTACCATAAAAAAGACTACAAAAGGTCCTTTCAGTTTGAACGAGCTATCCATTCCAGTCGGCCGACTGCATTCTGCTGCATAAATATCATGTTAGCATAAATATTATGTTCACATAAGAATTTAACGATCATAGCTAAAAGAACCTTGTTTTGAAACTGCTTTTATATTGACCCTTCTCGAGACATGTTTTACTAATCATTTTCCACACATGTTCTTTACATAAATTACAAACATACATAAATTACATGTATGTATACCTAGAGGAGCCAAATTAGTACATATTTAGTACATATTAAACTAATAGTAATCAACTATTCCTATTGACGTGTAACTACTGTGAACTGAAAGTTTGTCCACATTACACTAGGTTTTAATGAAATAGGTGTCTTTGCGTATATAACCAAACAGATCATTATTAACTACATCTATAGGAAAATATTTTTTCAAGAACTTATGCACCTCTCTGAGTAAGATCGCTACATACATAGACACAAGAAGCCCTTCTTATATTCCGCACACAATCACTTGAAATTCTCACTACACCAATATATGATCTTTATGTATCTTTATGTATCTTTATTAATTTTAATTTTTTTTTAACATATTCTAACAAGAATTCTTACAAAATTCCGACGAACTGTTTTTAGAAGAACATTTGTACTTTTTATAGAGCAACTTGTTATAGATAAACTTGTATTAAAATAAAGGATAATATTTACCAATTATATGTCTATCATTATATTGAATTGACCGAATACAAATTTGATCAATTTTAAACATATAGTAACTTATTCCAACCCATTTCTCTAGTTGCAGCATTTATTTGCGCCCCAAACTCTGAAATTCTCTTTTACACTCTCCTACACCACACACACTCTCCCACAACACACACATTCTCCTACAACACACACACTCTCCTACACAACACACACTCTCCTACAAAACACACCACACACACTCTCCCACAACACACACATTCTCCTACAACACACACACTCTCCTACAACACACACATACAAGTTGTGACCCAGTAAACATTGTGTTGCAACCCAATAATGGGTCCCAACCCTTAGTTTGAAGAACCCTGCTCTATCTAAATCATTAAATAAATATTTTAAGTTTGATATCCCTTTAAATCTTTTCTAGAAGGCTAGTGAGCTATTGTGCATTTAAAGTCAATGGGGAGAATTATTTATTATTATTGTTTAAGTTTTGTTTGGTTTGGTCATATGTTAGTCAACAGATCTAGTTTGTCCTTTGCTTGAGGAGGGTCCATTAGCTACAATCTGCACTAAATCCCTAAATTATGAGAGTTTATAATAAATTGCATAGTTCAGCTAGAGGGATATTAAGCAAGTTGTATATTTATTAGCAGACAATGAATGATGCAATTCTATTGGACTGTCAAGTGGAAGTTTAATGTCGCTAATGCACTGTACTGGCTATATCAGTACAAAATTTACATCTGGCAATTTGTTATAGCTGGATTCTGAGGGCGTCACACCATATAGGATGTGACAAAACAAGAGATTATAACTTTATTTATAGAAACAAGAAAATGTAATGCACAATATAGTTAGACTTAGATTCAGTTTCTAGTTTCCTACTCCTATGCCACTCACATACAAAGAGTCAGTAAAAGAACGGTATAATACATTGCCAGTATCCAATTGAACATCTCTAACAGCTATAACAAATTTCAAAGAGGGGATGAGTGTGGCACTGAGCTCTTGTTATGGGGCCAATTACTGTTAAGCTTGACAGGTGCTACTCCTCTAAAGGAATTTACAAGGTTCTGTGGGGTTCACACCATATAGGATGTGACAAAACAAGAGATTATGAGTGCACAAATAGCTCCCAAAATAAAAGCTAGTTTTAAAACTTACACTTTTATTTCAAATATTTAAAATAAAGATACCTCGGTTCTAAGAACCTACAAATAAATTAAATGAATTGACACACCGAAACCTGAATCTAAGCTCCAAAAATAGTGGTAGGAAGCTTAGAGCAAAACCCCGGGTATTCCTGGCCGATAACGGTCACGTAAGCATCAGTTTTGGCCATGCAATTAGACAGGTTTCAATAAAAAAAGGAAAAAGAAAATATGTTGCTATGCATTTCGGCCCGTATAGGGGCCTTTTTCAAGCTTAAATGGTCAAGAAAGAGTTGAAAACTGAGGGTTCTAAAACCCGGCTTTTAGAACCCTCAGTTTTCAAATATTTCTTGACCATGTAAGCTTGAAAAAGGCCTGCATACGGGCTGAAATGCGTAGCAACTTATTTTTCTTTTTTTAATGAAACCTGTCTAATTGCATGCCCTAACTGACGCCTACATGGCCGGTTATTGGCCAGGAATACCGGGGGTTTTGCTCTATGCTTCCTGCCACTATTTTTGGAGTTTAGATTCAGGTTTCTGTGTGTCAATTGGTTTAATTTATTTGTAGGTTCTTAGAACCGAGGTATCTTTATTTTAATTATTTAGATTACTAGAAACTGAATCTAAGTCTTACTATATTGTGCATTACATTTTCTTGTTCCTATAAATAAAGTTATATGCTTTAAAATGTAAGTAATCAGCAATGCCTATAATGGTTTAGAGGTTTATGAAATGGTGAAGGAAGGTATTAGCTTAAAACGTTATATTGATGCCAACCTTAGAGAACAAGATAGGGCTTTTTTATTTTCTAAAATTAATATATTAATAAAGTATGTCTTTTACGTTATTCCTCTCTAATGTCTTTAATGCTTCAAGTTGACTTTTGTGCATATTTTACAGTGGAATATTTTATAGAGGATTTTTTTTTTATATGGGCATCCTTCACAGTGGCACTTGGTTCAATGATTGAGAAGAAGTCAGCTATAAGATGGATAAGGCTCCATTGATTATAATGGAGAGTGAACCTTAAAGTGACATGAAACCCAATTTTTTTCTTTCAGGATTCAGGTAGATAATACAATTTTAAAAAAGTTGTGTCATTCTCTTGTTATTCTTTGTTGAAGAGATATCTGGATAGGTAACGTGCACGTGCCTGAAGCATTACATGACAGGAAATAGTGCTGCCATCTAGTGCTGCAGACACGTGCACACTCCTGAAATTACCTCCCTGTTTTTCAACAAACGATAACAAGAAAGAAAGAAGTTCTGTTAATAGAAGTAAATTGGAAAGTTGTTAACTTGTATGCTCTATCGGAATCATTTTGGGTTTGCTCGTTTAACTAGCTGCTGTGGCAAGATGCAAATCTTTATGAATACAGGAATGTTTTATTGTATTTCTGCAAATGGGATTCTCTGAATCGAGGTCAATATCTAGGATGAAAGCTAAAAAGCAGTATAAAAGAAAGACAATATTATTGTTAAAAATATATTTTTCTTATTCATTTTTTGGTGTAAAAATCATTTACTTTACTCATTACAAAATGTAGAACTTATCTGCCCACTAAGTAATGATTCCTGAATCTATGGATTTACAAGCAGCCATACAAAACACAAAAGCATTCCCTCAAACAACAATAAAAAAGTCTAACTCTGCCTGGGGCAACCTTTTTTTTTCAGCTCTCAAGTGATTTTATGAACCAGCCAGTCTGGAAATGTTTGCATTTGTTTGCAGGAAAAATAAACATTGCCAAAATCAACTGTTTCCTTCCTCTGGGATTTCAGAGTAAATTTGTGTGCAGATTAGTGTAGTTCAGCAATCCTAACATGCAGTTAATAGAAACCCTAAGGCTCTGAGGTTATACCTCTGGTGTGATAAATCTTCTGTATGCATTGCACACTTGAGAGGTGAAGTAAATTAAAAATGATCCCCCTTTTAAATATCTTGCCAAAAATGTTTCACTGACCATTAATGGTTTAATGTTGGTTTCCTCAGTGACGGGTCAAATAACTGTGAATCGTACTGGTACTGATGATGGATTTAATGGTGATTTGTATGAGAGAAAATGATGTCATATGTTGTCACCTGCCAAGAGGAATCGTACTGTATCAACTTTAGCCAACTTTAATGTAAATCCCAGTCTTGCATACACATTAAAGAGATGAATAGAATTATTTTATGTATTTTTTTAGAAAAAAGCCAAAATACAAAATTTGATTTGGTATAAGTAAATACAATTTATTTCATATTTCTTTAAAACAGCAAGATTGTTCTCATCATTATTGTTTTTGTCATATACAATGATGCTATTAAGAATTCTTTGTAAATTTTCATTTGTTACTTAAAGGGCCACTGTAAGTAAATATTTTCTATGCCTGTAACTAACTAACTACCCCAAATACGCTTTTTATCAATAGCATTTCATTAACATATCTCTACCGTATATCAGAAATCTTGTCTGCAAATTGAATTGTTTTCCAAACCCACTCCGTGGGTATCCTTTGCTCTGTATCAATCCGTTTACAATACCTAGGTTTCAAAATGGCACTTTAAACACAAAGTTATTGGTTTAAGTATTTTGAACACACAGTGCTGAAAATAGTGGGCAGGATAACGTGACATCATCGGCGAATAGAAGATATAACTTTTAGAACGTTCTGAAACTTTGTTTTGGAGAAAATATAGGTCAGTAGGTTTTAATTAATGTTTATTAACTTTAATATGTTAGTTGTTTAGCTTAAAAATTATAACAGAAAGTAATCCTTTAATATTCTATAATGTTCCAGTAACTAATCTAAAGTTGGCAACTGCAGTAAAATAATCAGTATATACTAGGCAGTGTTGCTCATAAAATGAACCACCAATCAAGGAAAACATATCCTAATATACTGGTTCACTGATTTGTAATAAGAAAACAATAGGGTTGCTTAACTATTCTTGTTGATTTTTCTGTCCATACGGTGTCTTCCTATACTGTTTTGTGTCAAACCAGTCAGTTTATGGCAAGAAATTGTCTTCCTAATTACAGCCATCGAGACTAGTGGCAATATGAAAGGGATAAAAAAAAAAAAATCTTTCATGATTCAAAAAGAGAATATAATTTTAAACAATTTTTCAATTTACTTCTATTATCTAACTTGCTTAATTCTTTAGGTATCCTTTGCTTAAAAATAGCAACGCACACGGGTGAGCCAATGACACAAGGCATCTATGTGCAGCCACCAATAACCAGCTACTGAGTCTCTTAAGATATGCTTTTCAACTAAGCATATCAGGAGAATGACGCAAATTAGATATTAAAAGTAAACTGGAAAGTTGTTTAAAATGGCATGGTCTTTGTAAATCATGAAAGAAAAAAATTGTGTTTCATGTCCCTTTAAGTATCAACACAATCATAAATTGGTGGCTAACTGGGGAATTCCCTGTGGGTGCTCTATTAACTGAAATAACCTGTGCATCACAGAGAAAAGGGTTCAGCACTTTCAGGAGTGACTTTCTAGATTTAGGAATATACTCTTACACAAGAGGAAACATATCTACTCTGTAAAACTAATGGAATCAAATGCTGGTAATACTTTTGTAAAGTGCAACAGTAAAGTCACATGCTCAAATCAAAGTAAAGTTACTGAATACAACTAAAATTGGCATCTAACTAGTTTAAAGGACATGTAACAGAGGTTAGTTGGATCCTACCTATGATTCATAATAATCAAATTATTAATTAAATATGATTACATTTTGTTCTATTAAATTAAACTTCAAGTGAGCAGATATTTAGCAAGATGGCAATGTGCATGCATGTTTCAAATAGCAATATACAACCTTCACACTGTAAAGTAAATTTGGAAATTGAGTTGTTTTATTTGCTATATATTCTTAAAATGGCCTTAGGATCATCTGACACTTTTGCGATGTTTCTATAAAAAACAGCAAACTGCTTTCCTGTCTGAGCATACGTCTACTCGGTGTCAGGTGGAGTGTTGTGGTTTCAGAATGAAATAAGCTGGAATCAATGGATGAAAGGTCCAGCTCACCACAAACCCTTACTAGAGCACTGGATGTAAACACAGTGTTCAAACAAAGGTTAGGGATAATAGAACAATGAGATTAAACTTTGTTACTGAACTCTCTCAAGTACTTTAATCATCTAGTACAAAACAAACAATAATTAAGTACTATATATATAGTAACTATAGGTAACTATAATATAACTATAACTATAGTATAGTATAGTATAGTATAGTATAATATATATAACTATAGTATAGGTAACTATAAGTTTGTAAATTCAAATATATAAAAAATATATACCTTTGTAAAAATTTAGTCTTGCTATCCAGATGAAAATAAACTTACATAAGATACTTAAATTGATATCTTCTAATAGCAGGGGAATTCAGCGTTAACATAAGCTAATTCAAACAATTAAGGTTGAGGCCTTACAGGGAAAAGCAGCACAAAATCATTAAAAACAAACAAGCTAAGGTCATAAACCAAGTCAGTCCAAATAAAGGTTTAAACAGAAGGGGAGCAGAAGTCAAACCAGTATTTCCAAATAGTAAATGCCAGAGTAAGAGTAGTTAATGTAATACACAAGCAACCTCATGATACAAACACAGAACTATAGACTACTGCAATTAAGGCCTAATTGATCTTCTAGGCCCCTTTAAAGGTACAGTACACATAACTACAACAGGGACAGTAATCACTCTTTTAGACAAACAACTATCATGGCAGTATCCCAGCATTTTATTGCAGGAAGCTGCTGATATATAGTACTGCTAACAGATCCCACTTAGTAAACAGTTAACCAGAGGTCTAAAGTTGTGGTAATCATTCTAGCTTGAGTGCAATCATGTTTACTCTTAACTGTAATATAAGTGGTAAGCTCAACGAGTGCAAATACCTACAATAAACCCCTTATCTCTCACAGGCAAACACAGATTCTACCAATCTATAGTTACTATTATATTGTGTATCTCTCAAACTTTTTTCAACAAAAAACTCTCTCTATTCACAATCTTTTTTTACCTGTCTTATCCTTTCTTTGTCTTCTTCTTGATAACCCCTTTCCACAAACCTTTCTTTGAGTACTGCTGATTTTTCCATATAGTCTATATCTTTGCTACAATTATTTTTTATGTGTAGCATCTGACCCGTTGGGATATTATTCTTCCAGGTTTTTAGATGGAAACTGTCTACATGTATGAAATTGTTCGCACAAGCAGGTTTAAAAAAAGTTTTACTCTGCATTGTTTTACTCTGCAATATTTTTTTTTCTATATTTATTTCAAAAGTAAATTTCAAGTTTCTCTCATTATTGTTAATTTCTTTAAAACAATTTTAAAATGCAAAATCCTCTTTGGACCCTTTCCAGATCAATAAAATATCATTTATATAGCTTTTAAAAATGATTAAATTTGCCCCATATTTTGTATTTCTTAGAACATTTTGTTCATCATCAAATTGGCATAGCTTGGGGAGAATCTAGTCCCCATGGCCATACCACAAATTTGGATATAACCCCCACCCCCCCTTCAAAATAAAAGTCAATGTGCTTTCAAGGGAAATTATTCTGTTCTACTTTTAATTATGAATCTCTATTTACGAATTCCTCTATTGAGTCTAAACCTATATTATGCTGTATACAGGTATATAGAGATGTAACATTACATAATGCCAACCAAAAATCTTATTCCCATTTTAAGTTTTCAATAATGTTTAGTACATCAGTTGAGTTTTAGCACATACAGGGAGTGCAGAATTATTAGGCAAGTTGTATTTTTGAGGATTAATTTTATTATTGAACAACAACCATGTTCTCAATGAACCCAAAAAACTCATTAATATCAAAGCTGAATAGTTTTGGAAGTAGTTTTTAGTTTGTTTTTAGTTATAGCTATTTTAGGGGGATATCTGTGTGTGCAGGTGACTATTACTGTGCATAATTATTAGGCAACTTAACAAAAAACAAATATATACCCATTTCAATTATTTATTTTTACCAGTGAAACCAATATAACATCTCAACATTCAGAAATATACATTTCTGACATTCAAAAACAAAACAAAAACAAATCAGTGACCAATATAGCCACCTTTCTTTGCAAGGACACTCAAAAGCCTGCCATCCATGGATTCTGTCAGTGTTTTGATCTGTTCACCATCAACATTGCGTGCAGCAGCAACCACAGCCTCCCAGACACTGTTCAGAGAGGTTTACTGTTTTCCCTCCTTGTAAATCTCACATTTGATGATGAACCACAGGTTCTCAATGGGGTTCGGATCAGGTGAACAAGGAGGCCATGTCATTAGATTTTCTTCTTTTATACCCTTTCTTGCCAGCCACGCTGTGGAGTACTTGGACGCGTGTGATGGAGCATTGTCCTGCATGAAAGTCATGTTTTTCTTGAAGGATGCAGACTTCTTCCTGTACCACTACTTGAAGAAGGTGTCTTCCAGAAACTGGCAGTAGGACTGGGAGTTGAGCTTGACTCCATCCTCAACCCGAAAAGGTCCCACAAGCTCATCTTTGATGATACCAGCCCAAACCAGTACTCCACCTCCACCTTGCTGGCGTCTGAGTCAGACTGGAGCTCTCTGCCCTTTACCAATCCAGCCACGGGCTTATCCATCTGGCCCATCAAGACTCACTCTCATTTCATCAGTCCATAAAACCTTAGAAAAATCAGTCTTGAGATATTTCTTGGCCCAGTCTTGACGTTTCAGCTTGTGTGTCTTGTTCAGTGGTGGTCGTCTTTCAGCCTTTCTTACCTTGGCCATGTCTCTGAGTATTGCACACCTTGTGCTTTTGGGCACTCCAGTGATGTTGCAGCTCTGAAATATGGCCAAACTGGTGGCAAGTGGCATCTTGGCAGCTGCACGCTTGACTTTTCTCAGTTCATGGGCAGTTATTTTGCGCCTTGGTTATTCCACACGCTTCTTGCAACCCTGTTGACTATTTTGAATGAAACGCTTGATTGTTCGATGATCACGCTTCAGAAGCTTTGCAATTTTAAGAGTGCTGCATCCCTCTGCAAGATATCTCACTATTTTTGACTTTTCTGAGCCAGTCAAGTCCATCTTTTGACCCATTATGCCAAAGGAAAGGAAGTTGCCTAATAATTATGCACACCTGATATAGGGTGTTGATGTCATTAGACCACACCCCTTCTCATTACAGAGATGCACATCACCTAATATGCTTAATTGGTAGTAGGCTTTCGAGCCTATACAGCTTGGAGTAAGACAACATGCATAAAGAGGATGATGTGGTCAAAATACTAATTTGCCTAATAATTCTGCACTCCCTGTATATCTGAAAAAAAAATATCTATGTAGTATGATTTGTTACCAGTTAATTAATCTATCCTGGAAATTATTGGGCATCCGGAAGAGTTGATTAATGATTTATGGATTTTTTGGTAGAATGTAAAAAGACATGTTTTTTGTGAATCTAGGAGGAGAAATTTTAATTCCTTATTGGATATAAACCCCTATTTTTTTTACTTTAGATAATAATATTTTTCATTCTAACTTAAATAGATGTATTGGATTTCTTTTTATCAATTCATAAGTTTTATTATCTCTTAGGAGGGAATTACAAATGTTCAGATAATAATCTTTATTTAGAATGCCAATTCCACCCCCCTTGCCCGCCACTTTAAATATTATCCCATTATTATTCTCTAAAATTTTTAGCAATTTATTTATTCAAAAATGTATATCAATGGGCTTTTAATTTTTTGGGCGGAAAAATTTGGATTTATTTTTTACTCTTGAATGGAAAAACCCTTTACTATCTTTTAATATCCTTAATTGGGATTGTCTTTCAGACCTAATCTCATTCAAAAGATTTAATAAAGAATAGTTTTAAGGTTAATTTCCTAACAAATTTCTTTGCATCTATATATGTATTAAATTTGTTCAATTTGTTGGTAGGGGAGAAATATAGGCTTTTATTTAAAAAATTAACTTCTTCCTCTTCTTTAAGTTTATAATTACTCAGATTATATATTACCTTATAGTTCCCATTATTGCCCCTATTAGTATTATCTATTTTATTCTTTTGTTTTTATTGGCTTTTGATAAGCTCCACCCTCTCCATCTTTTTCTTAAAATCTTTGTTTTCTATCTCTTTTTACATTTGTGTACCACACCTCCTTTTGTGGTTTAAAAATGTAAAATGTAGATTCGATTCATTTGATGTGGAGCGTCTGTTCTCTACTGGTTCCAAAGCTTCTTGATTGAATAATGGGAAAAATCTGTTTATAAGGTTCTTATTTTTCATTGCTTCTCTTGAGCATATGTTAGAGGGGACTGTATTATAGAGGGATAACTATTGATTAGGGAATAGAGGAATCACTAATAAATAGTGAATAGAACAATCAAAATTGAATAGTGTAGACTGTAAATTTAAAGTCTTGCCCCCTGCAGAAAAGCCTTTCTCACAGTAATTTAACAGTTTTAACCACATGAACAAATTAACTAAATGTCTGTGTTGTGTGCCTTTGTTCAATCTTTTGCATGTTAAAGGGGCATCTTGTTTTCAAATGAATGCAAAGAACACAGCAACATTAGTGTTTGTTGCATTCATTTAAATTCAAGTCTTACTGTTGCGCTTCGACAAATGCCATGCCATTTCTTTTAACATGTCCACATTCCTTACAGATCCGACAAAATTTGTAGATAGATTTGTATACTGAATATGCAGTAAGGTATTTTATTAAATATGGGAAAAAGGAGAGTGTCTGTCTCACTAGCATCCTATATTAGTCCACAAAGAGAGTTGATAAAGAGTGCTGAGTGCCAACAAGTAATGTATGCATATAAGGCCTTTGAAAAAGCTACGGTGAAATGTACATCAAAGTTATATTTTAAATAATAGGCGTTCCTACCACCTCATACTCTCTACAAGCGACTCGAGCGAGTGCTGCTATAGGTGCTTCTTTTCCATTTATACTCATACATTTTATTAAATACCCAATGTTATTAAATACCAAGGTAATCAGGAGTGCTATAAGGTTAATAATTATAGTTGTATAAAAAAAAACATAATACAAGAAAATTTATTTTTCTTGCTTGAACAAGCAGTTGTTATTACACTTTGTGACCAATCAAACAAGGCTCCTGATTTAAGTCTTCATAATATTGGAAGTCATTTATACTTTAAAGGACCAATATATCAAAAATAAACTTTCATGATTCAGATAGAGAGCTCAATTTTAAACAACTTTTTAATTTACTTCAATTATCTAATTTGTTTCATTCTTTTGCTATCCTTGGTTGAAAAGCATACCTATGTAGGTTCGGGAGCAGTAATACACTAGCTGTTGATTGGTGGCTGCACATACATGCCTAATGTCAATTGGCTCACCTGAAGTGTTCATCTAGCTTCCAGCAGTGCACGGCTGCTCATTCAATAAAAGATCCCAAGAGAATAAGCATGTCTAATATAACTTGCTAAACCATATATATACATTTTACTAATTTGTTTCTTACTTGCAAATAACCTATTTTACTTCTATAGAGAATATATCTAAACAAGCCTGCAGATCTTTCTAAATTATTACATACAACATTTTCCCAATGGATCTACATGAACCAGGTGCACATTCAGAAGAATCCATATTTTGCTCTGTAAGCTAGAATTATTTGTATTCATCCATTCATAAAGTCTGCCAAAGACTAATATGAATATACAGCAATTTTAAGAATATAACTAATTTTGGCACAGTTGGAAATATAAAAAAAAAAAGCTGTAAGCTGCCAACACTCTCCTCATTTCCTATTCTAGCTCAAAATCACTGATGACATTGCTGTTGCTTTTGGAAATTTTCCAGTGAAAAATATTCAAAATTTGTTTAATTTCTAATTCATACTCAGCACTGCACAAAATTTAATGAATTATGTTATTCAAGTCAGATCAAAATTTGTATATATAAAAAAATCTTTCTTCAGTAATATATTATCTATGAGAAAATATTCTTAATTTATTAAATATATATATATATATATCTTGCTAAAATACACTTAAGTTTCATACTGACTATTCACTATTGGCTAGATTACAAGTTTTGCGGTACAGCTTTTAGCGCTGAAAAATTGGCCATTACGCTGGAATGGCCAGTAACGCATATTAGGAGTAGCTATACCGAAAGCATTTTAGCCTGTAACTCAACGTCCATTCCACACTCAAAAAAATTACGTTTGAGTGCGGGATTTTCATAGCACCCATATTACAGGTTCTGCGGTCCGGCTAAAATGCTTGCGTTACAGCCTATAACAATACGATCTATACCGTCACCTGAGACCAGTAGTTATGGATTTTGCAAAACAAAAATGTTTTAAAAAACTCATAACTAAACTGTTATAAAGTGCAATAACACCCATACTACCTATTAACCCCTAAACCGCCACCCTCCCGCATCGTAAACACTATATAAAACCTATTAACCCCTAATCTGCCACCCACCCACATGGTGACTATTAAATAAGGTTATTAACCCCTAATCTGCCGCCCACCCACATCACCAACACTACTTATATAATATAATAACCCCTAAATCACCACTTCCCGACATCGCCAACACTCAATAAACCTATTAACCCCCTAAACCTCCGACCCCCCACATCACCGCCACTGAATAAACCTATTAACCCCTATACTGTCAGCTCCCCACATCGTAACTACTAAACTAAACCTATTAACCCTAAACTGCCGACCCCCACATCGCAAAACACTAAATTAAACTATTAACCCCTAAACCTAACACTCCTAACTAAAATGCTTGCGTTACAGCCTATAACAATACGATCTATACCGTCACCTGAGACCAGTAGTTATGGATTTTGCAAAACAAAAATGTTTTAAAAAACTCATAACTAAACTGTTATAAAGTGCAATAACACCCATACTACCTATTAACCCCTAAACCGCCACCCTCCCGCATCGTAAACACTATATAAAACCTATTAACCCCTAATCTGCCACCCACCCACATGGTGACTATTAAATAAGGTTATTAACCCCTAATCTGCCGCCCACCCACATCACCAACACTACTTATATAATATAATAACCCCTAAATCACCACTTCCCGACATCGCCAACACTCAATAAACCTATTAACCCCCTAAACCTCCGACCCCCCACATCACCGCCACTGAATAAACCTATTAACCCCTATACTGTCAGCTCCCCACATCGTAACTACTAAACTAAACCTATTAACCCTAAACTGCCGACCCCCACATCGCAAAACACTAAATTAAACTATTAACCCCTAAACCTAACACTCCTAACTTCAAATTAAAATTACAATATAACAATATTTAAATAAATAAAAACTTACCTGTGAAATAAAAACAAACCTAACATTAAACTATAAATTAACCTAACATTACTATTCTAATAAAATAAAATAAAAATACAAATTAAAAAACCTAATTCTATGAAAAATATTAAACAAATCTAAGACTACAAAAAATAATAAACACTAAAATTATGAAAAAAAAAAAAAACACTAAGATTACAAAAAATAATATATTAAATTATCAAAAATAAAAACAATTACCCCTAATCTAATAGCCCTATAAAAATAAAAAGCCCCCCCCCAAATAAAAACACCCCCTAACCTACAATAAACTTCCAATAGCAGTTAAAAAGGGACTTTTGTGGGGCATTGCCCTAAGTTAAACAGCTCTTTTACCTGGCAAAAAATACAAAGTCCCCCAACAGTAAAATCCACCCAACCAGCCCCCTAAAATAAAAAACCTAACTCTAAAAAAACCTAAGCTATCCATTGCCCCTAAAGGGTTATTTGTATGGACATTGCCCTTAAAAGGGCATTCAGCTCTTTTTCATTGCCCTTTTAAAGAGCATTTGGCTATTTTACACTTTGCCCAAAGCCCTAATCTGAAGAAAAATAAAACAGCCCAAAAAAATAAAAAAATACCTAACACTAACCCCAGAATATCTACTCACGGTTCCTCAAGTCCGGACATCCATCTCCATCCAGGCGTGGAGAAGTCTTCATCCAGGCAGTGACATCTTCATCCATCGCAGGGGTGTCTTCTATCTTCATCCTGGCGGCATGGAGTGGAGCTATCCTGGACTGGCGAGGACATTCTGCACGGAGTTTCCTCTTCATACAGTCACCGCCCTACACTGAAGTTGAATGCAAGGTAGCCATTTAAAAAAGGCGTACCTTACATTCCTATTGGCTGATTCGATTCTTTGAGCTTCTGAAATCCTATTGACTGTTCAAAACAGCTAATATGATGAGAGCTACTGAAATCCTATTGGCTGATTTAAACAGCCAATATGTTGTAGGTTAGGGGGGTTATTTTGTGGGGATTTTTATTTTTATAGGGCTATTAGATAAGGTGTAATTGTTTTTATTTTTGATCATTTCGTTTATTATTTTTTGTCATCTTAGAGTTTTTAATTTTTCGCAATTTTGTGTTTATTATTTTTTGTAATTTTAGATTTTTTTAATTTTTTTTCCTAGTGTTAGTTTTTTTTTTCATTTGTAATTTAGATTTATACTTTTTATTTTATTTTAATTTTATTAGAATAGTTAGGTTAATTTATAGTTTAAACTTAGTTGGTTTTTTTTAATATCACAGGTAATTTTTATTTATTTTAAGATAGATATATTGTAATTTTAATTTAAAGTTAGGAGGGTGTTAGATTTAGGGGTTAATAGTATAATTTAGTTGTTTTGAGATATGGAGGACAGCGGTTTAGGGGTTAATAGGTTTATTTAGGTTTCGCAATGTCGAGGAGCGGCAGAATAGGGGTTAATAATTATATTTAGTGTCTTCGATGTCGGGAAGCGGCAGATTATGGGTTAATAACTTTTATTAGTGTCTGCAATGTCGGGGAGCATCAGATTAGGGGTAGATAACTTTTATTAGTGTCGGCGATGTCGGGGAGCAGCAGAATAGGGGTTAATAACATTAATTAGTGTCTGCAATGTCGGGGAGTGGCAGATTAGGGGTTAATAGGTTTATTTTGTGTCGGCGATGTCAGGGGCAGCAGATTAGGGGTGTTTAGACTTGGGGTTTATGTTAGGGTGTTTGGTTTAAACATAACTCTCTATTCCCGATAGACATCAATGGGGTTGCGTTACAGCGATCGCCATTCTGAGCTTCAGGTGTTAGTTATTTTTTTTAAATGTTCTCCCCATTGATGTCTATGGGGGGAAGCATGCATGAACACGTAAACTCAGCCCTTGGCTTTTGTGCGGTATGGAGCTTAACGCACCATAACGCACAGCACACAAGGAGGCTTTTCAGTAACTCGTAATGGCAGCGCTACGGAGAGTGCAATAGTCTTTTTTCCCCTTAGAATAAAACTTATTGGCAATAAATAAGCCACATTTAAAATGTAATAATAACTATATCTCATTGGTTTTATAAGAATGGTAAATGAGCATCAGATGAAAGCTTTGAACAGATTTTTCATAAATATTTTGAACTGTAAGGTAACATTGGTGTCCATTTGTCCATGGACTGTTAAAATATTTGAGCTGTGAATGGCTTTCCTGTTTCTTATTGTGTTGTAGTCCCAAAAGCACATTTTTGTTACAATTTGCAGATGGTTAAGTAATTTATTTTGAGTAACTCTTAACCTCCCTTTACATGTAGATATCACATTTGTAAAACTTTGAGAAACAACATGTGAAAATGTATTGTACTGTATTACTGTATTTTTCTCATGCAATATTTCCAAAATTAATCCAGCCAATTATTCCTTAGAACTTCAGAAAAACTAATGTACCACATATCTTTTCTCCAGGATGCTAAAAAAATAATAATCCCAAATATACTCTGTTATCCAGGACTGTACAACTGATGTTTTCTTCTTTATTGCACTTAATTTTCTACAGACATTGTATTTCTTCATAAACTCATATTCACACATAATGAACAGTGTGGTGCATGAACACAGTCTAAGAACCACCTTAGACATTCCTTAATCTCTCCTTTTCCTAAGCATCCTATTCACTAATGCTTACTCAACCTTCTATGTGTGGGGGAAGGCTGGTATTACTATTTCATATTAAGGAATCCAGGGAACTGCTTTTAAAACACAGGTATGTTTTATTATTTTCATTACCAGATCCATCAAAGGTGTTGACTTGTTTGAGGGATATTAAAGTTATTATTTTTTTCCATCTAAAAAAAAGTCATTTTAAAAATGTATTATAGGTTTTTTTTTTGTTTTTTTTTAAATTAATGATTCCATTCTGAAAAAAAAAAAATTTGGACGCAGTGTTAGCCAGTTATGCAATATACATTTCCTGTTAGTTTCAATAACAATATAAATAAGATTTACTTAGAGACAGTAAATGTCTAAATTAAACATTCATTATTCAGATAGAACATGAAATCTAAAAAAAAAAATATAGACACACACACATATATATATATATACACACGCACACACACACACTTACAGTATATATAAATAAATATATATATATATATATATATATATATATATATATTTATTTTTTTTATGTTGTGAGTGTGTGCACTCTCACCATCCGTCACCAGCTGCCAGGGTGCTATAAAGTGTTGCAATAATTTTAGAAAGGTTAAGCACTCACTGGACTTCAGTCATCTGTGTAATAACAATTTTAGTAGTGACGTTTCGGGACAAAACAGTCCCTTCCTCTGACAAACAACAACACAAAATATCAAACTTTTAAAGGTGAACAAAACCCTCCCCTCTGTGAACAACCCAATCACTGTGATCTGCGTGTGTGGTCTAGAGAAAGCAGTCTCCTGATAGGTTAAGGACCAAAGGTCAATTGAATTGATAGGATAAAAAACTGTCCATCAATAGTGTGTATTCGTCTATGTGCTTTAAGAGTGAACTAAAGTGAGTTAAAAAGCAAAGTTCTGGGTCAGCAACAAATATAAATGCAAATCCAGACAGCAGCTGGTGTCAAAAAAGGTCGAATAAGGCTTTGTGGGCAAGAATGTAACATAATTACCCTAACCGATGGCAATGATCCACACAAAAGGTGCTGACTCGAGCAGCCAATCACGCACATACATAATGCATCCGACTCCACCCCCAGAGCCAACAGTGTCCAACACACCACCCACAACGGAACCAGTCTGTCAATCCGACTTTAACACTTACTGTGTATATATAGAGGGTCTCATGTACATCCCCCCTGTCAATCGACATTTGTACCTAACACATCATCAATGACATCAGTGCGATCTTGCATTGTTATCGCACAACGTGAGAAAATCTATGTCTGGCCAATGGTGTATCAGCATGAAGCCACACACCACTCATGCACCAATCGCGCGCTTTGTTGACCAGCTATTGTAATCGCGCGTCAACATCCAATGATGTTGAAGTGTGGGGCCACACACCCCTGGTTAGCCAATCCCGTAAGCCAAATATATGAGTGCACGCCCTAATGTCCGCACTTTGTGCATATTTACATGGGCAGCAGAATCATTCAACAAGTCGTAGGAACAAATGAGTCATAATGCATCCGACTCCACTTGCAAAGTTATCAGTGTGAATCAAACTAACAACATCGGATCATGTTTATCAATCCGATTTTAACAGTTATTATAAATATATAGATAGATGGTCTCCTGTGCATCCCCCCAAGTCATCGATATCTGTATCACGCATCATCATTAGCGTAAGTGAGATGTCACATTCTTATCGCACAATGAAAGCAAGCAGGTTCCATGTATGGCCAGTGTGTCTCCAACCAATAGGGCGTATCGGCATGGAGCTACCCACCACTCTTACACCAATCACGCGCTTTGTTGACTAACTGCTGTAATGGCACGTCATCATCCAATGGTGTTGTAGTATGGAGCCACATACCCCTGGTCAGCCAATCACGTGAGACCAAAAGTGAGTGCACGCCCTAATGTCTACACACTGTGCAAATTCCCATGGATAGCACTATCCGTCAACAGCGATCGCAACAATTTATCAGAGCCACCAATATAACATTGTTCATAGGAAACAAAAGTGCAAATACCTCCGATATTCCTCGCTCCACCAATTGGACATATCTGATGTTCATTTCGAATGTACAATCCAAGCCCAAAAGTGTCTATATTACATTAAACTGGCTACCATAGTCGCTCAAATAGAGCCAAAAACGTACCACCCATTACTTAATGGCGTATTATTTAACCTAAAACTCTTCTTAACCATCGCCATATGAAAACATAAAATACACGGGTCACCGCCCATCTTCAACCATACATTAAATAAAATTAAATAAAAAAGCAAGCCGGTGTCAAACAGAGTAACAGACAGATTTCCCAATGTGAATAAAGAACAAATAATAAATAATAATAAAAATAATAGGTTATAAAATAGGTGTAATACCTATAGTGTCTCGAAAAAACCAGAAACAAAACCCACAAGAACAATAATTATTATATTAATCATGGGGGAGACACCCCCTTAGTTTTTGAAGAAAACCATCCCACAGCAACTACAAATATTGTCTACTACATCACCTAAAAAAACAGAACAGAAAAAAACAGAACAGAAAAATGCCCAGGTTAGCTAAAGGCCAGATATTCTGTTAACAATAGTTTAAGATGGATAGGAGATGTGTGATTCAATGCCCACCCAGTCACGACCTCTAAAAACTTCAACATAACGATTTGCTGACCGAGAAACTCTACAAGGTTAAAAACTAAACACTAAACAAAAAACAGATTAAAAACAACAGTAACCTATTGTAATAATAATACCTAGTGTGGAAATATACCCATTGGTAATAAATTAACAACTGAGGATTCACTAGCAGTGTATGTGCTGACCTTCTAGAAATGTGATGACCTACTAGAAATGTGATATAAGCAGAATCTGAATCGGAAGGGATCGTGGACTACAAGACAGAAATCCTAAAACAATTGTCTGATATAGAAACATATCAACCTCTCCCGAGTGATCCTACGATGAGACTCAAAAAGAAAATTGATACCATCATACAACAATTGCTCACTGAGGGTCAGATCACACAGAACCATTACAGCTTTCTGAAACGGGACTTTCCAGTGGTTCCCTTACTATATACACTTCCTAAGGTTCACAAGGACAGCAAGAATCCCCCTGGTAGGCCGATTGTGTCAGCCAGGGGTTCGCTGCTCCAACCACTGGCTGAGTATGTCGACTCCTTCCTACAACCTTGGGTAAAGCAACAAAGATCATACATTCGGGACTCTACAGATTTTATGTCTCACATACTATGGATCACAGATATGAAACCAACAGACATTTTGGTCACACTGGACGTTTCAAGCTTATACACTGTTATACCACACACCTTGGGTATAGCAGCAGTGGCCAAATGTCTTAGACAAGTACCATATATTGGTCCCTCTGATGAGGTACTAATAAAATTCTTGGATATATGCCTCTCTGAAAATTACTTTCGGTTCGATAAAACCTACTATTTGCAAACCTCTGGCACGGCGATGGGGTCCAATGTGGCCCCATCACTAGCCAATCTCTTCATGGCTGATTATGAGATCAATAAATTGAAGGTATTTGAGAAACCTGAAATAAAATATTATTGTCGCTATATTGATGACTTGTTCCTGATATGGGAAGATGGTGCGAACACACTAGACACATGGATTCAGACCATCAATGGGATTGACAGTACCATCAGATTTAGTCACACCACCAGCAATGAAGCCGTGGATTATCTAGATGTTCGAGTCTTTAAGAATGGCACCAAGCTGGGTACCACTTTGTATAGGAAGACAACCGATCGAAATTCAATCCTACATGCTCGCAGCTGCCACCAACCAAGTTTAATCAAGAACATCCCAAAAGCACAATACCAACGAGTGATCAGAAACAACACTGAAAATGAGAGATGTACAATTCAGCTTGAAGAAATGACACAAAGGTTTAAAGAAAGGGGATATAGCCAGAAGGTGCTTACTGAAATGCGCACATTGGCCATGACGCCCACAAGGAGTAAGACCACTGACAATCTGAAGTCACCTCAAATGACTTTTGTCACTACTTACACACCAGAAAGGGATCGCATCACTCAATCTCTAAAGGAGGAATGGAAGCTATTGGAAGCAGACCCGAAGTTACCCTTTACCAAATGGCAAAAGCCACGGATAGGCTATAGAAGGGGACAAAGCCTTAGAGATCTGTTGGTGAAGACAGACATCACTGAAGCCATACATACTACTTGGCTCAGCAAGAAATCTGGATGTTATAAGTGTCTAGGATGTGTCACATGTAATGCGATGATAGCTGGGACATATTTTCAACACCCAGATCGCAGAAAGAGATATAAAATCAAACATGTGGTTACTTGCACCACTACACACATCGTATATCTTCTGAATTGTCCATGTGGCAAATACTATACCGGCAAGACGACAGATGATGCTAGGACTAGGATGGCAAACCACCGGTCCAGCATTAGATCTGCAATCAACAACGGGATATCCGACCAACCGGTAGCTCGCCACTTCTTAGAAGCTGGACATACAGTCACAGACATGAGGTTTCGGATCATCGACCATGTTCCAAAGTTGAACAGAGGAGGCGACAGGGCGACAATTCTCCTAAAGAAAGAAGCCAGATGGATGTTCGAATTGGGGACATTACAACCAAGAGGCTTCAATGTCCACACAGGGTGGCAGTGCTTCCTTTGATGGGAGTCCATTGATGAGAGTCCATTGAGCTATCTTCAGCAATGAGAGTCCTCGATTCACATACATTGGCGAGAGTCCACGATCCCTTCCGATTCAGATTCTGCTTATATCACATTTCTAGTAGGTCATCACATTTCTAGAAGGTCAGCACATACACTGCTAGTGAATCCTCAGTTGTTAATTTATTACCAATGGGTATATTTCCACACTAGGTATTATTATTACAATAGGTTACTGTTGTTTTTAATCTGTTTTTTGTTTAGTGTTTAGTTTTTAACCTTGTAGAGTTTCTCGGTCAGCAAATCGTTATGTTGAAGTTTTTAGAGGTCGTGACTGGGTGGGCATTGAATCACACATCTCCTATCCATCTTAAACTATTGTTAACAGAATATCTGGCCTTTAGCTAACCTGGGCATTTTTCTGTTCTGTTTTTTTCTGTTCTGTTTTTTTAGGTGATGTAGTAGACAATATTTGTAGTTGCTGTGGGATGGTTTTCTTCAAAAACTAAGGGGTGTCTCCCCCATGATTAATATAATAATTATTGTTCTTGTGGGTTTTGTTTCTGTTTTTTTCGAGACACTATAGGTATTACACCTATTTTATAACCTATTATTTTTATTATTATTTATTATTTGTTCTTTATTCACATTGGGAAATCTGTCTGTTACTCTGTTTGACACCGGCTTGCTTTTTTATTTAATTTTATTTAATGTATGGTTGAAGATGGGCGGTGACCCGTGTATTTTATGTTTTCATATGGCGATGGTTAAGAAGAGTTTTAGGTTAAATAATACGCCATTAAGTAATGGGTGGTACGTTTTTGGCTCTATTTGAGCGACTATGGTAGCCAGTTTAATGTAATATAGACACTTTTGGGCTTGGATTGTACATTCGAAATGAACATCAGATATGTCCAATTGGTGGAGCGAGGAATATCGGAGGTATTTGCACTTTTGTTTCCTATGAACAATGTTATATTGGTGGCTCTGATAAATTGTTGCGATCGCTGTTGACGGATAGTGCTATCCATGGGAATTTGCACAGTGTGTAGACATTAGGGCGTGCACTCACTTTTGGTCTCACGTGATTGGCTGACCAGGGGTATGTGGCTCCATACTACAACACCATTGGATGATGACGCGCCATTACAGCAGTTAGTCAACAAAGCGCATGATTGGTGTAAGAGTGGTGGGTAGCTCCATGCCGATACGCCCTATTGGTTGGAGACACACTGGCCATACATGGAACCTGCTTGCTTTCATTGTGCGATAAGAATGTGACATCTCACTTACGCTAATGATGATGCGTGATACAGATATCGATGACTTGGGGGATGCACAGGAGACCATCTATCTATATATTTATAATAACTGTTAAAATCGGATCGATAAACATGATCCGATGTTGTTAGTTTGATTCACACTGATAACTTTGCAAGTGGAGTCGGATGCATTATGACTCATTTGTTCCTACGACTTGTTGAATGATTCTGCTGCCCATGTAAATATGCACAAAGTGCGGACATTAGGGCGTGCACTCATATATTTGGCTTACGGGATTGGCTAACCAGGGGTGTGTGGCCCCACACTTCAACATCATTGGATGTTGACGCGCGATTACAATAGCTGGTCAACAAAGCGCGCGATTGGTGCATGAGTGGTGTGTGGCTTCATGCTGATACGCCATTGGCCAGACATAGATTTTCTCACGTTGTGCGATAACAATGCAAGATCGCACTGATGTCATTGATGATGTGTTAGGTACAAATGTCGATTGACAGGGGGGATGTACATGAGACCCTCTATATATACACAGTAAGTGTTAAAGTCGGATTGACAGACTGGTTCCGTTGTGGGTGGTGTGTTGGACACTGTTGGCTCTGGGGGTGGAGTCGGATGCATTATGTATGTGCATGATTGGCTGCTCGAGTCAGCACCTTTTGTGTGGATCATTGCCATCGGTTAGGGTAATTATGTTACATTCTTGCCCACACAGCCTTATTCAACCTTTTTTGACACCAGCTGCTGTCTGGATTTGCATTTATATTTGTTGCTGACCCAGAACTTTGCTTTTTAACTCACTTTAGTTCACTCTTAAAGCACATAGACGAATACACACTATTGATGGACAGTTTTTTATCCTATCAATTCAATTGACCTTTGGTCCTTAACCTATCAGGAGACTGGTTTCTCTAGACCACACACGCAGATCACAGTGATTGGGTTGTTCACAGAGGGGAGGGTTTTGTTCACCTTTAAAAGTTTGATATTTTGTGTTGTTGTTTGTCAGAGGAAGGGACTGTTTTTGTCCCGAAACGTCACTAATAAAATTGTTATTACATAGATGACTGAAGTCCAGTGAGTGCTTAACCTTTCTAAAATTTTATATATATATATATATATACTAGTTATATGGGGAGAGGAAACAATATTATTAAAGTTAACGTCATTTCTTTCAGCTGAGACCCGGCTTCTTGGTTCACTCGATGAATACCGCACAAATTTTACTTACAGCCATGGAGAAATAACATGTCTTGGTTCCGGATTAACAACCTTAAGGACTCTGGATGTGGAGGATTCCTTAACACAAGCAACTTGTCATAATGTATTAATGGACTTACGAGTTCACATCTTGATAATACAAAACAGTTGTTCATGGAAATAAATGGTTAAATCTACGAAGCACTACAATGTATCCAGTGCAGGATTGGAACTGACATGTTACTATTAGGCTACATTTGCCGTGTATTTGTAACAGTTTATGTTGATACTTTACAAAATGAAAATGCATCTCTATATATGGCTGTAATTACGCATTTACTATAAATTTGAACATAGATCCCATATGACTCCAAGGTAGCTATAACCTTTAATGAGAAATTGGTGCTACCCTCTGGTTGGGGAGTTGTTCATTTTATATAGTGCGTAAAAAACGTGATGTATGTATCATTCATACTAAATTGTCTTTATGACACAGTGGTACTAATCTACTTGGCATAGATCCTCAGGTGAATATCTCATGATAACAGATTTCCAATAATTATTGGGTTATCCTCTGAGAGAGGTGTTGCCATTTATTTATAACAACAAATTTCATGGATCCCCATTTGTTTTCCATGGTGGCATATTCCTGTGGGAGCACAGGGCTACCCTCTGGTAGGGGTGTAGCAATTTAGTAGTATACTTAAAGATTTTTTATATCGTGTTAACTATATGTAAGCTGGCTAGCTTTTGCTTGTTTACCTTACACATTGTATGTAAGATGTTTAAAACTTTTTGCACATAATAGCTGATTGTGTATGTACTACGTACTAGGTTTCGTTTAGTGGACCCGGCTGTTATATATTTGCACCAGAGGGATAATGACCATAATAAATTTTCACTTTTTTGATTTATCTAAATATGAGTGATTGTAAGTTATTTCATACAAGTAACTTGAGTGCTGAAATCCCTGGCTTTGGTGGGGTCATGATAGTGTCCCCCAGTGTCTTTCTTTGTTTCTTTAAGCTTTGATATATATATATATATATAGACACACACACATTTGTATAGCCCATGTAAGTATTATAGTCGATCAACACATACTTTTGGATATATAGTGTATATTGGTTTTAAACGTACTTTTATAGCAAAACATAATTATCATTTGTTGTACCTAGATTACAAGTTTTGCGCTATTGAGGGCTCAAAACGAACGCAACAAAAGTTGCATTATTTCACCATCCATATTGCTGCCTATACAAGTTTCTTAAAAGCCACCTTGTGCGTGCGATATAGTGGCAATAAGCTCCATACCACACAAAATCCAAGGGCTGAGAATATGTGCTTGTGCACACCTTCCCCATAGACTAACTAACACCTGAAGCTCGGAATAAAAAGCTCCGTAATGCAACCCCATTGATGTCTATGGGGAAAAAAGTTACGTTTAAACCTAACACCCTAACATAAACCCCAAGTCTAAACACCTTTAATCTGCTGCCCCTGACATCGCAGACACCAAAATAAAGTTATTAACCCTTAATCTGCCACTCCCGACATCTCCACCCCTAATAAAAGTTATTAACCCCTAAACCTCTGGCCTTCCACATCACCGCCACTAAATAAACCTATTAACCCCTAAACTGCCAGCCCCACATCGCAAAAAAACTAAATTAAACTATTAACCCCTAAACCTAACAACCCCCTAACTTTAAATTAAAATTACAATATGCCTATCTTAAAATAAATAAAAACGTACCTGTGAAATTAAGAAAACCTAAGTTTAAACTAACAATTAACCTAACATAACTATTATACTAAAATTTAAATAATTACCAATTAAATAAACTAAATTACACATTAAAAAACCTAACACTACTAAACAAAATGAATTCTAAAATTACAAAAAGTAAAAAATACTGAATTACAAAAAATAACAAACACTAAATTACGAAAAATAATAAACAAAATTATCCAAAATAAAAACAATTACACCTAATCTAACAGCCCTATATAAATTAAAAAGCCCCCCCAAAATAAAAAAAACTAGTCTATAATAAACTACCAATAGCCAATAGCATTTCAGTAGCGCTCATCCTATTGGCTGATTTGAACTGCCAATAGGATTTCAGCAGCTCTCATCCTATTGGCTGATTTGAGTTTCAAAAATCAAATCAGCCAATCGGAATGCAAGGGACACCATTATGAAAAGGCTCCCTTGCATTGAAGATTCAGTGTACGGTGGTGACTGTATGAAGAGGACACTCTGCACCGGATGTCTTTAAGGATGGACCCTCTCCGCCGGGATAAAGATAGAAGAAGCCGCCAGGATGAAGATAGAAGATGCCGCCTGGATGAAGATAGAAGACGCTGTGTGGATGGATGAAAACCTCGCTGCCTGGATGAAGACTTCTTGACGCCTGGATGTCCGGACTTCAGAAACTGTAAGTGGATCGTCAGGGGTTAGTGTTAGTTTTACAAAAAGTAAAAAATACTGAATTGCAAAAAATAACAAACACTAAATTACGAAAAATAATAAACAAAATTATCCAAAATAAAAACAATTACACCTAATCTAACAGCCCTATATAAATTAAAAAGCCCCCCAAAATAAAAAAAAACTAGTCTATAATAAACTACCAATAGCCCTTAAAAGGGCCTTTTGTAGGGCATTGAATAGCCAATAGCATTTCAGTAGCGCTCATCCTATTGGCTGATTTGAACTGCCAATAGGATTTCAGCAGCTCTCATCCTATTGGCTGATTTGAATTTCAAAAATCAAATCAGCCAATCGGAATGCAAGGGACACCATTATGAAAAGGCTCCCTTGCATTGAAGATTCAGTGTACGGTGGTGACTGTATGAAGAGTACACTCTGTGCCGGATGTCTTTAAGGATGGACCCTCTCCGCACCGCCGGGATGAAGATAGAAGAAGCCGCCAGGATGAAGATAGAAGATGACGCCTGGATGAAGATAGAAGATGCTGTGTGGATGGATGAAAACCTTGCTGCCTAGATGAAGACTTCTTGACGCCTGGATGTCCGGACTTCAGAAACTGTAAGTGGATCGTCAGGGGTTAGTGTTAGTTTTTTTTTAACTTTTTTTGGGTGGATTTTTTTTTAGATTAGGGTTTCGGCTTTTTTAAAGGAGCTAAATGCCATTTTAAGGGCAATGCAAAAGAGCTAAATGCCCTTTTAATTGCAATGCCCATACAAATGCCCTTTTCAGGGCAATGGGTAGCTTAGGTTTTTGTTAGAGTTAGGTTTTTTATTTTGAGGGGTTGGTTGGGTGGTGGGTTTTATTGTTGGGGGCTCTTTGTATTTTTTTTACAGGTAAAATAGCTGATTTCTTTAGGGCTATGCCCTACAATGCCATTTTAAGGGCTATTGGTAGTTTATTGTAAGCTAGGGTTTTTTATTTTGGGGGTGGCTTTTTTATTTTTATAGGATTAAGAAAGTTAACTGTTATGGACTTGTGAAATACTCATTGGTCATATCACTGAGCATCCGGATACAAATATTTCTAATCATTGTCATGATGCAACAGGTTTAAATGTTCAATAACTTCAAATTTAAACATAATACTATTTTATATTCATCCCAGAATGTATTAGAATTAGCAAAAGAGTTGACACACGTATTTTAGTATAGAAAACAATTGGCATATTGCATCTGCGATGAGGGACAATGTATTCTCAATGAAAATAGCACAAAATGAAATAAAGAAAGAATCAGTGACAATGATTTAATCAAATCAACCTGCACAGATAAATCTTGAAAACCATGTTCTAAATATGTGTTATTATCTGAGTAATATAAAGAAAAGGTAGATTAGTAACATTTGTTATATTCTCCATATGGACTAAATGAGAGAGAAAAAGATCTATAATACTCACACACATGTAATCTGTCACGCTACGGATATCCATGACAATCTGGAACAGTTATAATAGCTTTAATGTGTTTTTGACAAACATGTTTATAAAAGCAACAAATAATATTAGGGCTATAACATAAGAGCTGTAAATAAACAGTCCAGATACTCAATATAAATGCAGCACAGCGCTGGATTTAATGCTTCTATAATAGGTTTGCTATACTTTGCTGTAGGTTGATCTGCCCTGTCACATGATATACATTTCTCTACCTCCTTTCAGAGTTCTCAATGATAAGTGTGGGTATTACAGGTTGAAAGTAAAAAGTTCAGGACTTCGGATATTGCGACCACATTAACTTCTTTTCCCACAGACTTTAATTAAGCACGCTAACCATACACTGCATTAGACCAGCTGCGCTAAAGCCAAAGGCAGTTATGAATATTTAACATTCCAATGTTCTTCACATACAAGAAAATGTTCTTTTTATTTTTCAATATTTTTTTCTATATATCTGATTATTTTTTGTAAAATATATATCTATACCTATTTATCTATATGAATATATACAGGTATAGATAGCAATACAGATATACCGTATATAGAAATAAATTTAAAAATGAAAAGAACATTTTCATCTGAGTGAGGAATATTGGAATGTTAAAGGGACACTGAACCCAATTCTTTTCTTTCGTGATTCAGATGCAATTTTAAGCAACTTTCTAATTTACTACTATTATCAAATTTTCTTCATTCTCTTGGTATCTTTATTTGAAATGCAAGAATGTAAGTTTAGATGCCTGCCCTTTTTTTGTGAACAACCTGGGTTGTCCTTGCTGATTGGTGCATAAATTCATCCACCAATAAAAAAATATCCTGTCCAGAGTTCTGAACAATAAAAAAGCTTAGATGCCTTATTTTTTAAATAAAGATAGCAAGAGAACGAAGAAAAATTGATAATAGGAGTAAATTAGAAAGTTGCTTAAAATTGCATGCTCTATCTTAATCACTAAAGAAAAAATTTGGGTTTAGTGTCCCTTTAAATATTTCTATTCAAAACACAGTAAACACATTATAATATATATATATATATATATATATATATATATATATATATATATATATATATATAAAAAGAACTAAAACCAATTTTTCATGTTTAAAAGTATTTGAGTGGAAAGGGCTCCAAAGTATAGATGTATGTTTATATACGTGTTTATGTGTGTATATATGTGTGTATATATATATATATATATATATATATATAGATAGATAGATAGATAGATAGATAGATAGATAGATAGATAGATGTACTGTATGTATATTCATATTTACACATATAAACATATGAATACACATGTATATACAAATATATATATATATATATACACTTTCTGATTTTATATAAATATAATAAAAATGTTTTATATATATATATATATATATATATATATATATATATATATAAACATTTTTATTAATATTTACATAGAATCTTATTATCAGAAAGTGTATATGTAAGTGTAATACTTTATTCAATGTACTTATGCTGTGTTTTGTGCAACTTTTTTTAACCCTTAAACTTTATGCTAGGTCTTCAGGCACGCTAATCTGTTGATCACAAGCACAACTGTTTATTTTTAACTTGTAATATGCATGCTAGTTAGCGTGGTCGCAACTTTGCCATTTGTATTATAGCCCATAGTAAGAAATGAAAAAAAATTTTTTTAAATTATTTTTATTTCTAAAATATATGGTATTTTTAGAAATGCATAAGATTACAATAGGAGCGCTACTGATAGCTCAGGGTGCGATATCAATATCTCTGGACTGTTCTAGGATTAGCACGCAATCTGGTATTACACATCGATGGTAAGACGAAAAACCCAGAGAATATTTAGTGTGGTCGACATCCCTTTAGCACACCCTAACTGGGCTAGATTTTAAGAGTTGCTCTAACATTAGCACGCGTAATATTGAAATATCGTATTCCAGGCTAACTTGCGCTCATATTACAAGCTGAAAGTAAATGCGACCGCATGAGCGCAGACTTAATTTGCCCTCTTGAGGTTAGCGCGACTGAAGTCAGGGTTAGGGCTAAATTTAAAGTTGCGCCAAACACAACATAATTGCATTAAAATAAAGTGTTACACTTATAGATACACTATCTAATATAAAGTATTCATATTAATATTAAAAATAAAAAACTATACTGGTTAAAAGGTATATGCTATGTATATATACTTTGGAGCCATTCAACTCAAATACCTGAAAACAAGAAAAATACTTTTTAATATATTTTAATATTTAATAATGCGTTTTACTGTGTATGTACTGTAAATATTTTATATACCAATGTGTATGTACTGTAAATATTTTATATACCAATATTCTTCACATAGGGGAAAATGCTCTATGTATTTTTAAATATATATATTCCTATATATTTCCGTATATAGAAATATATGAAAGGACAAGAAACAAGAAAGCGCACAAACACATCTAAGAGCAGATAAAATAGTCTCTTTAATTGTAGCCCTACTAGACATGTGCAAAGCTAAAAAATTTGTTTAGTTTCAGGGGTTTTTATTAGTTAAATAAATAATTTTGTTTCAACAAATTAGTTTTGTTAAGTTTAAAAAAAAAATTGTTTCGGCAAATTATTTCTGTTAAGTTAAATGGATCCGAAAAAACGAAAGGATCTGAAAAAACTATTTAACTAAACGTAACTAATATGCCGTTGATTGCCGCCACCCACATCGCTGACACTAAATAAAGCTATTAACCCCTAAACCACCGTCCCCCCACATTGCCAACACTAACTAAAACTATTAACCCCTAAAACACCATTGCCCGACATTGCCGACACTAACTAAACCTATTAACCCCTAAAACGCAGTTCCCCGACATCGCCGATACTAACTAAAACACTAACTAAACCTATTAACCCCAAAAACCACAGTTCCCTGACATCGCTGACACTAACTAAATCTATTAACCCCTAAACCCCAGTTCCCCAACATAGCCAACACTAAATAAACCTATTAACCCCTAAACCGCCGTAAACCCACATAACCAACACTGACTAAAACACAAACGGCTAGATTTGGAGTTCGGCGGTAGATGAGTTGCTAACGCCACGCGTGTTTTATGTCTAACGCACGGCATTGTTTGACTCCGGTATTTAGAGTTTAAAACAGACCATCTAACGATGCTCCTAACGCGTGTATGTCACACGCGTAATACTGCCCGCGTTAGACAGTCTCCCATAGAGATCAATGGGAAAGCAAAAAAATAGCTTTTTTCAACTAACACTCGATCTCGCGAGAATACGCACAGCTCGGTCATATGACGCATACCACATCATGCACAACAATAACACGCCGCAAATGTCACAACAACAATCAATCAACAAAGCACACAAGCATTACACATTCACAAGCGGGGGGATTTTTAATAAAATTTAATACGGGGAATACGCATATACTTTAAGATGCGGAAATTCGCAAAATAACAAGGAATAAAAAATATATACATACACTAGAAAAATAATCGCATTCAATATCACTATATATTAGGACAAACATACATATACAACACTTCACTAATAACACACCATCGCAAATTCACATTTAAAAAGAATACTATTGGACAATGTTAGAGAAAACGACCACTATGACATCATCGCATTCTACACATTCCACAAATACTAAATCAAAATGAGCATGCGCAAATTCACACAACTAATACACATTGCACTAATATTAATTGCTAATAAAGCACACCTGAACACAATTTACAACGGAAATTGGTACATCATTAAACATTTACACAGGGTATATAAGCACCACACAAGCAGGGCTTCTTTGACTGTGTTGCTGGTGGGTCTTTGGAGATTGGAGGTTTAAGATTAGAGAGTTGGTGCATTATTGTGAGTGAGTTAGTGTTAACGTGAGAGAGTCAGTTGTTAGTGTTATCGTGAGTGAGTTAGTGGGAGTTAGTGGGAGTGGGAGAGAGTCTGTTAGTGGGAGCGTGAGTGAGTTAGTGGGAGTGGGAGTTGTTAGTGAGAGTTGTTAGTGGGAGCGTAAGTTAGTGGTAGTTAGTGAGAGTTAGTGGGAGTGTTTGTTAGTGAGAATTAGTAGTAGTGTGTTAGTGAGAATTAGTAGTAGTGTGAGTTAGCGAGCGAGTGATTTTTCTGTACACGTAACACATTTACACGCAAACACATTCAATACATACATACACTTATCAATAACACTACATAACCCCTACCCCCTCATACTACACTCCATACCCCATTCCCTTTCATCCCATTTACTCTTATCCCATACCCCATACCCATCCAATACCCATCCCCTAGTTACATTTAGTTTACATATCCTCCTTTTAGTCTTCTTCTTCTTTTGGTTTATTTAAATACTCCTTACCCTCTTTGTTTTTTTACATCCCTCTCACACTTTCAGCACTTTTTTTGTCTTTTTAGTTCTTTATTTTGACCCCCTTTCATTTCATCACACTCACTTTTTGTTTGATTATTTGGGGTTTAGTTTAGGGAACAGATGGAGGCCAGGCAGGGGAGAGGTAGAGGGGGGAGGAGAGGGAGGGGGAGAGGAACAGGGCAGGAAGGGGGGAAGGAAGGGGGGCAGGAAGCGGGGGTGGAAGCGGTGGGTGGACCCAGCCACTTGGTTCAAGATGAACAAGTGGCTGGGCCCAGTGGCGGACAGAGTAGGGGTTCACAGTCCGGGAAACAGAGGGCATCGTCACAGGGGAAGGCCAAGGCGACTAGGGAGGCGAGGTTTTCGATGGAGGAGAAGGAGGCCCTCATAGAGGCCTATATGGCCAGGTATAGGAGGCTGCAGCACCAGAAGACTACCCCGACTGACAAGAGGAGGCTCTGGAATGAGATAAGAAATGCAGTCAATGCAGTGGGTGGCCGGAACAGAGATCTTGATTCGATAAAACATCGCTACCGGGACTGTAAGATGGATCTCAAGAAAAAGTTAAGCCTGGAGGCCCGACATGCCGCAGGAACCGGTGGCGGACCTGCCCTGGAAATAGAGTACTGCCGATGGGAGGAAATGTTGCGGCCCAGCATCTCCGAGGTGGAAATAGTCGGTATCGGAGGAATTGATACCGGGAACCTGCCACTCTCATCTGACGGTAAGCTCATTGAACAATAATTTCACATACGAATGTATTTCAAGGGACACTATACGCAAACCTTTACTTTCATGATTGAGGTAGCGAATACAATTTGACAAAACATTCAAATGTACTTATGTTACCTAATTTGAATCATTCTTGAGATATATTTTAATTAAGAAATAGCCATGCACACGGTGAAACAATCACAGGAGGCAGCTATATTCAGCTAACAATCAGCATCTTATAAGCATATTTGGATATGCTTTTCAGCAAAGAATATCCAGAGAATGAAGCTAATTATATAAGAAAAGTACATTAGAAAGTTGATAATAAATGCATGCTTCTAAATCATGAAAGATAAAACATTGGGTTTCATGTCCCTTTAAGGATCAGATTAATGCTATAACGTTGTTTACACGCATTCAATTACTTTGCGGTTACATCACTATCTAGGCTATAGGTTAGGTGTGCATTTAAACAGACTGAAAACAAACGCGAAAAAATTCAGATTGACCAGAGATATCACAAACACGGTTTTGAAAAAGCGGAAATCGTATTGATTGTTTGTTAGATTTCAAAGTGGATTAATGATTCTGCATTTGTAATTGTATCGTAAGCTAAGTCATTTAAAGCTTAATTTGCAAATATGCTAATATATACATTTTTTTTTTTTTTTTTTTTTTAATATACAGAGTCTGGGGAGGAGGCAGCACAAGAAACACAGCCTCATCTATCTCCCCGGGATGAGAGTGGTGGGGAGGAATTTCCACTTTGGAGGGAAGAGGCCCCCCGTGACGAAGAGCGCACGGAAGCTGATGAAGAGGCCCCGGAAGCAGAGGAGGAGCCCGCGGAACCAGAGGACCCTCAAGGACCCACACCCCGCCATGCACGGGCACCCCGCCATGCACGGGTACCCCGCCAAGCACAACAAGAGGAAATAGCGGAGGTGCGGGTTCTACTGGACTACATAGACCAGATGCGTAACTCCCGGATACAAAATATCGAAGGCCGCACTCGAATTCTTGATGGACAAAATCAAATAATTGAAGGAGAAAACCAAATAATAAACATACTCAATAGAATCGAACAAGGCCAAAACAGAATCTTTAATCTGCACCAAGAGATGTTCAATTTTTTCCGGGAGGCGCATGCTGGTCTACCTCCTGGTCCGCCTCCTGCTGCTGGGCCTCCTGCTGCTGGGCCTCTTGCTGCTGGGCCTCCTGCTGCTGGGCCATCTCCTCCTGCCGGCCCATCTACTCCTGCCGGCCCATCTACTCCTGCCGGGCCATCTACTCCTGCCGGGCCATCTACTCCTCTTCAGCCATCTCATCCTCTTCAGCCATCTCCTCCTCTTCAGCCAGCTTCTCCTCCTCAGCCATCTTCTCCTCCTCAGCCATCTTCTCCTCCTCAGCCATCTTCTCCTCCTCACCTTGGTCGTCCCAGTACTCTTCCTTCCACTCTTCCCACAACATCTCCAAGGAGAACTCTTCGGAGTCGGCAGTTGCCCCTCCCAGAGCCTCAGCCCCATGGGAAGAGGGGAAGGAAGAGGAAGTAAGTATTTATTTTCATCTTTAATTTTTTTTTATTTAATGTGTAATGGATAGGTATGTGATGATGTGGTTTTCATACACTTGTGGACCACACTCTGTATATAATCTACTTCTATGGGACCGGGTCCATGGAGGAAGATTGTTTGCAGAGTGTGGGTTATAAGTGTGTGAAAACCACATCATCACATACCTATCCTTGTTCATGATATTGATTGGTTTCTGTGATGTGATGTCCAAACTGTTTCCCGAATCGCAAACAAAATTACCATTACAATTATCCATGATGGCATATTACTGTTTGAATGCCAATAACACAGCTTAAAGGGACAGTCAGAAAATTATTGATTACAAAGAAAACACTGTATTATGCATTATCAAGTTGGAAACAACAAAACATGGAGAAATACGTGTGACTTATGTGCTTAACCTTGTATCTATGACTAGGAAAAATGACCACTTATTTGTTGTTCTGACATAACAACATTTTAGATATCAATGATCAATACATGGTAAATAATATGCTGTATGAGCACAAGGTTTTACATATACAAATGCTATCCAAATGCCCTCTAGTGGTCAAATTGTATAATGATTACATGCACTCTTCAAGCTCGAAGAAATGAGCACACGAACCTCATAGGTTTAGCTAGCAAATTTAAATAAACAAAGACAAATGATTAATTGGTGAGAAACCTTTGATATCATTGATATTACAAAATTGACTTTTAGAATAATGCAAAACATTATTTGTTTTCTAAACTGTCCCTTTAACAAAATTACATATGCTAACACATATTTGAAGCTTGTTGGTATATCTACATGTACTTGGTCAAAAATTAAATATTGAAATCAGATTTATATTGACGTGTTAAATAAAGTATATTTTCTTAAAGAGACATTATTGTGTTATTTTTTTTTTAGAAAGACATTTGTTTGAACAATGAATATGGTTTAAAGTCCTTTTAGGAGTGGGGGGTGAAAATATGCTAACAATAATATATTTGAAGATTAAACAATGTGGAACTCATACATGATACAAAAATCAACATTTGCATTAAAGGGACAGTATACTATATTTTTAACAGAACTGTATGTAATAGACACTACTACAAACAACAAGATTAACATATACTGATATCAATATTACAAAGCTTCAAACACTTTCAAAGAAAATCGGGTTAGCTCTATTGAAAATATAGATGAACCCCCATTACAACCGTAAAACAAGACAATACCCCATCATTAACATATGAAAAGACCCTTTACACAAACAGGAGAAAGCTGGAGATGGTACTCACATGAAACTCAGAGGCTGGGCGAGGAGTCTGAAAATTAATTACATTTTCTTTGAACAGAAGCAAAATGAAACGTGTATTTGTTAAACAATGGACTATCTAACTAGAGACAAAATAAAAAGTTTTGATTTATAATGTGAGTGTCTAATGAACCTTTAATAAAATATACAACGAAATTACATTTGGAAGAAGTCGACATCATATATTTAGCATATGATAAAGCTAAATGCATATTGATTACTTTATTCTAACACAATAGCGCATATTTATTAATTAGATATCTTTAACATTAAAAACAACAGTCATTTTTATGAAAAAGGAACATATTGTTGACAAACATATTAAACAACATGGACTATAGAGATTTGCACTTGCCTCGAAATATCATATGCATGAAAACATTTTGCGTTCGTTCGTTTATTCAACCAGACATCCAGCAAAAGAGAATGTGGTGGTCTTTATCAGCTATGGGTCAACAATGTAACATGATGCAAATAATACATATTCGCAAGGTTTTTAAAATTGGCTGCAGTCACAAACGTGTTTAACGTGCACAAAAAAATATTGCGGGACTACGTAATCCAATCATACGTTTTTTTACCTTTGCATGTGACGTCTTAACATGGCGCTTCCTTGATCACGTAAGAACGCCATCCAATAAAAGGCACATTCTTGATCACGTAAGAACGCCCAAAAAAAAAGGCGCATCCTTGATCGCGTCAAAACGCCATCCAATAAAAGGCACATTCTTGATCACGTAAGAACGTCAGTCAATACAAGGAATCATTGGACAGCCTGGCAGGTGACGTTTTAAGCAACATGGCGCATCCGAGATAGCTGAAAAACCGCAGCCAATACAAGGACTCAGTTGACAGCTTGGCATATCACTAAAACACGTATTTATATTTTAGGAACTAGTATGTGTCTAGATTGCTATCTAGGAATGTCACCAAATCATGAATCATCTTTTCGGACTTGACTGTCCCTTGAACTATAGCTATGGTATATATCTTTAACATTTAAAAGATAAACATGAGAAATACATATGCCATTGATGTTTTAAGATATGTTTTGATTGTTTTGGAATAACAATAATGATACATGGATTGATTAAACGTGTCATTTATTCAAGTTTAAATATGGTCAGCCTACCTATAGCCATATATGGGAGTAGAATTATTTTGTTAACATATTTTTAAAAAAATATTAATCATCTAAAATATTTGCATTACACACAGAGATTTATTTGGTTACACTTTTACAATAAGATAGAATAGAAAATGAAATACATGTTCTGTCAACATTACAATAAGATTGTTTATTAATAAGATTATATGTCCTTGTTCATGTAAAAAGGACAAAAACGCTTTAGAAATGGAAATACATTCATTAACAATTGTGCTCACCATCCCTTAAAGGGACATTATTTTGTTTTTAAAAAGAGGATACACATAGACAATACTATTTCAATAAATTGAACACTTTACAGGGATTATATCATTGTATCAATCCTCAGATCATTTGTTAAAGGTGCATCAATTCATGCAGAGTTTCTAAATACACACATGGAAGTGAAAATTGAAATATACATATATACACAAATAACAATCTATATATACATATATTAAAAAAATTACTATGCTAATCATAATCATGCAATGATAAAGCTAAGAGAAAAATATATAAAGACAAATCATAAGATTACATTGGCGATGTTAATCTTAAAGTCATTTACAATTGTCTTACATATATGATTTTTAATAATAAAATGTTTTTGGTAGGTCCCTTTAAGGATCAACAAGATAAACTAGAGCTTTAAAAAAATAACATGAAGAATGAGGACAAAGAATCGTGCAATTACATGTCTTTTATTAGTATGTAAAGATAGTATGTAGAGATAATCTTGTAAAAATAAGGAATATTTGAGCCATATGACAAGGTAACAGAGTGCATCACAGTCCATGAAGAGAGTTACCAAGGGCCACCATAGCCCCATTGGAGACATATGACAAGGTAACACAGTGCATCACAGTCCATGAAGAGAGTTGCCAAGGGCCACCATAGCCCCATTGGAGACATATGACAAGGTAAAAGAGTGCATCACAGTCCATGAAGAGAGTTGCCAAGGGCCACCATAGCCCCATTGGAGACATATGACAAGGTAACACAGTGCATCACAGTCCATGAAGAGAGTTGCCAAGGGCCACCATAGCCCCATTGGAGACATATGACAAGGTAAAAGAGTGCATCACAGTCCATGAAGAGAGTTGCCAAGGGCCACCATAGCCCCATTGGAGACATATGACAAGGTAACACAGTGCATCACAGTCCATGAAGAGAGTTGCCAAGGGACACCATAGCCCCATTGGAGACATATGACAAGGTAAAAGAGTGCATCACAGTCCATGAAGAGAGTTGCCAAGGGCCACCATAGCCCCATTGGAGACATATGACAAGGTAACACAGTGCATTACAGTCCATGAAGAGAGTTGCCAAGGGCCACCATAGCCCCATTGGAGACATATGACAAGGTAACACAGTGCATCACAGTCCATGAAGAGAGTTGCCAAGGGCCACCATAGCCCCATTGGAGACATATGACAAGGTAAAAGAGTGCATCACAGTCCATGAAGAGAGTTGCCAAGGGCCACCATAGCCCCATTGGAGACATATGACAAGGTAACACAGTGCATCACAGTCCATGAAGAGAGTTGCCAAGGGCCACCATAGCCCCATTGGAGACATATGACAAGGTAAAAGAGTAAATCACAGTCCATGAAGAGAGTTGCCAAGGGCCACCATAGCCCCATTGGAGACATATGACAAGGTAAAAGAGTAAATCACAGTCCATGAAGAGAGTTGCCAAGGGCCACCATAGCCCCATTGGAGACATATGACAAGGTAACACAGTGCATCACAGTCCATGAAGAGAGTTGCCAAGGGCCACCATACCCATTGGAGACAGATGACAAGGTAACACAGTGCATCACAGTCCATGAAGAGAGTTGCCAAGGGCCACCATAGCCCCATTGGAGACATATGACAAGGTAAAAGAGTGCAACAGGCACAACAATAAACTTTTAAAAAGGCCAAATGGCAACAATAAAAAAAAACATCAACATGTGGACGGAGGATTCTTATCTGCCACCTTGGAGCATCTCCAGATCCTCCACTTACTGGTCATCCTCTTCATTGTCCTGTGCATGTCCAGCTCCAGATTCAGGCCTTGAACTTAATCGCATAATTTCACGCAGAGTCAAGTCCTGAACCCGGAGCTGGACCTGCATGGTGTAGTTCATCCCTCTCAGGACAGCTGCGTTCCTCAACACGGCCTGCTCTACTCTTGCTATACCTTCTAGCATGAGCCATGCTGAGTCACAGCCTAAAATAAAGAATAAATTAAATATTAATGATAATTACACAACAGACGAAAAAAATAGAAAAGATACATTGTCATCATAAAGACAAATCATTCTTTACATCAATTAGTTTAAATTTATTCTTTACACATGAATTATGTTATTCAGACAGACCGAAATCATTAAAGGGACAGTTTACTCAAACATGTTGTCCCCTTTAATTGGTTTTAGATGATCCACTTATACAGCTTGAGTGTATAAAATCTTGTTAAAGGATTTACATTGTACTTACATTAGCAATTTAAATATTTTAATTATACTGTGGTAGGCACACCTATCCTTAAACATTTGGGCATTGAGGACAAGCTGTGTAAACATAGCAATCTGAAGAAATTACATTCCCACTGGGTTAGACAAGAGATAATGTATAAACATTTGTACATTAATTGTTGGATCCAAGTAGTGGTGATTGGTATATGTAGTGATATCCAATTAAAGGGACACTGAACCTAAATATTTAATTGACTGATTCAGATAGAGCATGACATTACAAATATTTAAAAATTACACATATTCTTTAAATGTTTGAATTCTATAGCTAGATTTTGAATGCAAGAATGTCGGTTTTTAGGGCAGGCCATATTTGTTTATCAACTTTGTTTGTCCCTGCTGGTTGATGGATACATTCATCCAACAATAAAGAAATGATGTCCACAATTATTTTATTTTTAAAAATAATTATAGGCATTTCTTTGTTTCAATAAAGATATCAAGAGAATGAAGAATAATTCATAAGAGTAGTAAATTATAAATTTGATTAACATTGCATGCTCTATTTGAATCACAATAGAAAATATTTTCCTTCAGTGTAGCTTTAAGTATCTTATAATGTTGATTTTGAATGATACTTACAGCTGTGCCTGGGAAGGACAATCCGACACTCAGGACAATGAAGGTTGAGACAGGGGGGAGGGATGGGATTGGCTTGGGGAGGGATGGGATTGGCTTGGGGAGGGATGAGCTGATGCTCCGGGGTAGGCCGTACAGCTGGGGAGTGGGGAGTTGGGGTCTGGGCAGCTGTACGGGCCATAATACGGGGAGAGCGGCGAAGGGGGTTGTAGGGGCGTTTTTTGGGAGGGGCAGGAAATGATAAATGGGAAGGGCCGGCAGGGGTCTGGGCATGTGCAGGAGTCTGGGCATGGGCAGTGGTCTGGGCATGGGCAGGGGTCTGGGCATGGGCAGGGGTCCGGGCAGGGGTCTGGGCATGGGCAGGGGTCTGTGACTGGTCAGGGGACTGGGCAGGGGCGGAAACCAGATGACCAGAAGTGGTGGATCCATCTGAAAATTTAATAAATATATATTAACATCTCATACATCATGAAATCAAATCAACGCATTTCAAATTGATTATGTTTTCTATATACTTAGAAGTGTGTTTGAATTTGTAAACAATTATGAAATGAGGATATGGTATGCATATAGGCACTCAAATGAATATCAATTACTGTCTGTACAATTATAACGTTATTATTGTGTTTTGGCCTGGAATATGCATGTGACATAATGATGGCATGAATTATACATTTTTTAAAAAAAAAAAATTTCATGCTGCCTGATATAGAAAGGGGGCAGTAGTGTATTTGAACAGACAAATAATATTCCTTTTTAAAGTGCAAAAGCTGTAGACTTTGAATGTCTTCAATGAAATGATTTCAAATAAAGCAACATGTTGGAAACATGATAGATATATTTCACATACCATTAGACTCCAAGGCAGCCTCTTCCTCCTCCGTCACATATGTTAAATCAATCTCTGTAAAACATAACATGTTGTGTACACGTTAAGAACAGATATTATAACATATGTTACTGTTGTTCAAAGACACACATCAATGTTGCATTAAAGATATACACACCCAAAGTTATGATTTACATCATTTTGATGGAGCAGCATACAAATTACATTAGATTTGTTATTCTCAATGATTCATATTTTCGATGTATTGTTTGTATTAATTTAAAAATCATAAAAGCATAGTACATAGAACATTTAAGATTTCTCATGTGTGTATCACTTGATGACTGTTGTCAAAAATGAACATGGAAACAAACATATGCTATACATCTTCTGAATAACAAATGTGTAGACTAATAAAGTTTTAATTATTAATCTTTCAATATTAAAAGAAAATTAATATATAATCAGAAGAGAAAATTATATGTTTGTTTCAAATGTTATGCTTCATCAGAATCATGCTCATAATATTGATTACCAATACACCTTCAATGACATATAAATGAGTCAATGGACTTACCAGGAGACCGCAAAGGCGGCTCTATGTCACTGCTGGATTCCTGTGGGCTCACCACACCAACTCTCTCTATGAATGATATAGATATATATTAGGAAACACATTTGGGATATCACTAAATCACATCTGTATCGAATTTTAAGATTAATCAACTTGAAAATGTGAAGAATAGAGCAGTCATTAAACCAGAAAATGCTTGATTGAATCAAGGGGATTCTGTTAAAAATTATGTATTGAACATATGTTTAATTTCAGACTATATTAGACATCAAACTCATCTCATACAATGCTATTGCATATCTAAATATACCCATTGATCAATGTTCTTAAAAGAATACACACAAACCACATTTTGAAGAGCAGCTGTTGACAAATCTAAACAAACACATGTGGCACATCGAGCCATTTGTGCAATGTACAGTAATCTTGTTTAGGACACAACACATATTTATCACAATACAAAACCAAATTGATTAGTACAAATATGTAATCATGGTGCTGTTAGAGTATGCTGATATCTATAAAGTAACTCCAACAGTGAATATGTGAATTATATATCAATATTGTTTAATCCAAAGAATGTAAAGATGAATGAATCTATTGTTTATTAAAGGGACACTGACATGATTAATTTAAATCATTGATTTCTCTGTTCAAACTGTTCAAAATGATTTAACATTGACTCCTATTATAATTTGAATGTTGCTACATTTTAATCTTAAATGCAGATAAGCAATATTGTATTCAATAAATATTGTTTGTTGAAGGTATCCACCAATCATCAATAAAAACCCAGGTTGTTCAACCAAAATTGAGATGCAGATAAACGTACATTCTTGATTTTAAAATACATTTAGCAATAGAATATTTCACATATGATGATAGTATTATATTTAAATGTTTATTAATATTGCATACTCTATCTGAATGACAACATTAATAATTGTAGATCAGTATCCCTTTAATATAAAATTATATTGATTTGACAATGTTGGTGTTAATGAATTCTCTACTCCATATGTTGATGTAATGAATGGGATTGAGCATGCAATTCAAATCTAATATGTTATTTAAGGATATCCGAAGAATTATTTAATTTTCATCTATTAAAGGGACATTACATATAAATATTGAACAATGTGGATTTAGTATGTAATGTTCTGTCCATGTTTCTAAGACAAATGTCAATTAAAATGAGACATACCATACTGTGACAAGCCCTGCCTTAAGGATCCAGCAGCAACATCCATATCTGTAATATATTAAATGAGGATTGCATATCATTAATACAAATCATGCCATGTTTAAAATCTTTACATTATTAGCAAATCAATTTAAAACTATTAATCCTTTGGTAGTCCCATGAGTTAATTGTTTCCTCAATTCAATTCATGATAAATATATCCTGTACTCTTTTTTGGTGTTATTTCATTCTCATCAATTGATGTGCATATGTTATAATTTATTTGGATTCTTCTTTTTTTATTATGTATAATATTGAAAATAAGAATACTGTATTCTTCACATATATAATAATTCACATTTCATTTTGACCAACATGTATAAAGCCATGCCACTTACAGCAAAGCCATGTTAACGTGTATGCGCAATTCCATTTTCGCGATCATTGCGCAATGATTCAAAGCGGAATTATGCATCCGTCATTTGACCAACATGTATAAAGCAATGCCACTTACAGCAAAGCCATGTTAACGTGTATGCGCAATTCCATTTTAGCGATCATTGCGCAATGATTCAAAGCGGAATTACGCATCCGTCATTTGACCAACATGTATAAAGCAATGCCACTTACAGCAAAGCCATGTTAACGTGTATGCGCAATTCCATTTTCGCGATCATTGCGCAATGATTCAAAGCGGAATTACGCATCCGTCATTTGACCAACATGTATAAAGCAATGCCACTTACAGCAAAGCCATGTTAACGTGTATGTGCAATTCCATTTTCGCAATCATTGCGCAATGATTCAAAGCGGAATTACGCATCCGTCATTTGACCAACATGTATAAAGCAATGCCACTTACAGCAAAGCCATGTTAATGTGTATGCGCAATTCCATTTTCGCTCTGTGACGCATATTCTGTAGAGCGCAAGACACATCATTCCTATTTCATGTGTCACTAATCTAAAATCAGATATCTAAACATCATATGTAGTGTATGTTGTGAGATCTGTATAGGTTTAGTATCTGACTATATACACATTTTTTGATTAAAAAAAAAAAAATTAAGATATTATATGAAGTTGGATAATTACCTGGTTCAGATTCTCCATCTCCTCCCAGGCCACCGGACGGAGAAGCAGCTGCCCTGGCCCCCGCGTCAGGACTTTCAGATCCCGCAGCTGGGAGGGAAGAAGAGGAGGCCGAGGATGGCGAGGATCTGAATCTTTTGGGGACCCGGAGATTGAGGAGCTCGCATAAAGTCACCTCATAAGGGAGTAGGTACAGTTTCCGCGGGGCCTCTCTTTTGCCACCTCTTTTACGGGCTTGTACCCAGTCCCTTATGAGGTTGACTTTTTTGGTTAACCGCAACCTCATATCTCCGAATCTCCTCATGATCTGATCCTGGGTCCTCTAGACGTCACACACCAATCTAACCGCATTGGTGATAGACTCCCAGAGGGCCTTCTTAACAGGCGCATCTGTCAACCTCCTCTTGTTCCCAAACAGCTGGGGATAAAAGTCCTTGACGGCGTGGACCAGTGCAGCGCTCTCCTCCTTGGTGAACCTGGGAGCTGACATGCCTGCTCGGTTTGATAATATAATATATAAATATATAAATATATATACTGCCTGCAGGCATTAGAGAACTGACAAAGATGGCAACGTGTAATGGACTTTTATATGGTGAAGTAAACATGAGATGCACCATGGGACAAGTTATCTGTACATCTGATTGGATAAAAGTTTGAAATATTGTTAGAATGTCTGTGAGACCATCCTGACTCAAGTTGTGTTTGTGTGATGAACTCTGATTGGCCGTTCCTTAATGTTTCATATCTTAGTAACTTCCTTACACATACCTCATGGTGGTGCTGTAACTTCATTTTTCATGTAGACTTATTTGTAACTCATGGGCCTGTCATGCGGATATGTGTGACGCAGATTTAATATCCGTGATCCGTTAAATATTAATGATTAAATTCTCTTTAAAATCTAATACTGTCACATTATTAAATGTTGTAGACATTTATCGGTTTAATAACGGTCTGTTTCTTTAATACAAATACACATTTAATATTGTATGTCTTTATTGTTCATAAAATCCATTTCTTGACTTATTGTGAAGTATTGATATTGCTCTATTAAATGTATTTCATAATGCACATTGATTGTGTGCTATTGACATTAGACTTTAATGTTTAAAGATGCTAATCTGGTGTTTCAAGATGCGTTTCCCACGCAATATTTCTGAATGTTCAAATTCAGGTTATAAGGTCAGTAACTTGGATAATCTGTTTATAAATGTTAAACTACAGGTTTGTTTGTTATTAGTAAATAAACCTCGAGCATGTATTTGTCTGAAGTGCTCATATATGTTATTGTGCAATGGCGTCTTTATTTTTAAATAGACATTACAAACAAACAATTGTATCAAATGATCTGTAGAGATAGAAAATTGTTTAGACTTTAAAATGTAAATCAATTTATCTTAGTATTTAGATATCCTCAACAGAAGAAATTTAAATGCACATGGTTGAGACAATCACATAAGGCCTCTCTGTGCATCCACCAATCTTCATCTACTGAGCCTATCTCGATATGCTTTTCAAGCAAAGTATGTCAAGATAGGAAGAGAAGTAAATACACTCTTTAAATCTCTTAAAGGGACACTGTCCAAACAAATTTAGCGTTGGTGATTCAGATTGAGCATGAAATGTTAATCAACGTTATAATTTAATCCGATTATCAAATGTTAACAATTATCTTGTTATCTTTCTTTGCAAATCAATAATGATATTTGAGATTACGGACAATTGTTTCAAAAACCTGGGTTGTCCTTGATAATTGTTGGATAAATTAATCCACCACAAAAAACCAAGTTCAGTCCAGAGTACTGAAGCTAATAAATTATCTATTTAATGCCTTATTTTTAAAGTAATGATAGCAACATCACAAGGAGCATTCATAATATGAGACAATTTTTAAAGTTGCTTAAAATAGAATACTCATTCAGAATGTATAAATCATTAATTTTTTAACTGTTTCCCTTTAAGTATATTTTTAGTTCATGTCCCTTTAAATAAACATTTCACAATAATGCTTGAAATATCAGAAACCTAGGCACCTTCCTTTTGATAAATTAGTATAACATATGAGTCAATAAAATTTAGATTAACTTCTGGATTGTTTTACACACTGACTGAAATATATATTGTAAAGGAGGTATTTCGGAGTCTTCAGCTTAGAGAGACATTAAGCTATATGTTATGTATGCATTTTGGATAAGATTATAATATTTGAACAACTTAATATGTTTTGGTATTCAATCATTAGATTGTAATTATATATATTTTTGGATTAAATACATATCTACATAGGCTATTTTGATGCTGATTGTTGGTTGCACATAGATACCTTATGTAATTGACTAAGATATGTGCATTGTTTTTTCTTTTACAAAGTATATTTAAAGACTGAATGTAATTCTATAGTACTTTCTAAATATGTTTAAATTCTTTTATGAATTATTTAAAAATCAATACACAATATACTTTGTGAATGTCCCTTTAAGGACCAAAACATTTGTAATGTTGATTTAACATTGTCAAAATAAACTAAAGGGGAATGAAAATTATATATAGATATGTGATGTCTAACCCAAGAGGTAAGATTTTAAAAACTACATAATATTATTAACTATAGTTAAATGACTCCACTAGAAAATCAAATCGATTAACCTGCCATCCAATAACTAGCTTGTGAAAAATATAAAGTTAAATGACCTACCATTTATAAATGTAAAAATTAAAATAATTTAGCAAATAATGTTTTGAGATACCTAAGGAAGATACAAGATCTTATAAAATTAATTTTACATTCAACAACACTGTCACTTTAATGTAATTGAACCACTTCCCCTTCTTAAAAGTGAAAAAAATTAATTTTTGTGAAATTGACTACATATCCGAAATTATTTTAACGTCTAACAATTTCAAAAGGAAAGCATCGATGGATCTCACTCCCCAATGAATGTTAAAAAAGATAGTTTAATGTAATATTCTCTGAATCAGTGGATTTTCAAACATTAATGCATTATTTGATCTTATGCATGTGCTTGTCAAATAGACAACTACCAGTCATGGGAGTCAAATTGATTTTTATTGACAGATTATATGGATATTTATTATAATCTGTTCCAAAGAGTGTATTTAATACTAAACTTTTTATTATTACCATTTTAAAATTTAATAGTTTCTGAACCAAAAATAAAAATATATTCCTGGAAGTCATCAGATGCCAATCTGAAATGTAAAAAAAATGTTTACAAAAGTTAATACACACGTAGTCAAAGAATCATAAAATACATTTACAATCATCTTGTGTCTATGCTCTAACTTTGTTCAACATTTTTTAAAGATATTTATTAATTATATTTAAAAAAAATAAATATGATTTTCGAATTATACATAAAAATGTATATCACATTTCAATAATATATATGTTGAACATAAATGTCATATTTCATGTCCATTCAAATACCTCTATATCAACTATAATATGTATTCCTTTTTATGATTGTGATCCTTAAATATCTAATTATGAAATATGTATGACTAATGTATGTAAGCTACCAATAATCAACATTCTTCCTGTGATTCTTAACTAGCATGCATTGGTACACCAACCTGGATAATGCATGGTCTTTGAAAGTCAATTCAGGGCTAAACAGTTGATCTTCAATAGGTGTCTTAATCATCATTTAAAAAATAGAGGACTGAAATCCCATCTAAAAATTAGAAATTCATCTAAGTGTCTGATTGTGATCCCTAAATATCTAATTAAGAACTAAATATGACTAATGTATGGAAGCTACTAATATTCAACATTCTTCCTGTGATTCTTAACTAGCATGCATTGGTACACCAACCTGGATAATGCATGGTCTTTGAAAGTCAATTCAGGGGTAAAAAGTTGATCTTCAATAGGTGTCTTATTCATCATTTCAAAAATAGAGGACTGTGAAATACCATCTAAAAATTTGAAAATCATCTAAGTGTCTCCAATAGGATGCCTCAACAGCCTTATTCTATTAAATAGTTGGCACTTACCATGTGAACATGTCTTTGTATGCTTTTCAAGGTCAGCAGATTTGAAAGATAATGCCAGACATGATCCCATTGGTATACTTCAATTTCAATCTTGGCTTTTTCCACTGTCAGTCTGGGCAATCTTCACTGTCAGGCTTCTAATTCTTCCCTTTCAGTCTTTAGATTAAGTCAGCTCCCTAATGGCATAAAAGGTTTATTCAAAATTACTACAAGTGTGTGAATCATTTCTCTAGCCCTCTCCCACCCCCCATTTCATAAGAAATTTCTGTCACTAGCTTACTGTGTAGCATCTTGTGTTATGTTCTATCAAGTGTGAAGATGAGTCATATTGAGCAGAACAAACCTCTAATGTGTGACATTGAACCATAGTCATGCTAGAGGATCCCTTTCTGAGTATTTTCATTTTAAGTAATGTGTAAACTAAATACTAGTTTAGAAAATGTATGCCATATGATGTATTTGTGTACAATTCATGCCAGCAACAGTCCAGACATTTATACTTACCAGCTGATGTCCTCTTTAAAAACCAGGTGGCAAAGACTCGCTACAGGACCCAATGGCCAGAGCATCACCTATATTAATAAATGAAACACATTTTTAGCATTTGATGAACAATCCTAACATGTTTGCACAATTCTCTACTTGTCATTTCCCTACAGTTCACATCTATTGATAATACTCCAGTCTAACTTCTATTCTTCACCGTCTAAAGTTGCGGTTGATGATGTCTGCTCTGACATTGAGCCCCTCGTCCCGGAATGGCCCCTCTAGAACAGGATCATCCTCCTCATCTCTGAGGAGGTTTCTGTCCGGCCGGACGGCCTGCAGCATCCCAGCCCGCTGTGCAATATTATGCAGGACGCTACAGGCTACAACGATCTTAGCCACCTTCTTTGGGTTGTACTGGAGGGCTCCTCCCGACTTGTCCAGGCACCTGAAACTCATCTTCAGGAGCCCGAACATCCGTTCAACCACCGCCCTAGTTCTCTTATGAGCCCTATTGTAGCGCTCCTCAGACACATCAGTCGGGCTACGCAAGGGGGTAATGAGCCAAGGCCGGCTCATGTACCCAGAATCACCTATAAATTATGAACAGAACATAATTCCAACAGAATCCTCAAAATAGTATTTGTAGTACAATAAAAAGTTTTGTACACGATAATCCATTAACAAATGTTTCTTTTAACTTTAAAATATCTAGTTCAATATTATTCTCTATCTTCCCATTTCAGCTAAGACATGCTACATATGGGTATTTCTCCTAAATCAAGCCTTGTGTAAAATGCTAACTACATGGTTACATTACATTCTCTATCTGAGCATTTAAGGCAAGACATGCTACATATCTGCATTGAACTAAAAGACATTTGCGGAAAGAGACAATGACATGGTTAAATTGCATTAGCTAATATCTTCCCATTTCAGCTAAGACATGCTACATATGCGTATTTCTCCTAAATCAAGCCTTGTGTAAAATGCTAACTACATGGTTACATTACATTATCTATCTGAGCATTTAAGGTAAGACATGCTACATATCTGCATTGAACTAAAAGACATTTGCGGAAAGAGACAATGACATGGTTAAATTGCATTAGCTAATATCTTCCCATTTCAGCTAAGACATGCTACATATGCGTATTTCTCCTAAATCAAGCCTTGTGTAAAATGCTAACTACATGGTTACATTACATTCTCTATCTGAGCATTTAAGGTAAGACATGCTACATATCTGCATTGAACTAAAAGACATTTGCGGAAAGAGACAATGACATGGTTAAATTGCATTAGCTAATATCTTCCCATTTCAGCTAAGACATGCTACATATGCGTATTTCTCCTAAATCAAGCCTTGTGTAAAATTCTAACTACATGGTTACATTACATTCTCTATCTGAGCATTTAAGGTAAGACATGCTACATATCTGCATTGAACTAAAAGACATTTGCGGAAAGAGACAATGACATGGTTAAATTGCATTAGCTAATATCTTCCCATTTCAGCTAAGACATGCTACATATGCGTATTTCTCCTAAATCAAGCCTTGTGTAAAATGCTAACTACATGGTTACATTACATTCTCTATATGAGCATTTAAGGTAAGAAATGCTACATATCTGCATTGAACTAAAAGTAGACATTAGCGGGGGGAAAATATATGGTTAAATTGCATCCTATAGCTGAACATTACGCTAACATTTTAAAACTACAGTGGCAATTGTCAAAATAATTAACCATGTTGTGCACAAATACTCACCAACGAGATAACCAGGGGGCATTTGTCTTTCCTCAAACTGTCTCCACAGGGACGACAGAGAGAGGATTCGGGCATCATGACAAGCTCCTCCAAAATTCGCACACACATGCATAATCCTCATCTGTGCGTCACAAACATACTGCACGTTGAGGCTATGAAAATGTTTGCGATTTCTGAAGGGCGAGTCATCAATTGGAGCACGCAGCGCAATGTGGGTACAATCTATGGCTCCCAAGACATTGGGCATTTGAGCAATATCAAAGAATTCCCGCTTCAGGCGCCTCCAATCACCATCATTCTGTGGGAATCCTATGTATTGCTTATTGATACGTACCATGGCGTCCAGAAAGTTATCAAACACCACAGAGAATGTACCTTGAGCCAGGCCATGCATGTACAGTTCTCCGGTTTTAAAACTCCCAGAGGCCAGGATGTATAGACAGCTTAGCATCCTACTCATGGCGGGAACAGCAGTCCTTATTCTTATACGTGGCTCCAAATGAGGTTTAAGAAGATCGTAAAGGCCAATGAGCTGTTCACGATCGAGCCGATACTTATCAAAAACCTCAAAGTCGCTCATGTTTTCCAAGGTGGGTCTCACCCTGTAGACACGAGGACCTCGAACCAGATGACCCCTTTGTCTCAGTCTGAGCCGCCGAGGCTGCCTGATTCGACCAACAGCTAGTTCGCCAATAGCAGCACCAGCAGCGTCTACCATGTCATCATCATCCATCTTTCAAAACAGCGTAACAAGGTAAGCACTTGATCTGATGTGGATCACAAGTGATGCATTGGCCATGTTGTTTGGGGGATTTATAGTACAATTAGTCCAATGTTAGTGAGTTTGTAATGATTGCTGATTGTATTCACCTGTTTGTATGTGAGCGGCGCGAATGCATTCACAGTGGGCGTTTATTTGTTGTTTGCTGAAATGTTATTTTCAAACAATGATTCTCAATGTGAAAGTGTCAAATATCACACATACAGTGCATGTTTGTAATGTTTGTTCATATGCGTAATCAATATTTCTTAAACGCAATCTTATAGTAACACGCACACGTCCAGGCTAACATGAATGAAAGTGCATAGTTGTGTATAATGTGCATCGAATGTGATCGATCAATGTTGCTGCAATATTGTTTGTAAACGATAAAGTAACAGCTGCCATCTGTAGTATTGTATATATAAGTGATTGCCGAGCTGTCAATATTGTACGCGTCCCTTTAAAATCGCAATAATAATTCCGAACTTCCCGTCTGTCATCTGTAGTATTGTATATATAAGTGATTGCCGAGATGCCAATATTGTATGCGTCCCTTTAAAATCGCAATAATAATTCCGAACTTCCCGTCTGCCATCTGTAGTATTGTATATATAAGTGATTGCCGAGCTGTCAATATTGTATGCGTCCCTTTAAAATCGCACTAATGCTGAATAACTTCCGGCTGTCATCTGTAGTATTGTGTATATATAAGTGATTGCCGAGCTGTCAATATTGTATGCGTCCCTTTCAAATCGCACTAATACTGAATAACTTCCGGCTGTCATCTGTAGTATTGTATATATAAGTGATTGCAGAGATGTCAATATTGTATGCGTCCCTTTCAAATCGCACTAATACTGAATAACTTCCGGCTGTCATCTGTAGTATTGTATATATAAGTGATTGCCGAGATGTCAATATTGTATGCGTCCCATTCAAATGGCACTAATACTGAAGAACTTCCGGCTGTCATCTGTAGTATTATATATATAAGTGATTTGCGATCTGACAATATTTATTAATTGTCCCATTGAAATCGCCTTAATAATGCTGTTCCAAACTGTTGTTTACGTATATGTTGTATTGTAGTATTGAGTGTTAAAGTTCCGAAAGGGGCGGTACAGTCGTGAATCTGTGATGTGTATGGTTGAATCTTCTAATGACGTCATGATATTATTAACCTGCCTATGTAGTTCTGAAATCCTCATTGTGTTGTTTTATTGTGCTACATTGTTATTGTGTGCTGAATAAAATCTAAATGTGTGCTTTGTGGTTGCGTGATGGGTGATGCGTGTTATGTACATGTACGTATATATTGTGATTGTGTCCCACATATGCTGACTTCTATATAGCGGTCTGGCATTGTTGTTCCTTCCCATAAAGTGACATCTGTAATCTGGTGTACGTAATTCCTAATGGTTTCTGGTGATGGAATCATGATGTTAAAAGTACAGTAAAATCCATATGTTGTGTTTTGTGATTCCTCTAGAGAATGTAATGTGTTTTTCCCCCATCATTTGAATGCACATGTATGAGTGAATGTTAAAAGTAATGTATGTGCATCCATGAGTGATCATGTGTTAAGCCTATGTAGATATGCTGTTGCTGCAAGCATATGAGTTGAATAACTGAAATGCAATAATAAAGGTAAATGAGAATTGTTTCCCATTGTGTAGTGTTTGTGAATCCTGAAAAGTTGACATTATTTTTGTGTCCGTTTAAATGTAATATTTTTAAAACAAAAATGTTGTTACTAGTGATGTTGATTTGTAGTTGATGTAATATAAAAGTCTGAAAGAATTTAATGGTGTTGTGAATATTCAAACAGTAAAATCCATAAATCCACCATAGGGAAATAGTCATTTCTTGATCTATTTATCATAGCTGGGTCTAACGCATGAAATCATGTCTTTTCTAGCGCTGGTATTTGGAGTTTTTCTGTCTACGATATTTGCGTGCGTTAGGGAAATGAGGGTTTCGCGTGCACGAGCACGTCTTCCCAATAGAAGTCAATGGAGGCTCTAAAAATTGGTCATTTTTTTTTCTAAGACTGGTTTTCATCGTAAAGTGAGTGACGTCATGAGCTTTTGTGAAAAAGTAACTAAATCGTGTTCTTTTTGTAATAAATAAATATTTTGTGTATGTCATGTGGTGTATATTGTTTGTATGCATCGATGAGTGTATGTTTGTGATAATGTTATTAGTTAGATGTAGGTATATGAGGGTCTTTTCCCGTGTGTCAATGTAAGTCAATGGGAAAATGGATTTGTGTTGTTTTTTTTTCAAACACCCGAAATCTCGCAACTTTAATCCTTTGTATTTTGATGAAAAATTATTAAATATGAAAAATAAACATAGTGTAGTGTTTGTATGACTGTAAGTGTAGTTTGTGTAATATTTTTGATTTGATTCGTGGATCTTTTTTTTGTCGGTATATGTTTACTACTGGGTCTGAGGTGTCGGTAGAAATGTGAGCGTTAGGTTTTTTTGGAGTGTCGGTAACTGAACTCTAAATACCGGAGTCCGTAAGAAACCCGCGTTAGGAGCCTCTAACGCTGGTTTTCACGGCTAACGCCGAACTCCAAATCTAGGCCAAAATAAACCCCTAAACCGCAGTTCCCTGACATCGCTGACACTAACTAAACCTATTAACCCCTAAACCGCCGCCCCCCACATCGCCAATACTAAACCTATTAACCCCTAAACAGTTGCCCCCCATATCGCAAAAACAACCTTAATTAAAATACGTTAACCCCTAAACCTAACACTCCCTAACTTTAACATAATTAAAATATACATAAATTAAAGTTACAATTATTAACTAACTCCCTATTTAAAAATAAATCCAAACTTACCTGTGATATAAAAATAAAACCTAAGCTAGCTACAATATAACTATTTACTAACTACAAAGTTAAAATAAATACAAACTTACCTGTGAAATAAAAATAAAACCTAAGCTTACACTAATAAAACCTAACATTACTAAAATAAAAACCTAACATTACTAAAAATAAAAAACCTAACATTACTAAAAATAAAAAACCTAAAATTACTAAAAAATTAAAACTACAATTACAAAAAGTAAAAAATACTAAAATTACAAAAAATAAAAAACTACCATTACAAAAATAACAAACAAAATTATTCAAAACAATAAAAATTACCCCATTTAAAAAAAAAACACCACAAAATAAAAAAACCCTAATCTATAATAAACTGCCAAGGGCCCTTAGAAGGGCATTTTGTAGGGCATTGCCCTAAAGTTAACAGCTCTTTTGCAAAAATATAAAAAACAAACACCCCCTAACATTACAAAACCCCACCCTCTAAACCCACAAAATAAAAATAAACCTAATCTACCTATCGCCCCAAAAAGGACATTTGTATGGGCATTGCCCCTAAAAGGGCATTCAGCTCTTTTTCGACCCATTAAAAGAAAAAATGCCTAATCTAAAAACAAAAACAAAAAAATCCCATTATAAAAAAATAACAAAAACGAAATTATCCAAAATAATAAAAATAATTCCTATTCTAAAAAAAACACCCACAATAAAAAAAAAGATCTATAATAAACTACCAATAGCCCTTAAAAGGGACTTTTGTAGGGCATTTTCCTAAAGTTAACAGCTCTTTTGCTAAAAAATTACAACAAACACCCCCTAACATTACAAACTCCCACCCGACCCAAACTCACAAAATAAAAAAAAACCTAACTAAAAAAAAACTAATCTATCCATTGCCCTGAAAAGGGCATTTGTATGGGCATTGTCCTTAAAAGGGCATTTGTATGGGCATTGTCCTTAAAAGGGCATTCAGTTATTTTACTGCCCTTAAAAGGGCATTCAGCTCTTTTTCGGCCCATTAAAATAAAAGTCCAAATCTAAAAAAAAAAACACCCTAAAAAAATACCTAACACTAACCCCAAAATCGTTACTCACAGTTGCTAAAGACCGGCGAAAGATCTTCATCCCAAATCAGGACCTCCATGTCAGACCAATGGAACTCCGCCGGGACCCTCACCTCCGTGCCAACACCGACCACTCCGCCTCCACTGGGATGAAGATAGAAGATGCTGGTCCCTCGATGGATACAGATGGAGCCACCTGGATGAAGATGCTTTGCCACTGGGATGAAGATCTTTTGTCGGACTATCAGCAACTGTGAGTATCGATTTTGGGGTAAGTGTTAGGTATTTTTTTTTGTGGTGGTTTTTTTTTTTTAGATGAGGGCTTTTTTTATTTTAATGGGCTAAAGAAGAGCTGAATGCCTTTTTAAGGGCAATGCCCATACAATTGCCCTTTTCAGGGCAATGGGTATATTAGGATTTTTTTTATTTTGTGGGTTTGGGGGGTGGGGGTTTGTAATGTTAGGGGGTGTTTTTTGTAATTTTTTTTAGCAAAAGAACTGTTAACTTTTGGGCAATGCCCTACAAAAGGTCCTTTTAAGGACCCTTGGTAGTTTATTATAGATTAGGTTTTTTTTATTTTGGGGTGGGGTTTTTCTTAAATGGGGTATTTGAATAGCAATAATTTTTATTGTTTTGGATAATTTCGTTTGTTATTTTTTGAAACGGTAGTTTTTAATAAAATTTTGTAATTTTAGTGTTTATTATTTTTTGTAATTGTAGTTTTAATTTTTTAGTAATCTTAGGAGTTTTTTATTTTTTGTAATGTTAGGTTTTTTATTTTTAGTAATGTTAAGTTTGTTTAGTTTAAGCTTAGGTTTTATTTTTATTTCACAGGTAAATCTGTATTTATTTTAACTAAGTAGTTAGTAAATAGTTATATTATAGCTAGCTTAGGTTTTATTTTTATTTCACAGGTAAGTTTGTATTTATTTTTAAATAGGTAGTTAGTTAATAATTGTAACTTTAATTTAGGTCTATTTTAATTATGTTAAAGTTAGGGAGTGTTAGGTTTAGAGGTTAATACAGTTTAATTTAGTCTGTTGCGATGTGGGGGTCAGTGGTTTAGGGGTTAATAGGTTTAGTTAGTGTTGGCGATGTGAGGGTCAGTGGTTTAGGGGTTAAAAAGGCTTATTTAGTGTTGGCAATGTTTTGGAAAGGTGGTTTAGGGGTTAATAAGTTTCGTTTGTGTTGGTGATGTTGGGGAACTGCGGTTTAGGGGTTAATAGGTTTAGTTAGTGTCGGCGATGTTGGGAAATGTTGGTTTAGGGGTTAAGAGCTTTATTTAGTGATTTAGTTAGTGTCGGCGATGTCGGGGATCTGCGGTTTAGATAAGAACAATGAAAAATTCTGAATATGAATAAAGAATGGATCTGAAAATTTGGAAACTGATTTATTAATTTTTGGAATTTTTGGGGATTTTAGTTATGGTACCAATTCAAAAATTCGGATTCATTTGAATCTCCAAATTGGCAAAAATTGGTCCGAAAACTAAATTCGGCCAAAACGAATTGCATATGTCTAAGCCCTACGCTAGTAGGCTGCTATTTACAGGATAAAAAGATACAACAGGCAAGTCAGTACAGAGTCAGATGTGGGAGCCTCACTGGAAATTATATAATGTTCCCTTTTAGAGAACTTTTTATAAGCTCCCACATCTGACGATATCATAGTGGAGCCGAGGAACTTGTTGCTTATTTTAACTGTGTCTGACTGCTGGCAGCATCCTAGTTCAGAGGAAGGAAATTCACCTGTCACTGGAACTTTGCTGACCGGACAAATCGTTTCACGGAGGGCGGAGGTGTATGGGTAAACAGGCATTCTGCCGACCTTTGTTCACTCAGCACTTCACTGTTTTTATATAGAAATATATATTTAAAAATAGATAGAAATTTTCTTCTATTTGAAGAACATTAAAATGTAAAATATGCAGAATTACATTTGGGTTAGCGCAGCTTGTCTAATTCTTGTCGGGTTAGCACGAGAGCTACAAGTGTTAGGTTTCTTTTTCAGTTTGCGCACTACTTTGAAGTCTATATGGAGAAAAATATAACGCAGTCCTGATATCAAAAGTCCGGAAGTAGTCAGTAAACTATGTTAAGTACACTACATTAAGTACACTGAACACCTACTATTATATCTAAGCATGTTATAAAAGTAATTACATGGAATGTAGGGGGCAGAACATCTCCCATTAAGAGGAAGGCCATCCTTAAACATTTCAAATTCCAGAGGTCAGATATAGCTAGATATATATAGATATCTTGGAGGAAACACATTTAACTATAAAACATCAAAAACTAAAGCAGAAATGGGTAGGTGGTCTTATTAACTATGTATATGGCCAGAAGAACTAGTGGAATTGTTCTTCTATTCAGAAAGAACCTAAATTATTCTGTTGTGAAACCATTTTTAGATGCAGAGGGGAGGTTTCTGATTGTACAGTCTTAGAGGGTTTCCCTGTTGTGCTTGCTGGAGTTTACAGACCACATGACAAAAAGGTGGATTTTTGGCAGGCACTGCAAGAGAGGCTTTTGATCTTCTCTGATCAACGTATGGTTACTAGAGGGGATTTCAACATAGCTCCCCATTTTCCAGCAGATAGATTAGAAAACCTTGTTGTCTACGAATGAAAACATATCAAGCCTGTTTATTCTAAAAGAGACTCCATGATTCTTAAAAAGTTAATGAGAGCGCTGATGTTGAGAGATTTGTGGAGAGAGAGGATCCCTGATGCAAGAGACTATCTGTGTCCCTATTTCAAAAGATACTCTCTCTCACATCAATTTTTCTCTAGTTTCTGCGGAGTACAAAAAATGATGAGTGTGCATTGGTCCAGTAACTCTTTCTGATCATGCTCCTGTATATATTGAATTGGACATGACGAGTAGGGTGTCGAGAACATAACAATGCTAAAACTTTCTCCTACGGCAGTCAATTTACTCCTTGTTGAGGTAACAGGCTAAATTCTATAGGTTCTGTAACCAAAACAGGCAAATATCTGGCTCACATCACCAGGTTTTCACCTAAGTGTAACACCATATTAGCTATTAAAAAGGGTGGTGTTTTACTAACAAGTGAAGTAAATATTCAAAAGGCAATTAATGACAATTATAGCAATCTTTACAAAGACCAGGTTATAGAATCATCCACCAAGTTCAAATTATGGGATGACAGTTACCCTCCTTGCCAGGGATTCAGTTACATACCTTAAATGCACAAATTACAGTGCCTGAGGTTCAAATTTGATTAAGGGGACATGCCGGTCAAAATTTAAATGCACATAGATTAATTACATATTTGAATAGAAACAAATTTGCAATATACATACATTGGCAAAAATGCTTCTAGTACAAGTTAAATAATGTTTTAATGTCAATATTTTCTCTGTGCACCAGCATTTTAAACACTGTAGTCACTGGGGCTTGTATCATGTCAGGAATGATCAAATTGAGTCATTACCAGATGTACAAGCACCTTAGGCTCTCTGAGCAAGTGCTGTGTTTAAAATGCTGGTGCACGGGGCATACTTAGATACACTTTTGAAACAGCTATAGCTTTTATTAGAAGCATTTTTGCTAATACATGTATATTGCAAAAATGTTTCTATTCAAAACTGAAATGCATCCATGAGGATTCAAATTTTGGCTGGAATGTCTCTTTAAGGATCTTCCAACCAAAAAGCACCAGGGTCAGATGGTATATTAAGTGAACTGTATAAGATTTTGAAAGTAAAAATTGCAGATATTCTAACGAGTTTATTTAACAGAAATATGGAGGGAAAGTTTGAATTATCTCAAAGATTCCCTGAAGCTAATATGTGTTATACCCAAATCAGGTATGGATCTTCTGTGGTCTGGTTCATATTGTTCATATTACTTCTTAATACCATTTATAAAATATTTACTAAATTACTTGCAAATAGATTGGCATTCCTCATACTAAATAGAATTCATCTGGATCAGATGGGTTTTGTATATATAAACACATAAGTACACATGTATACACATATTTAGACACATATACACACACAAAGACACACATATACAGTATATATATATATATATATATATATACACATATACATATACATACATATAGACACCTTCAACAGTTAGGGCACTAGGTTATTTGCAGGCTAGGGTGTTACCCTTTAGGAAAAATTGGGAGTCATATTTATCTATTCTGCCACAATACACACAGAAACAAATCCTATATCCGTTAAAGAACTCTAATTATATTTTATCAACACAGACAGTTTAGAGGGGTATGGAGGTTGGACTTTTAAACAAATCTCATATAGTGCATACAGAGTTTACATTGAATGGGGATAATGACGCTGGGGGGGGAGGCTCCTGGGTAAAGAAAAACGTGGGATGGTAAAAATGTGGTTTATTGCCTACTACTAGTTAGTATTAGATGGTTATAGGACTTATACAAATTAGACAAAAAGGAAAAACAGTGTGGTTGCTATATTGGCTGCTTTGATGCTGAAGTCAGACTTTCTCTCTTGACCCAAGTGGTTGATCATATGGCAAATCCTTGTCAAATTGCCCACTACATTTGAGTTGCTATAAATGATCTCTTGCAAATGTCTAAAGGACTCCAGACATATACAAGGACGAAGAGGGAAGGGATGGTTATGCCAGTGTGAGAGGTTTTACAAGGTATTATTTAAATTTATTGTGCTCTAAAATGTCTAATGTACTTAATACTGACGTCTAGATTATGAGTTTTGCATTATAAATGAAAAAGCCTCATAACGCTGCTTTTTCATTACCGCTGCTATTACGAGTCTTGTAGGTACAGCTGTACCGCACACTTTTTTGGCCATCATGCAACGTAACTGCCGTACTTTTTAAAAAGTCCTTTTTCAATGGGAGTTCCATAGCGCCGGTATTACGAGTTTGCCTGTCCGGCCAAAAAGTGAGCGGTACTACAAGATTCGTACCGTAAACTGAAAGTCAGTAGTTATGGGTTTTGTGCTACAAAGCTGTAGCATAAAACTCATAACTAAAGTGTTAAACACCCCTATCTAAGCCCTATCTACCTATTAACCCTATCTACCTATTAACCCCTATCTAAGCCCTCCCACATCGCAAACACTAAAATAAAATTATTAACCCCTAATCTGCCGCTCCGGACATCACCGCCACTATAATAAACATATTAACCCCTAAATCGGCGTACTCTAACACTAGTTAAATATTATTAACCCCTAATCTGCTGCCTCAATGTCTAATACTATACTAGTATTAACCCCTAAACCTAACCCTAAGTCTAACCCTAACATCATTAACTAAATAATTACTATTTATAACTAAATACTTACCTATAAAATAAACCCTAAGCTTGCTACAATATAACTAATAGTTATATTGTATCTAGCTTAGGTTTTATTTTTATTTCATAGCTAAGTTTGTATTTATTTTAACTAGGTAGACTAGTTAGTAAATAGTTATTAACTATTTACTATCTAGTTAAAATAAATACAAATTTACCTGTAAAATAAAACCTAACCTGCCTCACACTAACACCTAACTAACATTGCACTACAATTAAATAAATTACATTAATTAAATACAATTAAATAAATTACAAAAAAAATAAACAATAAATTACACAAAATAAAAAAGAAATTATCAAATGTTTAAACTAATTACACCTAATCTAATAGCCCTATCAAAATAAAAAAGCCCCCCCCTCCAAAAAAAAAAATAAACTAGCCTAAACTAAACTGCCAATAGCCCTTAAAAGGGCCTTTTGCTGGGCATTGTCCCAAAGAAATCAGCTCTTTTACCTGTAAAAAAAGATACAAACAACCCCCCCAGCAGTGAAACCCACCACCCACACAACCAAACCCCCCAAATAAAATCCTATCTAAAAATCCTAAGCTCCCGATTTCCCTGAAAAGGGCATTTGGATGGGCATTGCCCTTAAAAGGGCATTTAGCTCTTTTTCTTTGCCCAAACCCCTAATCTAAAAATAAAACCCACCCAATAAACCCTTAAAAAAACCTAACACTAACCCCCGAAGATCCACTTACAGTTTTTGAAGACCGTTTTTTGGCGTCCCTTGAATTCCAATTGACTGATAGAATTCTATCAGCCAATCGGAATTAAAGGTGAAAAAATCCTTTTGGCTGATGCAATCAGCCTATAGGAATGAGCTTCAATCCTATTGGCTGATCCAATCAGGCAATAGGATTGAGCTTGCATTCTATTGGCTGATTAGTTATATTGTAGCAAGCTTAGGGTTTATTTTATAGGTAAGTATTTATTTTTAAATAGGAATTATTTAGTAAATGATAGTAATTTTTATTTAGATTTATTTTAATTATATTAAGGTGTTAGGGTTAGGGTTAGACTTAAGTTTAGAGGTTAATTTATTTATTAATTTATTTATTTAGTGTTAGTGATGTGGGAGGCCAGAGGTTTAGGGGTTAATAACTTTAGTATAGTTGCGGCGACAATGTTGGGGGCGGCAGATTAGGGGTTAATAAATTTATGTAGGTGGCAGCGACGTTGGGGGGGCAGATTAGGGGTTAATAACTGTAGGTAGGTGGCGGCGATGTCGGGGGCAGCAGATTAGTGGTTAATAAGTGTAATGTAGATGTTGGCGATGTCGGGGGCGACAGATTAGGGGTGTTTAGACTCGGGATTTATGTTAGGGTGTTAGGTGTAAACATAAATTTTCTTTCCCCATAGGAATCAATGGGGCTGCGTTACGGAGCTTTTCGATCCTTTATTGCAGGTGTTAGGCTTTTTTTTTAGCCGGCTCTCCCCATTGATATATATGGGGAAATCGTGCACGAGCACGTAAAACCAGCTCAAAGCAGCGCTAGTATTTGTGTGCGGTATGGAGCTCAACGCTGCCATATTGCCCGCTAATGCCGGGTTTTTGCAAACCTGTAATAGCTGCACTATTAAAGGTGAGCGGTGGAAATAACTTGCAAGTTATTACCTAGCCGCTCATAACGCAAAACTCGTAATCTGGCCATGAGTTTGTAATTCTCCAACCAAATTAAAGATATATTAAAAACAAAACAAAAACAAAACAAAAAAAGAATGAAAAGAAGACAATTAAAATAAAGCATTATAATACGAAAAAAAATATATATATATATATATATATTGTGAAAGTTGCTCAATTAACTATAGGCTCAATAACAGGACTTAATTAAATAAATATGTATCTACTTGAATTCAGCATTATTCTGAATGTATGTCATGCTATATGTTTATAACACTGATTAGCACCACAAGTATTGACATTGTAATAAAACACCTGCTGAAGATACTATAGTGACTACCTATGTAGCTGTAGCAATCATAAACATGGATATATATTTTAGCTAGAAATATATCTATTTTTTAATATATATTCTACTAAATCTGTAGTCACTTCTTTGTTAAAGGAGAAATATTATTTTCTCTATCATTATGAACAGTTGAGATGTTCATTTGTCAGTTTTGTCAGAGGCTGCTTTTGGATTTGCACAGATTTTAGTGTTTCACTTGCAGAAGAGGATATTTTTTTCGGAATACCGAAAAGCAGCCTTCCGCATTCGGCAGTGAACGAAACAGCCGAATGCACATCTCTAATAAACAGCTCATGGGAACTATTTATAGAGGTCCTTGAATAAGTTCTACATAGCTTGAATATTGTAATTTTTTATTATGGTTGTTATTGACTTTATCTTAAAGGCACAGTAAACAATGTGACATTTTTATACACAATGTTTAGTTTGTGTGTAATTTAGCTATGAATATAGAAGAATTTCTAATTCCCAGAATTTTCAAGGCACCTTGCTGACTTCATAAGGCTAACTCTGTTACATATCTTGACCTAATTGGCTTCAACTGATACCGACTGCTAAACAATGCACTTTATACTAACATTATGACCATGGCAACCCTTGTTATGTGCAAACTAAAGCCCAGATTGGCTCCTTCAAACAAGGAAAATGTTGGTTGGAGTTTTGCTATTGATATTGTAGTAAAAAAGCATGTTTATTTGTTTTAAAAATGTTTAGACTTGGCTGATATGTTATTCTACAGCAACACGATAGAAATGTCTTGCAATTGCATGCTTTTTTAAAATAGAACTTTGTCTTTAATTTGAGGTTATATTGTCATTTAATATACTAGCAGAAATGTTATTTTTCTGCCTTTTAAATGCATGATGCATGCGGAATGAATATAAAATTTAAGCTTGCAATACATATAAACATTATTACAATGATATACTATGCATCTTCCTTTATGCAACACGTGTCTTGCTATTCAGGTAGAAAATTCTTTATTCAAACTTCTTGAGACCGGAAAAGGTTTGGATTTTGGAATATTTCCAAATGAATAGAATATAATGAGAAAAAGCAGAAGGATGAGGGAATAAGAGAAAATAAACCAACAAAAATAGGGGAAATGGTTGAGCAACTGCATTTAAAAAAAAAAATCAAACCAAATTTTATATACTTTTTTTATACAATATATTCATAATCCATGCTCCAGGTTTATAAAAATACATTACTGTCTGGTAACAAACTCTGCTGCTATTAGATGATATATTACTGAAATCTGGTTTCTAAGACATGTTTAGAGTATTCTCAGCTAACATATAATTTATATTATCCTATTAAGGACATTATGTTTGTCAACTGCTAAATTTGCTGGAAGATGTTGCAGTAGTTTACACTGTGGTTACATTTGGCTGTGCATTGTTTTACGTGAAAAAAAAAGTCTTTATTGGGTTGTTTAGCAAATGTGATTTTCTCCAAACAAATGTACTATTCTTGGCAGAGTTTCTTATTTCAGAATTTGTACACAATAGCACATCTGTTATGATGCAGAATATATATATATATATATATATTTTATCCCTTGGCTTATTTCTTCCACGTTAGCACCCGCAGAGACATTTTAACACTGAATCATTTGCAAACCACATGTGCTATGAGTGCAGAAATTAGATCCTTGAATTATGAGTTTTTCCCCAAATGGCCGGTTGTGGCAAGCAGGGGTGTTAGCTCTACGTATGTTTAGCAATACAATTCATATGCAGGCTGTATATCTATAATAAGTGTCTTTTTTAGTGCACAGCCAGAGGTCTGTCCTAAGTTTACATAATGTTGCAGCTGTAATATAAATAGACAGAATAGATCAGCATTTTACAGTATCACAACGTAATTAGTTTGTAAGCCTGCAGTGAAAGACAATCTGTTGCAGATCAAAATACAATAAGCAAATGTAAACTGTCTTATTGGGACAGAAAAGATAGACTAATAGCCTGTTAATGTGTAAACTGTTGATAACATATTAGTTAAAGTGATACTAAACCCACATTTTTTCTTTCATGATTCAGATAGAGGGGTCTATTTATCAAAGCGTCAATCTCAGTGCATTTGCCGGCGTCAATACGCTCATCAGACATCGCTGATGCTGATCTGAATACGATCCACCTATTTATCAAAAAAGCTGTCAAAAAGACTTGTGTCAAGTACAGTGCGAAGAGCATTGGACTGTTGTTAACTAACAGTCATAAATGTCGCGGTTATTCGGGTTTTCCAAACTTTATTTATACCATTTCATAACTGTCCATGAACAAGTACATTTCTCTAAAGCTAATCTTTTATTTTTCAACTGATAATGTCCAATAAATAGCTACATTTATACCTCAACAAACAATATCTCATAGAAAGTTATTTTTATATTTATTTGTTATACAAAAAAAATCTGTTATATGATACTTTCACATAAATGAATGTGTATTTGTATTTCTAGAAGTTATAATATGCTTTTATCTATTTTTTTTTATAAATGATAATTAATGCTAGAATTTGTACATATATATTTGCACTTACTTGTATATATATATATATATATATATATATATATATATATATATATATATATATATATATATATATATATATGTGTGTGTGTGTTATGTCAGAAATCTTTTTTAAACATATTTACTTTTCCCTAAATTCCTTTTTTTTTGTTCTAAACAATGTTTTCTTTCATATCTCTGTGTTTATTTATACCACTATATGTACTGTATATAGTGTAATCTTATTATTTTTCTGAGCAGGAATAATTGCAAATATATCATGTAATCAGAGTATCATATGTACTTATTTGCAATCAATGGATATTTTAAGAGCTGGGACAGTTTTCTCTCTGTACCTGTGTAACCCCTCCTGATTGCAATCTAGTTTTAAAAACCACCCCTACACAGGTGTTATAAAATGGGCTGGCATAAAAGATGACATTTCTTAAAGGAAAATAAATTCATGAGAAGGAAGAAATGCATGTTGGTTATGCAAAACTGGGGAATGGGTAATAAAGGAATTATCTTTCTTTTTAAACAACACAAATTCTGGTGTTGACTGTACCTTTAAGATTATATTGAATCAAACATCAATTTGAATTTTAAAATACTTGTCTGAAATATTACACTGCGTGTCCTAATGTCAGCATCAAAGTTTATCTTTAATTCTAAATTCACATATACATACTTTCAAAGTATAATGCACAATGTAACAAATGGCACTTACAAGTTCTGATGAGTGATCAATGACACAAGTATCGAACAATTTGATTTGTTAGTGATAGTTTAAAATGTATCTTTGAATCATATTGGCTGATTTCCTAAATCATGTGATTATGCATATTCCAATCAAAAATGGTTGAGAAATTCACTAGTGCATGGGTTGTTTAGGAGTTTGCATCATAATTGGTGAGAAAAGTGTTGCGTCAAAATTGGTGCAAAGTGGAGAGTGTAACTTGTATTACATGGCTTAAACATGGTGCACATAGATTTTTCCCAAAAAATAAAAAGAAAGTTAGCTATATTATGCTGTGTATTTATTTCATCTATTAGTGCAACAAGTTTGGGGCAAAACTTTTCAACAAATTTGTAGAAATAATATTGTCCCCTTGCTTTGTAATGAGAGACAAATTTGTAGCATAATCCATAAGTAGTAGTGTATTTTTCATTTGTATCCCTATATCTACTAGTGCACCAAATGTGGAGCAATAATATTGTTTGAGTTAAAAAGGGTATACAATTTTAATAGAGTTTCTAATTTATTTTTATTTAGTAATATACTTCATTCTCTTGCAGCATCGAACATAAGCTTTCTGTGTTTTCAAACTCCCATTAACTTCTATGGCATCCGCGACCTGAAGGGTGGCGGATTGAAAGCTAGGTACGCTGCATCGGAATAGACCCGAACGTACCTGTTAAACGTTTGATAAATTTGGAAAAGGTTCAAATAGAGTCGAATCTGAATTTGAAACATCTATAATGATGCAAGCATCAATCTGAGTCGGATTGAGATCTCGGGATCGTATATTACATCACAAATTTCAACATTTGCCGATCTTGATGCTTTGATTAAGGTAGTAATACCGAAACGTCACTGCTGTTCAGGGCCACCATCAGGGGGTGACAGGGGTGACTCCTGTCAGGGGCCCAATGGGCAAGGGGGGGCCCATGAGGCAAGAACTAAAAAAATAAAAAAATAAAAAAAATATTTTTTAAAATTTTGCCAGCCACCAGTGGGTACTACAGCAGAGTGCTAATTGAGCATGGAAAATGTTATTACAAGGAGTAAAGTATTAGTATTTGAGAGGATTTTTGAGTGTGCACTAAACCACTATGCACAGTGTGAGACACATTAGGCTTTTTGTTTGTATAGTGTGTGCCTGAGTCAGACAGCAGATCACTTTCATTTGCAGAGGAGGTAGGACTTACTTAGCAAATGTTTTTTATTTCTTTGTGCAATTTCGGATTGTAACTTCAGTGTGGTAGTAGTTGTATGGTGGGGTCAGGGGTCCTTAAAAACACATTTTTTAGCAATATGTAGCAGTGTATTTATGATTATTTGACAATGCTGTAGAAATATATTCTATATTTAAAGCCATGTAGAAATGTTTCCTCCTCAATACACAAATGGTAGGTGCCCTTTTGGCAGATATTAGTTTTTTTTATTACTATATATATATTTTCATTACATTCCAGTTTACTGCCCCTTTATGCAAGGACTTTCCAGATGCAAGGAGGCATTTTATCTAAGAGTTTTACATCTGCATAAAATGTTACTCTCAGACTAAGATTGCTCAGTGTTTGAAATGAGACAGGTTAACAACACTGTTCAGTTTACACTACAGCTGACTTAATTTTGAAATACATACCAACAAGCCTAAATCCTGCATTAAACCAGATCTAATGGTTTGAGTACCACAGCTTATGGTTCCACCAAGACAATATAGAGTACAGCATTTTCAAAATACATAAGTACAGCTGACAGATGGGAACATTTGTACACTATATTTGAAGTGGTGCTCTTGGTTGGGAAAAAACAAACTAACATATGTCAACCTTTTAAAAGTACTTTTCTTCATCTAGCCATCTACCCAGATCATTAATGTACAATTTTGAATTCACAAAATTATTTTTGTTTACACATTTACAAATATGATTCTTTAAAAAGTGTTCTCTTAATTTCTGCAAATTTTTTATCATGCATGTCACACACTGTTGATTTAAGGGATGCAAGGTGCATAAATGTTTCCTCCTGTGAGTGTTTCTGTGGGTGTCTGTGTTTATGTCTTTGTGCTTTGGTTTGTGTCTATGAGTGTGTATGTATTTTTTTCTGTGGGTCTCTCTGTGAGGGTGGGTGTGTATGTCTTTGTTGCATTTTCTGTGGATGTCTGTAAGGGTGTGCATATGCCTTTGAGCTTTTTCTATGGGTGTCTCTATGAGGGTGTGCGTATGTTTGCCTTTGTGTATTTTCTCTGGATGCCTCTGTGAGGGTGGGTGTGTATATCTGTTTTCTGTGGATGTCTTTGTAAAGGTGTGTGTATATTTATGTATGTCTGTGTTTTCTGTGGATGTCTCTGTGAGGGTGTGTGTTTTCTGTGGGTGTCTCTGTGAGGGTGTGTATATGTCTTTGTGTGTTTTCTGTGGATGTCTCAGTGAGAGTGTGTGTATGTATGTCTTTCTGTGTTTTATGTGGTTGTCTCTCTCTGTGTGTGTGTCTTTGTGTGTTTTCTGTGGGTGTCTCTGTGTGTGTATGTCTTTATGTGTTTTCTGAGGCTGTCTCTGTCTGTGTTTCCTTGGGTGTATGTGCAAGTTTGAGTTTGTGTGTGTGTGTCTATTGTCTGTTCCTTTTTAGGACATTTTGACCTTACTACTGATTATTCACATCTTTCTACAGACTTTGAGACTAATGAGACCTTTACGGAAGTCACCAATCCACCATTTAACCTTTAAATTATTGTTTAGTCAGTTCAGGGCCCTTCCTTTCAGCCACTGCATGCTGTTGTCATCATTTAGTTGGCATCTTCCTTTACAAAAAGATAATCAGAACTCCATATTTTGTTTTCTAAATCTCCTTTTTTTTTACAAAACTGTAGTCTACCTCATTACTTGTCAGGTCAATGTAATCAAGTGCTGAGTGTCTGTTTGGGTGTCTGTGTCTGAGTGTGTTTGTGTGTTTCTTTGCGTCTGCTAGAGTGTCTATATGTGAATCCTTATGTGTGAGTGTGTGTGTGTGTTTCAGTGTATGAGTGTGTCTGTGTGTTTGTATGTTACTACCTTTACAACATTTCCAAGTTTAAATAGACACTTAAGAATAAAGTGCATATACGTTTTAGTCACCTGGTCAAAAATTGCACATGTCAAAGGGGGGGGGGGGGGCCTGGTCAATGGTTAAGTCAGGGGCCCCAAAATTTCTAGTGGCGGCCCTGCTGCTGTTTATTGCTGTGCTATATTTGAATAAATGATTTGCTGCTACTCACTGTGGATTTCCATTTTGATAACAATCTCGCGGCAAATACGACGTGGAATTCAAGCATATTTTCAGTTGACGCTTTGATAAATAGACCCCAGAGCATGCAATTATAAGCAACTTTCTATTTTTACTCCTATTGTCAAATTTTCTCTTGTTATCTTTAAATAAAAAGCAAGAATTTAAGCTCACGAGCCGGCCCATTTTTTATTCAGAACCTGGGTTACGCTTGCTGATAGGTGGCTAAATATAAAATAACTCAACACACAGCCATTAATGTCTAAAAGTGAGTACATCCCTAAGTGTAAATGTCCAAATTGGGCCCAAAGTGTCAATATATTGTGTGTCCAAGATTTATTTTCCAGCACTGCCTTAACCCTCTTGGGCATAGAGTTCACCAGAGATTCACAGGTTGCCACTGGAGTCCTCTTTCACTCCTCCATGACAACATCACAGAGCTGGTGGATGCTAGAGACCTTGCGCTCCCCCACCTTCCATTTGAGGATGCCCCACAGATGCTCAATAGGGTTTAGGTCTGGAGACATGCTTGGCCAGTCCATCACCTTTATCCTCAGCTTCCTTAGAAAGGCAGTGGTCATCTTGGAGGTGTGTTTGGGCTCATTATCATGTTGGAATGTCACATTACATGTTGGTATTTATGGTTCCCTTAATGAACTGTAGCTCCCCAGTGCCGGCAGCACTCCTCACCCGGTTGCCGCACACACGCTTGACACCAGCTGAACCAAATATGTTTATCTTGGTCTCATCGGACCACAGGACATGGTTCCAGTAATCCATGTCCTTAGTCTGCTTGTCTTCAGCAAACTGTTTGTGTTTTCTTGTGCATCATCTTTAGAAGAGGCTTCTTTCTGGGATGACTGCTATGCAGACCAATTTGATGCAGTGTGCGGCATATGGTCTGAGCACTGACAGGCTGACCCCCCACCCCCTTCAACCTCTGCAGCAATGCTGGCAGCGCTCATACATCTATTACCCTAAGACAACCTCTGGATATGACGTTAAGCATGTGCACTCAACTTCTTTGGTCGACCATGGCGAGGCCTGTTCTGAGTGGAACTTGTCCTGTGAAACCGCTGTATGGTCTTGCCCACAATGCTGCAGCTCAGTTTCAGGGTCTTGGCAATCTTCTTATAGCCTAGGCCATCTTTATGTAGAGCAACAATTCTTTTTTTCAGATCCTCAGAGAGTTCTTTGCCATGAGGTGCCAAGTTAAACTACCAGTGACCAGTATGAGAGCGTTTGAGAGCGATAAAACCAAATTTAACACAACTGCTCCCCATTCACACTTGAGACCTTGTAACCCTAATGAGTCACATGACAATGGGGAGGGAAAATGGCTAATTGGGCCCAATTCAGACATTTCCACTTAGGGGTGTACTCATTTTTGTTGCCAACGGTTTAGACATTATTGGCTGCATGTTGAATTATTTTGAGAGGACAGCAAATTTATACTGTTATACAGGCTGTACACTCACTACTTTACATTGTAGCAAAGTGTAATTTCTTCAGTGTTGTCACATGAAAAGATATAATAAAATATTTACAAAAATGTGAGGGGTGTACTTTTGTGAGATACTGTATATATATATATATATATATATATATATATATATATATATATATATATATATATATATACACACACACAGACACACATACATACTCTTTGGAGCCCTATCCACTCAAATTATTTTTATTAATTTTTTAATATTTTATATTGTGTTTTACTGTTTCTTTACTGTAAATATTTTACATTCCAATGTTCTTCACATAGTAGAAAATGTTCTTATTATTTAAAAAATATATATTCCTATATACAGTATATTTGTATATATCTATACCTGTGTATATTCATATATAGATATAGATATATATTTTACTAAAAATTTATCAGATACATGAAATATAAATTTAAAAATAAAAAGACAATTTTCTTCTATGTGAAGAACATTGAAATTTAAAATATGTATAACTATTTTCAGGTTTAGCACTGTTGGTCTAACATGGTTTTAGGTTAGCGTGCAAGTGATAAGTGGGGTCTTTTTAAACCGCGCTCCATTCAATTCTATAGGGAGAATAAGTTAACGCTGTCACAATATCTGAAGTCCTGAAGTTAGCACACGTCAGGTTTCACTCGCAGGCAAAAAAATGTACTGTTTAATTTGATGTTTGAGCATAAGCAAAAGCGCCATTTGTAATCTGGCCCATGAAATTACAAGAAATTTGTGAATTCTTGCAATAAATTAACTTACAGGCCCAGTGTGAAAGCTTTCAAAATATATTAATACCTTGTTTGATGGAATTGTTTTTCAATGACCAATCTATACTCACCATTCTCTTTATTTGGAGGACCAAAGGCAGTCTTGTTACTGGAGTAGATAAGGCTAGCGGCTGTCATTATGTTAATACATTTTTTTGTTTTTCACTATATTATCTAACCCCCCTGAGGCCAAATAATGAAAAAAAATATATATTTCATTGTTGTAATTAAAAGAACACTAAACAGTAGGTTATATTTAATATAAGTAGTTTTTATAAGAATCATTCATTATTTTACACCTGCTCTAGCTCTAGGCAGTTTTTTGGCCATTCTCAGAAGAAGAAGCATTGTTCCATATACATTTATGAAAATTATATATATATATATATATATATATATATATATATATATATATATATATATATATATATATATATATATATATATGTGTGTGCATTGCACAGGGGTGCATTGCCTGGGCAGTGTACATTGTAACAATAGCATATGTTCACATTTTCAAAGTGAACATTTTATAAGTGAGGCATTAACATTAAAATTATACAAGAATTATACTCAGTACTCACCACAGTGCTGCTTATTAAGACAAAATGCTGCTTATTGACATGAAATGCACACTACATCAAGTTAACTTTCTCTCACTTCTACTTTCAGGTCCGTGAATAGATTTCCTGTCAATCTGCACACTATTCACTGCACTCTGGTGTCTTTTCCTCTCCTGCAACTCTCTTTCGGTACGTGAATAGATTCCCTGTCAATCTGCACACTATTCACTGCACTCTGGTGTCTTTTCCTCTCCTGCAACTCTCTTTTGTTATTTGTATATGTATATAGAGCAAATTATTTTAGGTTGTTATTTAGTCCTATATTTGTTGTACTGTTATCCAATCTCTTACTTTTAATGTTTTGTAAATTGCCATGTGATGCTCAATCCTTATCAATACTTGCTATTATTCTAAAATGTATAGCTGTCTTATGCCATAGTTTTAACCTCCTCCAAATTTTATTGTCTGTTTACTTAACATCTCACCCTGACCAGACCAGAAACTAACTTTCCAATTGTCCTTTCAAATTGTCTTTGATTAGCAATCAACTAAATTTAGTGGAATCAGCTGACTGCCCTGCCTGCAGTGCCGTAGCGTGGGGGGCCACAGGGGTGGTTGCCCCGGGCGCATAATTATGGGGGGCGCAAAGCCTCCACCAGACAGTAGACTGTGACAGTCAGTCCCAGACTCCAGTGGCACTTTGGCAACTTGGCAAGCAAAGGGAACAGGGATGATAAACATTCTAACAGGCGCCCTGCTGTTCTGTCTTGAGTCTCAAGTGTGAACTTCAATTGTCAGTGTCGTCAAGTGCTGCCTGTGAGTCTGTGCCTGTAAGTGACTCTAATCTGACTCTGTCCAACCGTTACCTGCTGACTAGCATTACTGTTTACGTCACTAGTTAGCACGGCGGGTCCTGACTCCTCCTACTCCCAGCGCGCAGGTCAGGAGGGACCGAGGGAGCAAGAAGTGGAGGAAGACTGTCTCTAGAGCATCGTGCCCGCCCGCGACTTTAAAAGGTAAGTAATGTGGGAGGATAAAGGGATATTGGTGGCTGAGAGCCTAAGGCTTGGACCGGGTGACTACCGTTATCTCCCTTGCCGCTTGTCAGTTATGCCATTGCTGGCTGAGGGACATCAATCTAACCCCTCCTCTTGCGTATCTGTACTTTATATCAGATATAGTTACAAGCACAATCCTATAGCATAAAGCCATAAATACAAACATACCCAGTAATAACTCGGTTAAGGTAACAGCTTGCAGTAAGGGGTGGGAAGGAACAGCCAACTGAAGCATCTGGATGAAGGACGCGGGGGCGGTTTCTAGAACAGCGCATTAATGGTGAGGTAGGCAGGGCTTACACTAATACACTAACATGGTGATTTAAATATGTTAATGGGGAGGGTATTGGCAATTGGGGGGCGTGGCTCCCGCTCACTCTTGTACTATATCTGATGTTAAACTTTATGTTGTCTGCTGAAAGGTTCGGTATCCGAGCTGAGTGATTAAGTTTGTGCAAGAGGTAAGTGATTCTGTGGGGTATATCTGGTGGGGTTGAAGTGTATTTGTCAGAGGTGTAACTAGAAACCACAGGGCCCAGGTGCAAGAATCTAAGAAGGGCCCCCCCCCCCCAAAAAAAAGTGAATTTTATACATATCTTTTTTTTTTTTTTTTTTACATTTAACACAGAAAAAAAATGTGAATCAGATTACATGTCTGCAAAAAGTGGTACCCTGTGCCCACAGTCTGACCCCCTATTACTGTATATAGTGACACTGTTTAACCCACCAGTACTGTATATAGTGAGACAGTGACACAGTCTGTAATCTGTCGGGGAGATGGCTGGCCTGACCCTACCTACCCCAGTACTTTATAAAGTGACGACAGTAGTCTGTGACATGGTCCAGCCCCCCGTACTGTATATAGTGGTACTGCATAGACTGACACTGTTTACCCCCCCCGCATGCTGTAGTAACAAGGTCTGTAATTTGCTGGTTCCACAAACATACACACACATACATGCATAAATAAACACACAGTCACAAACATACATACACACACACACACATAAACACCAATAGGTAAAACAGAAACACTAACCCTTGTAGTCAGAGACACTAGTCAAGCATCATATCACACTCACATGATATCAGTGCAGGCAGTGGCAGGTCAACATGGGGGCCCAGTCACAATTGCGAACTCTGCACCCCCTGTAGTTTCACCCCTGACTCTGGATGAATTTTACAGACACACACTTGGATTTTACAAATATTGGGACACATTTGTGTGTGTATCTATCTATCTATCTATTGGGTACTTATAGAGCACAAACTAATCACCTGTGAGGGTCTCAAGGCGCTAAATATATACAGTATATATATATATATATATATATATATATATACATATATATATATATACAGGTATACCCCGCTCATACAGCGGGTTAGGGACCGGAGCCCCGCTGTAAAGTGAAAAACGCCTTAAAGTGAAACAACCTTTCTTTTTACTTGTCAGTGTGTTTAAAAACTTGAAAACATGTTTGAACTAACATATATTAGGGGTGCAACAGTGCTATGTTTAGTTTAACACTCGCACAGTATTCAAATAGTATTCAATAAATACTGTACCTGTAAAATATTGACAATTACTGTAGTACAATTTGCCAGACTATAGCACTGAGACACAGATTGCACTGTAATTCTGTAAACAGAGTAAACTGCGCATAAGAAAATGGTGCCAATCACTTTTCTTGCAATCTCACGAAGAATACAGTACTGTTTCAAAATCCTTGTAGGTTGAACTTCAGCTTCACAAAGAGTTGTATTAGCGAAGCGCTGTAAAGTGAAGTGCTGTAAAGTGAGGTATACCTGTATATCAGTGACGTGCAGTGAGCTCAGAGGTTAGTGAGGCAGTGGCTATGATACGCCTGAGAAGCACATATATGAACCTAATAGTGGTAACTTAAATTTACAATTAATTTAGCCGGTTACAAAATAACTATTAGAATAGTATCTAATATCTTGTGTTTAAGCCTCTGCAGACAGTCCCCTTATCTCAGGGCTATTTATTTATTATCTATTGACTTGCATTTTAGCCAGTTAGTACTGTGTCCTGCACAACTCTACGGGAGAGGGCACAATGTTATCTATATGACACACATAAATTAGCAGTCTCTTGTGAAAAAGCTAATAAAAAAGCATGTGATAAGAGGCAATCTGTAGTGGCTTAAACATTCAGAAATTTAGAGATTAAATGGTTATAAAGTATATTAATATAGCAATGTTAATTGTGCAAAGCTGGGGAATGGGTTATAAAGGCGTTATCTAGCTTTTTAAATAATAGAGATTTTGGTGTAGACTGAATTCTGACCCAGGCAGGATGAAATACTTGCAAGCACACAAACAAGCCTTCCCATCAATCTGACCACATGTTAAAACCAGAAACTCTCTAATGCAACTAATGAATAAAAAATGCAGGGGATGACTGGCAATTTTGGAACCAGGGGGCAAGTACAATTCAGTGGCCCAAGTACTAAAACCATGCCCACTATGAAATTCTATATCTAATAGTTAAAATACAAGTGAAGCAAAGCACCTAAGAAATGATAGAAATAAGGCTATAAAAACAGAATTTTAATGAAAAAACAACAACATATAAATGTATTTTTACTAACATCAATGTATAGCCCTAGCATACTGCTGACATTGTGTACATTTCCAGAAAACTGCTGACATCCATGTACAGTCCTAACATACTACTGACATCCTTGTATAGCCCCTTACAAAACCATTAATCAGGGCCCCCCACACATACTTAGAAACACACACTCACAAACATAGATTCATATACACACAGAAACACACTCGGACATACAGAGGCACTAACACATACAGACACACACATAAACAGACACATACAGAATCACACACAGAAATATACACTCAGATATACAAGAAGACTCACACACACAGACGCAGCACGCAAGCACCATCAGATACCATATACATATAGGAACCAACATACACAAAACCAGGCACCAACTGCACCAAAACAAGCGATTACATTCAAGAGTGCGCTCTACTAGACTCTAGATTCATTGAAAAGGGCTATTCTGTTGAGTTATTAGAACAGGCTAAAACTAAAGTTTCTCTAATGGACAGGAAAACTCTTTTACTCCCTACTGACAAGTCAAAACGAAGGAGACAATCTAATACATCAAACAATGTCAGATTCATCACAACATACAGTCAGGGCTCTAGAGAAATACAAAATATCCTAAAGAAACACTGGGGTGTGTTAAAGGCAGATCCTATACTGGGCGATGTTTTACCAGATCACCCATTGGTAACTTTCAGAAAAAATATGGATTTTAAAAACATTTTAGCACCCACAAGATTGCGTAATTCTAATAAACCTTGTATAATTAAGGATAAAACACACTGGTTACAACAAAAACCCGGCACCTACAAATGCGGGGTATCCAGATGTGGCATGTGCCAATATGTAAATAGGGAGATTACCTTTACCAACTCAGGGGGAGACATTACATTCAAACAGAAATATAAGAGCAACTGCAATACCACCTATGTAGTTTACTTGCTAAAATGTAGCTGCAATTTGATTTACATAGGAAGAACCAAAAGAAGTATACGTACAAGGCTCGGAGAACATGTCAATAATATAAAAAATGGCCTCATGACACACAGTGTGCCAGAACATTTTAAATTACATCACAATTCAAATCCTGCATCCCTCAAAATCCAAGTCATAGACTGGATACCCCCCAATAAATTTCCAAACAGGCTTCTAACACTCAGACGCAGAGAATCATGGTGGATTTACCAACTAAACACCATGCAACCATCAGGTCTAAACCTAGAATTAGACCTGCAAGCTTTCATGTAGTTTTACTAAAAAACACCTTTTAAAAAAACACAACATCAGATTTTTAATTTTAGTGTATACAACTACATATTGCTTTTAACATTTTTTTTAGTTTTTAATATACAAGGTTTTTTAACATAAAGCTTATTGTCCATTTTCTTATCTATGTTTATATTTTAACGTTTATTATTGCATTTAAGGTGATAACACTGAACAAATTTTATATGTTTTTCAAACATACAATAATGCAAAGCTTTTTTCCTACCTAACAAGCTCACCTGCCAATCAGTTTCACCACACTCTGACTGGCTGGTAATCAATTATGCAATTAATGGTCCCTTTTATAAAGCCGGTAGGCACCATGCTTGCAACACTTCTAATTTTTCATCTCTTGAGAAAGTCTGGGCGTTCTCAGACGAAACGCGTAGAGTTTGTTTCATAGCTGTATGTTATATTATAACACAGTTTGGATGTAAAGATACCTTTATATGCAGATTCTATTTGTGCTTTTTGTAAGTAGCCATTTGTATGTGTGCACTTACACTGAATTAAAGAATACTACACTTGAATTGGGCTGCGTCTGTCTTTGCTTTCTTTTCACAGACCACATGCACACAGTCACCCAAAAAGCACAGACAAGAAGCCACATACATCCTCACTCACACATACACAAGAACCCACAGGAATACACACTAAGAGGCTGGCTAATCCACAAAAATATACAGACAATCACACACACACTCAGATACACACACATACACACTTCCATGTGACTTTTACATGAATTAAATATATAATAGTTGAATAAAATGTTTTAATATTATATGCCAGTTGTACTTGACAAGATGGAGTGCCCCCTGCTCCTACTTACTGTGTGCCAGTAATACACTACATTTGATTAAGATTAAGGGCCCTTTACAACCACTTATTACAGTTTTCTGCCACATGACTCCCTTCTATTATTTATGCCACTCATCATATACCATATTAAATCTGCCAATCAGTTCCCCTACTCACATGAATGCCAGCTAAATGCCACAATATACCAGGTAAGATGCAAGACTCCCTATCCCCATACATTTCATGAGAGATATCACAGCTCACTTTGGATTTAATATGAAAACCACTAATAATAAATATATCATATAAAATAATTTTTTAATACTAAAAATATAAAAACTATGCTTTTTAATAAATGACAGACAGATAATCATATTACAGAAAGACAATAAAAAGTGAGGTGTTATAAACAGGAAAATCCAAAAGCATGGGAAACTGCAGTAAAAAAGGTGTATTTATTGAAGGAAAACAACTGCAGGTATAGGATGACAGAGTGAAGTGCTTAAATCAATCAGTCTATCTAATCCACATACATAGAAACAAAATCAGCACAGTTTTGTTCTCTTTAGTTTTCAGTGCACATAACTAAGAACAGTAGATCTCACTTTATATCTTGGGTGACATAGGAGTGTACTCAGCACTAACTGTTTTACAGGAGGGAAAGTACATTGTTTATTATACAGACCAGAAGAGGTTCCTGCATAAAAAAGGCACTAGCATTTCCTTTTTTGCACAAGGGCACCAGCTAGTGACAACACAATACTTACTGAGAGCTGTAGTAACAAAGCATTTATTATACAGACCAGGAGAGGTTCCTGCATAAAAAAGGCACTAGCATTTCCTTTTTGCACAAGGGCACCAGCTAGTGACAACACAATACTTACTGAGAGCTGTAGTAATAAAGCATGCTCTGCAGTCAATGTTGTTAACTGGTTAAAAAGCAGCAAATTACCAGATCACATTAAAAACAAAATATTCACAATAAAAAGTTAAAATAAACTGCCAGCAAAATGTAGGAAGCTATTATCATTACCAGCACTCCTCAGTAACAACAGTCAACATTGTTAATAAGTAGAAAGCTTACAGATCACATTAAAAGCATTAATATTAACACTATCATTTAACAGAATGAGGAAAGCTATAAACCCTACCCCTTACTGTGTACTTCTTCCTGCAGCCCTTATTCTCCCCTCTTTCTAGTGAAGTTCAAGCTGGTGCTAGTGGGAGGGTCCCAGACTGGATCACAGTAACAGGAAGTCAGTGAACATCAGACAGGGCCAGCCCTGAATCCTGCATAACTAATAATGCCAAGAAGAGTTTAAAATGAGGTTTTACTTCTCTGATTGGCTCTCTCCCTAAGAGGCATCATGAGGGATGCCTCCCATTGGTCATTATTTTTGCTTCAGGTAGTTTTAAGTTACCACCAGTGGGTGGCGCTGCTGCTATTGAAGAAATGTAACCATGTTTTGCTATGGAGAGATGCAGTCCTGTATGATGCCTCTCCATAGCATTAAATGGGTGGGAAAAAATAGTTTTTTTTTTTTTTTTTACTATTTTTTTTAATTAATTAAAATTAATTTAACTAAACTTTGGCCCCATATGGCAGGGGAAGCAGTGCCTCCCCTGCCCCCAATGACTGCACGTCCCTGCTGTATATACAGTATATACTGTATATAAATATAGTTACCTCTATTAATTGTGAGCCTGTCCTTCCAGCTGTGTTCCAATTTCAAATTGAAACAATGTAGCACTACAGAAATTTGTGTTTTCTGTTTTTGAGGAAATCGTCTTTGATTTAAGTTCTAATATGTTTTATTTTATTTTCCAGTGTAAGGACTTATTACAGATACATTTGTGCTCTGATCTTATTTATTGTACAGAGTTTTATATACACATTATTTTATGAATTTTCTTTTTTTGTTTATTCGCTGTACTGTATTTAAGTCTTCTGCCAGTATAGCTACTAGGTAATTTATGAATTTTCAATATAAATTTTGAAGGGAAGATTTAATTATAATTTTATTTGTATGCTTCTATTGGAGAGGTATGGTTCCTAACAACTTTCATACAAAGCTTTATTTGTAGAGAACAAGACAAACAGGAATTCCAGAGGAAAATATAATGAGCAGTCTGGATTGAAGAAAATTGTGTCCACAAAAAAAGATATTGTGAAACATGAAGTTAAACTCTCAGGAGAACTTGTGAACTGACATAAAAAACCCAGAGCAAGATGCTGCATGTACAAGTAGGAAATACGTTTGCCAACCTGACTGCTTTTGGTTATCCGAATGGAGTGACCTTTACACTTTAATAGTTAGACTTAATTATGCAGTACTTTTTGGTAATAAGAAAATGTACAGGCTACAACAAAGGTGTTGCATTTCATAACATATAAAGATATATTTATTTTATAGATGTTTTTATAAATATGTAATTCATTGTATAAGATGCGTAAAGTATGTATTCATTAAACCGAAGTAGTAAAATGAGGAATACATGGTTTTGTATATCATCAAAATAAATTTAGAACAATTTTGTAATGCTAATTTTAGCATTGAATTATATCTAATACCATATTCTTGATTACACAAATGAAGACATTTTACTTATTAAGGGTTAGATGACAAATTAAGCACAATCGTTTGTGCCCGAGCGATAAGGGGAATATCATGAGTGTTTGCGCTTATCAAGCTTACCGGTAGTAATACAACTTGAACATAAACGTGATCTGTGAGCGCAATCGCAGTTTACGCTATAATCATTGGGGCCCATTTATTCTGGCGAGCTGCTGCTCCATAACCTGTCTGCCTGCTTTGAGGAGGCGGACAGAGATCGCGTGAAATCAACCCGATTGAATATGATCGGGTTGATTGACACCCCCTGCTAGCGGCCGATTGGCTGCAAATCTGCAGGGGGCAGCGCTTCACCAGCAGTTCACAAGAGCTGCTGGTGCAATGCTGAATGCGGAGAGTGTATTGCTCTCTGCATTCAGCGATGTCTGTCGGACATGATCCGCTGATCAGATCATGTCGGACTGAGGGTTGATAAATCGGCCTCATTATCTCAACTTAAGAGCTCTGGTTAACTGTTTTGTGCAAAATAAAAAGTTACATACAAAATACAATACAAAGTACGATTACACTCATAATATCACTGTCTAATAAAAATTATAAGAAAAAAAATATTGCACAAAAAAGTTATAAGGGCTCAATGATATAAGATCTCAGGTGTTAGAAAAAATAAGCCGGCAAACGTCTTTAACATAGAAATACCTACATATACATCTAAAGATGGATATGTATGTAAATATGTAAGTCTATAGATGAGTATTCACAGACATATATACACATTTTAAGCAGAAGGGATATGGGGGTTAGTGAGGAAAGTGCTAATAATGGAAACAGCAAACAAAGTGAGGGATCCTAAATGACACAATATAAATTGGAAAATATGTACAGTATATCTAGTGATAGTTATCATGAAATGTCACAAATTATCACCTCCACAAGTTTACATAGGAGCTGTTCAATTCTGATCAGACCAATTTGAATAGACACACCATTGAAAAATATACCATTGAAAAATATATACAGTTAGTTTAAAAAACATATGTGAAGCATAAAACAAAGCAAAGCAAACTCTGCCACATATACTTCAAAAAACACAGTCCAATCCAATAGAGACCCTAATGGGGGTATGTGCAAGTAAAGATGAAATTCCCACAAATAAAGGCACACTCCGGTATGTGAAGGGGATCCACACAAGTCCTTATGGTAATTTACTTACAGGAATTGTTCTCAATCCATATGAGATAAGGGTGGAGCATGGGTTCCTGATGGGTTCTCTATTGCATTGGACTGTGTTTTCTGAAGTATACGTGGCAGAGTTTGCTTTGCTTTGATTTATGCTTCACATATGTTTTTTGTACTAACTGTATATATTTTTCAATGGTGTGTTTATTCACATTGGTCTGATCAGAATTGAACAGCTCCTGCTGTGACAACTAACAGTCGGCTAGATTACGAGTTTTTGTCGGTAAGGCTTGCGGTGCTAACGTGCAGTTTATGCTTAATGCTCACCTACAAACAACGCTGGTATTACAGGTTTTTTTAAACCCGGCGTTATCAGCAGAAAAGTGAGCAGAGAGCAAAATTTAGCTCCACATCTCACTGTAATACCAGCGCTGCTTACGGTAGCGGTGAGCTGGCTAAACGTGCTCATGCACGATTTCCCCATAGGACACAATGGGGCAGAGCCGGCTGAAAAAAAAACTAACACCTGCAAAAAAGCAGCGTTCAGCTCCTAACGCAGCCCCATTGATTCCTATGGGGAAATACTTTTTATGTCTACACCTAACACCCTAACATGAACCCAGAGTCTAAACACCCCTAATCTTACACTTATTAACCCCTAATCTGCCACCCCCAACATCGCCGCCACCTGCATTATATTATTAACCACTAATCTGCCACTCTGGACACCGCCGCCACCTACATTATACCAATGAACCCCTAATCTGCTGCCCCTAACATCGCCGACCCCTACATAATATTTATTAACCCCTAATCTGTCGCCCCCAATGTCGCCGCAACCTACCTACAATTATTAACCCCTAATCTGCCGCCCCCAACGTCGCCGCCACTATAATAAAGTTATTAACCCCTAAATCTAAGTCTAACCCTAACACCCCCCTTAGCTTAAATATTATTAAGATAAATCTAAATAAAATAACTACAATTAAATAAATTATTTCTATTTAAAACTAAATGTACTTACCTATAAAATAAACCCTAAACTAGCTACAATATAATTAATAGTTTATTAGATTTATTTTTATTTTACAGGCAACTTTGTATTTATTTTAACTAGGTACAATAGTTATTAAATAGTTATTAACTATTTAATAGCTACCTAGCTAAAATAAATACAAAAGTACCTGTAAAATAAAACCTAACCTAAGTTAAAATTACACCTAACATTACACTATAATTAAATAAATTACCTACATTAACTACAATTAAATTAAATTAATTACAATTTAAAAAAATAAACTAAAGTATGAAAAAAAATAAACACTAAATTACAGAGAATAATAAAATAATTACAATTTTTTTTAACTAATTACACCTAATCTAATTCCCCTAATAAAATAAAAAAGCCCCCCAAAATAATAAAAATCCCTAACCTATACTAAATTACAAATAGCCCTTAAAAGGGCTTGTTGTGGGGCATTGCCCCAAAGTAATCAGCTCTTTTACCTGTGAAAAAAAACAATACAATACCCCCCAACATTAAAACCCACCACCCACACACCCAACCCTACTCTAAAACCCACCAAACCCCCCCTTAATAAAACCTAACACTAGCCCCTTGAAGATCACCCTACCTTGAGACGTCTTCACCTAACCGGGCCAAAGTCCTCAATGAAGCCGGGCGAAGTGGTCCTCCAAATGGGCAGAAGTCTTCATCGAAGCCAGGCAGAAGAGGTCCTCCAGACGGGCAGAAGTCTTCATGCATACGGCATCTTCTATTTTCATCCTTCCGGCGCGGAGTGGGTCCATCTTCAAGACATCTGACTCGGAGTATCCTCTTCGTTCTTGATCCGACGACTGAATGATTGGTCCTTTAAATGACGTCATCCAAGATGGCGTCCCTTGAACTCCGATTGGCTGATAGAATTCTATCAGCCAATCGGAATTAAGGTAGAAAAAATCCTATTGGCTGATCCAATCAGTCAATAGGATTGAGCTCGCATTCTATTGGCTGATTGGAACAGCCAATAGAATGCGAGCTCAATTCTATTGGCTGATTGCATTTATTTTTAAACTCCTAATCGGAATAGCAATAGGAATATCCTACTAGGACATCCAGTACTTTGGATTTTATACACCTCATTTTTCTGGATTGTTTCTGCTGTATATTTTATATATTTTTTATACAGTAGCGCTATAGGGGTGGGTTATTAATATTGTGGACTTAGTATTATATTATTTTATATTATATACTTGTTTGTTTTTTGTTATCTATTTAGGTTTATATTTATTGTGTGACACTCTGTATTTGCGCTCAGTAGGCTCCAAAGCTTATATCACTGGTATCCAGTGATATATTCTACCCTGTATATATATATATATATATATATATATATATATATATATATATACACATATAAACACGTACATATATATGTAGGGTCAGTCCAAATACAATATAACAGAAAGATCAGTCTGTGAATATGTTATACCTAGAATATCTCAAGGAAGGAATGACATAGGAAATGTCACATTAGAAAGTTTGGAGGAAAGCACACCAAGTAGCAGCAGACAGGACATGAAAATTAAATGTATGTCAGCAAATACAAGAAGCATGATTGGTATAATGGGGAGCTGGAGCTCTTAGTTGCAGAAGAACTATGATATTATCAGTATAAGTGAAACTTGCTGGGATGATTTACATGACTGGGCAGTTTACTTAAAGGGTGGAGGAATATGCATTTATATTAAACCTAACCTTAAACCACAAATAAGGGAATATATGTATGATGATACAGGTGATAAGGTAGAGACCCTGTGGGTTGAAATAAGGATTGGGGAAAAAAGCCTAAAAAGTATTACTAGGAACAGGCTGCAAGCCCCCCCCAACATTAGGGACATAGAGGAAACTCAACTACTGACGCAAATAGGAAAGGCTGGTAATAAAACAGTGCTGTAATATTGGGAGATTTTAACTACCCTAACATAGGGGCCAATTTATCAAGCTCCGTATGGAGCTTGAAAGGCCGTGTTTCTGACGAGCCTTCAGACTCGCCAGAAACACCAGTTATGAAGCAGCTGTCTAAAGACCGCTGCTTCATAACCTTTCCGCCTGATCTGAGGAGGCGGACAGAGATTGCGTGAAATCAACCCGATCCATTACGATCGGGTTGATTGACCCTCCCCTGCTAGCGGCCGATTGACTGCAAATCTGCAGGGGGCGTTGTTGCACCAGCAGTTCGCAAGAGCTGCTGGTGCAGTGCTGAATACGGAGAGCGTATTGCTCTCCACATTCAGCAATGTCTGTCGAACATGATCCGCTGATCGGATCATGTCAGACAGACATTTCATAAATAGGCCCCATAAACTGAGCCAATGAAACTAGTATTTCAGCTAAGGGATATATTTTGAAATGTGCTCAGGGATAGCTTCTTGTCACAATCAATAGAGGAGCCAACTAGGAATAAAGCTATATTGGATTTAGTGCTATCAAACCATATCAATATAATATCAAACATAGAAGTCAAAGAACATTTGGGTAATAGTTATCATAATATGGTCACATTTGAAATATCTTTTCATAAGGAGTGTCTTAAAAGTTTAACTAAGACTTTTAATTTTAAGAAAGCAAAATTCAATGATTTAAGGAAATCATTAAATAGCAGATGGCTAGATTACGAGTTGTGCGTTAGGGTACAAAAGCAGCGTTAAGAGGTCCTAACGCTGCTTTTTTTACGCCCGCTGGTATTACGAGTCTTGCAGGTTTAGGTGTACCGCACACTTCTTTGGCCTTACAGCAAAACAACTTACGTAAACTTCGTAAAGTCTTTTTTCTATGGCACTTCCATAGCGCTGATATTACGAGTCTGTCCTGGGAGGCCAAAAAGTAAACGGTACACCCTACCCTGTCAAGATTCCTAACGCATTTAAAAGTCAGTAGTTAAGATGGTACATAAGTTAGGGGGTGTTAGGTTTAGGGTTAGACTTAGGTTTAGGGGTTAATAACTTTAATATAGTGGCGGCGACGTTGGGGGCGGCATATTAGGGGTTAATAAATGTAGGTAGGTGGTGTCGATGTTAGGGACGGCAGATTAGAGGTTAATAATATTTAACTAATGTTTGCGAGGCGGGAGTGCGGCGGTTTAGTGGTTAATATGTTTATTATAGTGGCGGCGACGTTGGGGGTTAATAAGTGTAGGTAGGTTGCGGCGACATTGGGGGGTGTCAGCTTAGGGGTTAAAAATATAATGTAGGTGTCGGCGATGTTGGGGGCAGCAGATTAGGGGTTCATAACTATAATGTAGGTGGCGGCAGTGTCCGGAGCAGCCGATTAGGGGTTAATAATATAATGCAGGTGTCGGCGATGTCGGGGCGGCAGATGAGGGGTTAATAAGTGTAAGATTAGGGGTGTTTAGACTCTGGTTCATGTTAGGGTGTTAGGTGTAGACATAAATTTTATTTCTCCATAGGAAACAATGGGGCTGCGTTAGTGAGTTTTATGCTGCTTTTTTGCAGGTGTTAGACTTTTTTTCGGCCGGCTCTCCCCATTGATTCCTATGGAGAAATCGTGCATGAGCACGTTACACCAGCTCACTGCTGACTTAAGCAGCGCTGGTATTGGAGTGCGGTAATGAGCAAAATTTTGCTCAACGCTCACTTCTTGCCTTTTAACGACGGGTTTCTGAAAACTCGTAATACCAGTGTTGCAGGTAAGTGAGCGGTGAGACAAAACTGCTCGTTAGCACCACACAGCCTCTAACGCAAAACTCGTAATCTAGCCGATAAAATGGGACAAAGTATTCTCTCTAATCAAATATGGATTATAATATATATAAATATAAATGGATAACATTTAAAACTTTTTGAATAAATATACATATCAACACATACCATATGGTTATAAACGTAAAAGTAAATAAACAAATCCAAGTTAACGTGGCTAAATAAAAATTTGTTAAGAGAAATTAAGAAAAAATGTAGGGCATTTAAAATAGTACAGACTCAACATACCAATCTTTTAAGGAATGTAACATGTAACAGCATTAAAAAAAAGCAATAAAATTAGCCAAAATTGAAAATGAAAGATTAATTGCAAAGCATTCAAAGTCAAACCCTAAAAGGTTTTTTAAGTACATAAATGGCAAAAAAATCTAAGAAGGACAAAATAACTACATTTAAATGCATGGAGGGTAGCATGATTAACAGTGACAAAGAGAAGGCTGAGGTACTAAACCAATTGTTTTCTTTTGAAAACACAAGAGAGGAACCAATGAAGGATACTTTGGAACAAACTAGAGCATGCCAGCCCATAGCACTAACTGGTTTATGTATTTAGGAAGGATATCAGGAAAAAAACTGAATAATATAAAGGTAAATCAAACTCCAGGCCCAGATGAAATACACCCAAGGGTTTTTACGGGAACTTAGCACTGTTATAGACAAACCTCTACTCTTAATTTTTCAAGACTCATTATCCTCAGGCATAGTACCCCAGTACCAGTGTAAAGCTGATGTGGTGCCACTCTTAAAAAAAAAGCAGGGCTGATACAGGAAGCTATAGACCAGTAAGTCTGACTTTAAAAGTGGGGAAGATACTTGAAGCGATTATATTAATAAGTATATTAGTGTAAAGAAGATTATGAGTTTAAATCAGAAATAGATCATGTCAAAATAATGTAATTAGAGTCTATGAGGAAGTAAGTAAAAATATAGATAAAGGGAGTTGGTTGAGGTGATATACTTAGATTTTGCAAAGGTGTCTGATACAGTGCCACATGAGAGATTAATTTACAATATTAAGTGACTGGGAATAGCAGAAAATGTTAGCTCATGGATAAATAACTGGATAAAAGACAGGGAGCAACGAGTAGTAGTAAATGTATCATACTAAGATTAGACAAAGTTAATCAGTGGAGTCCCCCCAGGGATCAGTACTGGGCCCTGTTCTTTTTAATATTTTTATTAATGACTTAGAGCAAGGATTAAATAACAACATCTCCATTTTTGCAGATGATACAAAGTCATGTAAGGTCTTTAGGCCAGAGCAGGATGAACTTGCATTACAAGAGGATCTGCAAAAATTAGTATTTCAACAAATACAGCCCTTCTCTTCCCTCACATTTCCTTCATTCGAAACACACATCATTCGCTTTTTCTCATAACTCATTATTATATAGTGTTATTATGAGTGTAACTTTACTTTCAAATGTACTTTTAACATTTTTTTGTGCAACTTTGTATTCAAGCGTAACAGTTAACCGGAGTTCTGAGGTTGCAATAACCCAACGTGTGTAAAAATTTAATTTGTCTGGAGCAAATGTGTTTACTTTCAACTTGTAATACCGCTACTACCTACATGCGCAAACAGTAGCGCTAAACCTGATATTGCTTGCACGCAACCACCCGTAATGTAGCCCAAACATGGCACTCTGGACTCAAGTTGTATATATATATAGAGCTGATACCAATAAAATAATAAGTACTTCAGGGGTATCATGATCCTCTTTAAAGGGACATAGAAAATAAAATATTTTTCTTTCATGATTCAGAGAAAGCATACAGTTTTAAGTAACGTTCTAGTTTATTTTTATCTAATTTTTTTGTGATCTTTGTATCCTTTGTTGAGAATTATACTTAGGTAGGCGCAGGAGCTGCTGATTGGTGGCTGCCCATATATTCCACTTGTCATTGGCTTTCAGCTAGCTACCAATAGTGCATTACTGTTCCTTCAGAAAAGGATAACAAGAGAATAAAGCAAATAAAATAATAGAAGTAAATTGGAAAATTGTTTAAAATTGTATGCTTCTTTCTGAAATATGAAAGCACATTGTTCGGTTTCATGTCCATTTAACTTTCTAGGTCTTAACTCAGTAAAGTATGAAATTACCCAGTTCGGGGATCTCCACACCATAGATAGGGATATGAATACATTGTTCACTCGATGTGAATTTAAAAACTGCTTTAGGGTAGAGACAATAAAATATAATTGAGCTTTGCTGGTTTAGAACATAGAATTTAACTGTAATAAGTACAGTCGTCTCTGCAGTTATGCTTGTTTCATTAACATGTAATGGCTATGACACAGTTGATGAATTGGAGAGCTACGTTTTCCCATATGTGTTTTGTATTTTATGTAATTGCTTAACTTAGCAAACGTAAAACCTCCTTCATCTACAGTAAGTATTGTAACCTTATGTTGTAGCTTTAAAGGGACAATGTACTCAGGAAAGCAACATATAAGAGCTCATTATTCTGAACATTGGAGAAAGAACACCCTTTAAAAAGGGCTGGTCTCTCTCTCTCTTTCTCTCACCCCATGCTAAGAGGATGATTTCTTCTTTTAAATGAGAAATTAAAGGTACATTAGCTATTTAAAACACTCCAACAGGTAAAACGAACCATTGCCAGCACATTAAGGGCCAGATTAGAAGTGGAGTGCTATTTAGCGCTTTCGCTAGGGCGCTAATTGTACTAGAAGTAAACTTTTTGTACGCGTCGGGTTGCGCTCATATTATGAGCTGAAAGTAAAAAGTTTTCACTCAAACGCATGCAAATAGCTTACTTCTAGCGAAATTAGAATATTGCATGTGCAATAACCTATTCCCCCACAGAAGTCAATGGAGAAAAAAGTGGAAAAAAAATCCTAACACCCTACCTGCGCACTAACCTGAACTCATGTTCTGAAGGGCATTAACCCAACATAAAAATATCATGCAGAACATTGGATCTTCAGTGATGTATATGTATGTATGTTAAAGCCCTTTGCCTGATTTTTTTTTTTTCTTACACCTGAGACCTCATTTTTTTGAGCCCTTATAACTTATGTGTGCAATTTTTTTCCAGTAATTTTTTATTAGATGTTGTTATTCTGAGTGTAACTGTACTCTTTAAGGTTTTTTTGTGAGACATTTATGTTTAGCGACACAATTAACCACAGCTTTGAGTACACGCTAACCTGTTGAACGTTAAAGGGACAGTGAAGTCCAAAAAAACCCGTTCATGGTTTAAATAGGGCATGCCATTTTAAACGACTTCCCAATTTTGGTTTATTCTCTTGGTATTCTTAGTTGAAAGCTAAACCTAGGAGGTTCATATGCTAATTTCTTAGACCTTGAAGACTGCCTTTTATTCTGAATGCATTTTGACCACTAGAGGGCATTAGTTCATGTGTTTCATATAGATAACATTGAGCTCATGCACATGAAGTGACCTAGGAGTGAGCACTGATTAGCTAAAATGCAAGTCTGTGAAAAGAACTGAAATAAGGGGGCAGTCAGCAGAGGCTTAGGTACAAGGTAATTACAGAGGTAAGGAGGAGGGAATTACAATTTTTGTGCAAGTCAATTAAGCCAATGGGGCCGATTTATCAAACAGTCAATCAGCCCCAATGCATCTGTTTCCATGCGCGCCTTAAGACCGCTGCTCCTTAACTCATACGCCTCCTCTGAGGCAGAGGGCAGCAATCCACCCGATCATGTATAATCGGGTTGATTAACCCCCCCTGCTAGAGGCCGATTGGCTGCAAATCTGCAGGGGGTGGCATTGCACAAGCAGTTCACCAGAACTGCTTGCGCAATGTTAAATGCCGACAGGGTATGCTGGTGGCATTTAGCTATGTCTGGCGGACATTGATAAATCGGCCCCAATATCTTTTCATTATTTGATTTTGCTTTGCAATAACTTCTAGAAGTCATACTGAATAATATGTCTATGGACTTGCTTTATTTGTGTTCTGGTAAAATGTTATCAATCAATTTACTCTCAACTTGTAATACACACACGTTAAAAGTTTACTTCTAGTGGTGTTTGCATGTGTGTAAAATTACTAAATGGAGAGCAACTTGTAATCTGGCTTTTCATGTGTTTATTTGAGGCAGTTCCAATCCATTTCAAAACTTTAGAAAACCTTTGTATTAAAGTGAAATTCAATTGTAGCATTTGTGAAACGCTAGGATTGACCATTGAAACAAATAAAGGGAACTTACATTCATGAAGAAAAATACTTCATGCTGAAAGCGCCTTTATTTTTTTTTTAAGTGTTGCCGTACTGAGCTGCTCAGGCAGCCCTCAGCAGAACGCTGTTTTTCTTGAGAGGTGACATTTTCACCTCTTAGCCAATAGCCAAGCCGGAAATCTGGCTTGACTCCCTGTGGCGCCCTATTTCCCACACGCTATTTGCTAAGTGGCGGAAACGTCACCTCATAGCAAATTAGCGTTCTGCCGTGTGCTGCCTGAGCAGCTCAGTGCGGCAACGCTTGAAACAAATAAAGGAGCTTTCAGCAGGAAGTATTTTATACTTCATGAATGAAAGTCCCCTTTATTTGTTTCACTGGTCAATCCTAGCGTTTCACAAACACTAGGATTGACTTTCACTTTAATGCAGAGGTTTTCTAAAGAGTTTTGAAATGGATTGGAACTGCCTCAAATAAACACATGAAAAGCAAACTGAAGCACTTTGCATTGCTTTTATTTGGAATCAAAGTACTAAATAGGGCAGTTTTTTAAAGAGATAGGAAAGTCAAAATTAAACTTGCATGATTCAGATAGAGCAGTGATTTTAAGACACTTTTGACTTCACTTCTATTTTCAAATGTGCTTCGTTCTCTTGGTGTTCCCTTGTTGAAAAAGAATACGCACATATCCTACATTAGTGTGCTAGCACACATTTCTCTTGTGATTTACTAACTAGATGTGTTCAGCTAGCTGCCAGTAGTACAATGTTGCTCCTTCAGCAACAGATAATAAGAGAATAAAGCCCATTTAGATAATGGAGGTAAATTGGAAAATTGTTTAATTATGTTCCATCCAAATCAAGAAAGAAATGGGGTTTCCTGTCCCTTTAAGTAAATTTGGCTATTTAATAAAACCAAATATATTAAGTAAATATAACTGTATAGCTAAAAACAAGATATATGTGTATATTAGATATGTGCAATTCGGTTCGATTCGGAAATTCTGAAAATTCGGAAAATTTGGCGATTCGGATCGAACTGCCGAATTTCACGAATAAATCCGAATTACTTTGGATTTATTCGGTAAATTCGGATGGCCATGGATTACACTAGTATTGTACAGTATATTAGGTTATATAACTCTGCTATGGGTTACACCTAATATACAGTACATAATACTAGTCTAATCCCACCTAACACTTACCGAAATTCCGAATTTCCGAACCGAACCGAATCGAACCGAATACAGCCGAATTTCTTTGAATCCGAACGAATCCGAAACGAATCCGAAACAAATCGATTCAAAATTTTCCGAATTCGAATCGATCCGAACCGAATTTTTTCGCCATGCACATGTCTATATTTGTGTGCCAAAACAAAAATATATTACAGTAAAAGAACTACATTTTATATGGGAAACTCTTTTGAAATATATCCATCAGTCGAATATACTTTTTGTACACTCCTAATAGTAAACATTTTAAGTCATTTCAACAAAATGCGGTCTTGCAATTCTGTGATGTACAGGGAACACAAAGTGGGACACAATAAGGAGCAACAAAATCTATATCCAATGACCTCTGAAGAATTAATGAATAGTGCAGTGTGAAAGGTGGAGAACTATAATAATTAATAATACATGGCAAATAGTTCAATACCATGTATAGAAGGAAACTCAATTTTTATCTGAGTTGTATGAAGACAGTCAGGCCAAGGTTTTTTTTTCTAAGAGATTGATTTAAGATTCACAGCATGAGGTTTGAGATGACTTATGGATTCTTTTTAAGCTATTACAGAAATAGAAACTAGTAAACAAATTCAATATATTTTCCTCTTTTACTAAACTAAGTACATATATATGTATGAATGTAACATGGAATGCTTTAAAGAAGCAATAGAATGTGGTATAAATGTGCTCATAATATTATACTGCAGGCAAAAAAACTAAATGCTATGGGAATTGAGAATGTTCTGACATGTCCAAGGCATATTGCCCCAAAAAATAATAAATAATAAAAAAGCATAATAATGAAGCAAACTCAAACCGTAGTTCTTAGTAACAGAGGGAATTGTGATTTTCTTATAGCGACTTAATTATAGGGACTTATAGGGAAAGTCTAGTGCAAAATAAACTTTCATTATTCAGATAGAGAATGTCATTTTAAACAATTTTCCAATTTACCTTTATCACCAATTTTGCTTTGTTCTCTTGGTATTCTTAGTTAAACGCTAAACCTAGGAGGTTCAAATGCTCATTTCTAAGCCCTTGAAGGTCGCCTCTTCTCTCAGGGCATTTTGACAGTTTTTTAACACTAGAGGGTGTTAGTTCATGTGTGTCATATAGATAACACTGTGCTCATGCACGTGGAGTTCAGGTGAGCCAGCTGTGATTGGCTAAAATGAATGTCTGTATAAAGAAATTAAATAAGGGGGCAGTTTGCAGAGGCTTAGATACAAGGTAATCACAGAGGTAAAAAGTGTATTTATATAACAGTTGGTTGTGCAAAACTAGGGAATGGGTAATAAAGGGATTATCTATCTTTTTAAACAATAAAAATTCTGGTGTAGACTGTCCCTTTAATGAAATATTAAGAAATAAATCAGATGGATGCATATAACATTATTTTGATTGAGCGTTTGTCACTTTTCACAATTTTTTACAATTAAGGCTAAAAAATATAAAATGTATTGATAATTAAGTAATGTATTTCTATTTGTAAATTTTCATCTTTATTCTGTTTGTGTTTTAGCTTCATAGCGTTTGATTATATTATTTTTCTGTAGCTCAGCTTCTTTTTAAAAGATATGAGTATTTAACAACAAAAATAGGTTGGGACTAAAATAATTGTTGAAACATTTCACAATAAGTAATCACACATTTTTATTTATTTTTCCCTATTATGGGCCAGATTTCAAGTGAAGTGGGACTTAGTGCTCACACTTGAGTGCTAATACCATTGAAACTGAATTAATAGAGCATGTATTACAAGTTGAAAGGTTAGCGCAAGAGCAAAACCCGACGCGCACTAACTGTAGGACTTCAGATATCGTGACTGCACTAACTTCTCCCAAAATACACTTATCACTCGTGTGCTAACTCGAACTACAGCGCTAACCTGAAATGAATAATACATATTTTACATTCCTATGCTCTTCACATAGGATAACATTATCTTTTTTATTTATAAATATTTATAATATATAAATATTTATTTTTACATATATACGATGTTGTTTTTGTAAAATATGTATCTATACTTATACTTATATCTTTATGAATATATACAGGTATAGATTAATACAGATATATAGAAATAAATATTTAGAAATAGAAAAAAAACATTTTCCCCTATGTGAGGAACATTGAAATGTAAAATATTTACATTTCATACACAGTAAAACACATTATTAAATATTAAGGGCCAGATTAAAAGTGGAGCGGTATTTAACGCTCCCGCTCGCGCACTAACTCTCCTAGAAGTAAGGTTTTTGCGTTTAGTGCTCTTATGACAAAGTTTAAAGCAAAGTGTTTTCACTTACACTCTAACCCAGTACGTGCAAAATGTCAAAGTTAGAATATCGCATTATCGTATTCCCTCATAGATGTCAATGCAGCAAGAAAAGTGGAGAAAAAACACTCGACTTGCTCGCAAACCTGATCACATATTTTCAAGTTCTCTAACCCGATATGAAAATATAAATATTTCACATTCAAAATATGAATAAATATGATTTTCTTATTTTCAGGTATTTGAGTGGAAAGGGCTCCAAAGTATATATACATATGTATATATGTGAATATATTTATGTATATACATATATACACATAAATACACATGTATACACATATATACATTTAAACACCTTGCCACCTTTTCACCCTTATAACATTATTTACTAATGATTCTATGAATATTTTTATTAGATAGTGTATATATGATTATAACACTTTATTTTAATGTATTTATGTTGTGTTTTGTGCAACTTTTTATTCAGACCGAACTCTTTACGCAAGGTCTTCTGTTTTGCTAACCAGAAGAGCACAAATTAGTTTGTGCTTAATCGGTCGTGTTTCCTTTCAACTTTCAACTAACAATAGTGCACCACTTGTAATCTAGCCCTATGTGTTTTCTAAGCAATGCCATTCTGGAAAAAAAAGACCTATAACATATCAATGTAATGGCTATGATTTAATTTACATATAGGATAGAAACTAAAAAGAAACTGTTTTAAAACGGATTAATTTTGGAAAAAAAAAAAATTTCATGATTCAGATAGAGAATACAATTTTAAACAACTTTCTAATTTACTTCTATTATCTAATTTGTTTCATTCTCTTGGTATCATTTGTTGAAGGAGCAGCAATGCATTACCGGTTTCTAACTGAAGATATGAGTGAGCCAATGACAATCGGTATATATATGCAGTGACCAATCAGCAGCTAGAACATAGGTTCTTTGCTGCCCCTGAACTTGCCAAGATCAACCATTTAGCAAAGGATAACAAGGGCAGGAAGCAAATTAAATAATAGAAGTAAATTAGAAAGTTGTTTGAAATTGTATTCTCTATCTAAAACATGAAAGAAAATGTTTGGGTTTCATGTCCCTTTAAGACCCTCTTCTAATATAGGATTTACAAAGTATGCTGTGCCTCAAAATGGATAATTACAATGGTGAAGCATGTGTAAACAGCAGGTCTGCAATAAAAAATCTACTCCGTATGTGAATAGAGTTTTAGCATCTTTTTTTCACATTAATAATATCAGGATGCACCAAAACGCTTTGATATTCTTTAATACAAAAGTAAGAAAAAACCTTTAAAACAGATTCTGTAAGGGGTGAAATTATGCAATAAAAGTGCTCTTTTATTGTCTTTTGTCTGTTCAATGCATATGATGCATTCTTCTTAAGCAGATCAATATTATTAATTCATGACGTGTGCAATCAGCAATTTAAAATCATATGACCAATTTTGGACCAGATCATAAGAGGAGCTCAAAATATTGCTTTCGGTAAAGCGATATTTGTGCTCCACTTTGTAATAGCAGCGCACGCAATCAACAACCTCTGTCCCTCGGATCTATAGATAACCTGTAACTATAACTTCCAAAGCTGTGGTGGTTGGCTGGAGAAGAAATAGAGGGTTCTTCACACTGTGATACACCAAATCAACACTAGTCACAATCCACTGAAACCTATATAAAGCAGTCAGTACTACACAGTGCAAATAAATGACAAACTGATTCTGAACTTACTGTTAGAGCTGTCACTGTATGTTGTAGTTGTCAGTTTTTCAAATAAAATGTATTTGTACTGTGCGTTAACAGATTTTCATAGAGAATAAGGTGAAAGTAACTTTTTAATGCTGATTTGCCGCTCTGCTTTCCCCTTCATGAGTATGGATTAAATCCATTGGATTGACAGCAGTGCAAAAACTTTCCTGTGTGGATCTATACTCATGGAGGGGAACGCAGAACAGCAAATCAGCATGATTATTAAAGCAGTGAAGCAATAGCAATGAAACAAAAATTATACTGTGCCCTTCAGACATTTTTCCAGATCTCCAATTCACAATGTTGGAAAGACCACGTACTCTAGCTTCCAATAATTTACAGCAATGAATTTAAATATATATTACATAAAATCCTTTAGCAATCACTCAAGGTTTTAGTATGTATGCACCATGCAGTATTTTAGTTTTAGTATACAAGTCTGTGTACTTTCACGGTGGCAGCTTTCCCTTGTAAGACTGTTACTGTGCCGCTCTTAGTGTACTTTCATAAATAATCCATTCGCTTTCCCTTGAGTATATGGCTTTCTCCAAAATCATAAAAAGGATTAGTGTGATTACAGTGATATTTCACTTCTGTTTTTTTATGATAAAGGAAATCACTAGAGGAATAAGGGCAAATCTATACTGTCAATCTGTGACAGCCAATCAACAGCATTCCTGATTTCCTGAGGCAGGCAACCAGGTGGCTATGACAAGGACGAAAGCATTTTTAAACTGCTGCCGCTACATATGCTGTACACATTTTTTCTAAATATGCAAGTGTAAAATTAAGTTGGCGCTTATACAGTTCACTCTGTAAAGCCCTCTTCTATCATATCTCTATTCAAGCCTAGGCCCTCCTTTAACTATACTGCCATACTTAATCTGGTTAGCTTGCTTATGCTGTTTGCTTTAAAGACTTTCAAATAAAAGGCCATTAGGCTATTATAAAAGGATATAATTTTATTTTGATAATTTGACCATTGTGGAATTTTGTTTGGTTGGTCCCTAATTGACGAACCTCCACTGATATCTGACTAGCCTCACTGAGGTAAGGCTAGTCACATAAAGGATACATCTTCCTAGCCACTTTATCCTTATTATAACTATGTAGATAAGATAATATATATATAAGGTTCAATTTTGTGGGCTCTAGCCATATTGAATTGCTTTTTGTGAATCTGTTTAAAGTCATGTTAATCACTGTCCTTGGTAACAATTTGGCTGAGATACGAATTAACATAGTGGGTGTTTTTGTTTTAATTGCTATTTCCATACAATTAGAATTTTGCATGTATTTTTAATGTAGTTGTAAGGCACAGCACTGACAGGCTATGACTATGGCTAACCAGCCGAAACGCGTAAGCCCTAGTGCTGCGCCCGCTATGTGTTGTAACTCTGGAGCTTCCAAAGGCTTTTAACATTTGATCAATAAAGTTGCCGTTTTATACTTTTGAAGAGGAGTTGATTGTTTCTTTGAATCCTAGCCTCACTGAGGGCCCAATGGTCAACAGAAAATGTTAATTTCCATCTTGCAATGTTCACGCCACTTGAAATGTTCTAAAAAAAGTGGGTCATACAGACAATTGGTGATGTTGTGTCTATACAAAAGTATCATTCTACTACCTTAGAATTCCAAAATCTTTGCTACTGATTGTGAATGTCAAGAACGTTCAAGGGACATATTTTCAAAAGATGTTTGCATACAATGTAAGCAAGTTTCATAATTCTGAGAATATATTATATTTTGTGTATATATCAAATAATTTATATGCAAACTAATTTACATAGTGGATGATTTCTATTTCTTAAAAATGCTCATCTCGCCAGTGTAAGAGGAGTGAGACTTGTATGTGGGAAAATGTTCACTAGCTTACATGTAACACTAGAAAAATTATCTGCAAAGTTTATTCATTGTTATATACGTTACACCCATGGAAAGCCCACAGAACGCTTATATCTATTTCAGCTGTGGTTTTATGGGTATACTGTGTTTTTGTATATGGTATGCATTACAATTTTTTATTATCTTTATTAACTAACTTTCAGCTAGATTACGAGTTTGGCGTTAAGAGTGAAAAAGCATCGTTATGGCCCATAACAATGCTTTTTCACTAACGCTGCTATTACAAGTTTTGTCAGAATAGCTGTACCGTACACTTATTTGGCCATCACGCAACATCAGTACCGCACTTTAAGAAAAGTCCTTTTTCAATGGGACTTCCATATCGCCGGTATGACAAGTATTGCTGTGAGGCCAAAAAGTGAGCGGTACAGCCTAAAATGACAAGATCCTTACTGCCATCTAAAGTCAGCAGTTATGAGTTTTATGCTACAAAGCTGTACCATAAAACTCATAACTAAAGTGTTAAAAAGTGAACTAACACCCATAAACCACCTATTAACCCCTAAACCAAGGCCCCCCCGCATCGCAAACACTATAATAAAATTATTAACCCCTAATCTGCCGCTCCGGACATCGCCGCCAATGAAAAAATGTATTAACCCCTATTCCGCCGCTTCCCGACATCGTCGCCACTATAATAAACCTATTAACCCCTAAAACGCCACCCTCCCGCATCGCAAGCACTATTTAAATATTATTAACCCCTAATCTGCCATCCGCCCACACCGCCGCTATAATAAACTTATTAACTCCTAAACCTAACACTAACCCTAACGTAACCCTAACACCCCATAACTTAAATATAATTAAAATAAATCTAAATAAAACTTACAATTATTACCTAAATAATTCATATTTAAAACTAAATACTTACCTGCAAAATAAAACCTAAGCTAGCTACAATATAACTAATAGTTTAGTGTAGGCTAGGATTTTTTTTTATTTTGCGGGGGCTTTTTTATTTTGATAGGGCTATTATATTAGGAGTAATTCTTTCTTTTTTTGATAGTTTCATTTTTTATTTTGTGTAATTTAGTGTTTATTTCTTTTTTTTTTTAATTTAGATAAATGTATTGTATTAATTTAATTTATGTTATTTTATTGTAATGTTAGGTTTTAGTGTAATGCAGGTTAGGTTTTATTTTACAGGTAACTTTGTATTTATTTTAGCTAGATAGTTAGTAAATAGTTAATAACTATTTTACTATTTACTAACTAGTCTACCTAGTTAAAATAAATACAAACTTACCGGTGAAATAAAAATAAAACCTAAGATATTAGTTATATTGTAGCTATCTTAGGTTTTATTTTACAGGTAAGTATTTAGTTTTAAATAGGTATTATTTAGTTAATAATTGTAAATTTAATTTATCTCGATTTTAATTATGTTAAAGTTAGGGGGTGTTAGGTTTAGGGTTAAGTTTAGGGGTTAATAGGTTTATTATAGCGGCGGTGTGGGCGGATGGCAGATTAGGAGTTAATAGTTTTATTTAGGTGGGGATGGCAGATTAGAGGTTAATAACATTATGTAAGTGGTGGCAATTTTGGGGCGGCAGATTAGGGGTGTTTAGACGTGGGGTTTATGTTAGGGTGTTAGGTGTAAACATAACTTTAATGTTACTTTTTCTTTCCCCATAGATATCAATGGGGCTGCGTTACAGAGCTTTTGTTTCCGCAATCACAGGTGTTAGGCTTCTTTTTTGCCGGCTCTCCCCATTTATGTCTATGGGGAAATCGTGCATGAGCACGTCAAAGCAGCGCTTGTATTTGGATGAGGTATGGAGCTCAACGCAACCATATCGCCCGCACAAGCCTGCTTTTTGCAAACTTGTAATAGCAGCGCTATGAAAGGTGAGCAGTGAAAATAACGTACAAGTAATTAGCAAGCAGCTATAGCGCAAAACTCGTAATCTGGCTGTTTATTGTAAACTGTAAACAACCTGTCTGGAACCAAGATTAAACAATATCTCTCAGAAGACTTTTCTCATTTACAATTCTGGGCTACACAATGAGGCCTACTTATCAAGCCGTCAACTGTGCTGCATTCGACGGCACCAATACGCTCGCCTGACATCGCCTAACATCGCGGCCGCGGACCTGAATACGCTCTCCTTATTTAACAAAAAACTGTCAAAAAGCTGCGCACCAAGTACGGGGCGATAAGCAGCGGACTGTTGTTAACTAAACAGTCATCTATCTCGCTGCTATTCGTATTTTTCCCAGCTTTATTTATACCCTGTGACTAAACACTGCCACTACACTAAAATGTTTAACCCCCATCCTGCTGCTCCCGGAGCCCACCACAACTAAATAAATGTATTAACCCCTAAACCGCTGCTCCCGGAGCTCACCGCAACTAAATAAATATATTAACCCCTAAACACCTGGCCTCCCACATCACTACCACTTACCAAACCTATTAACCCCAAAACCGCCAGCCCCCCACATCGCCATAAACTAAATTAACCTATTAACCCCTTAACCCCTTAACCTAACAACCCGCTAACTTTACATTAAATATTAACTCATCCCTATCTTATAATAAATTTAAACTTACCTTTAGAATTAAAATAAACTATATTAAACTATTAATTAACCTACCCTAACTATTATATTAAAATTACATTAAACTATATTAAACAATTCATTAACCTATCCTAACTATTATACTAAAATTACTTTAAACTATATTAAACTAATAATTAACCTACCCTGACTATTATACTAAAATTACATTAAATTATATTAAACTAATAATTAACCTACCCTAACTATTATACTAAAATTACATTAAACTACAAATTAAATTAACTATATTATATTTTTAAAAACCTAACCCTACTCAAGTTATTTAAATCTACTATTAAATATTACTAAATTACAAAAAACTAACAACTAAGTTACAAAATATAAAAAACACTAAGTTACAAAAAATAAAAAACACTGTTACAAAAAATAAAAAATAAACTATCAAATATTTAAACTAATTACACCTAATCTAAGAGCCCTATGAAAATAAAAAAGCCCACCCAAAATAAAATAAAAAACCCTAGCCTACAATAAACTACCAATGGCCCTTAAAAGGGCCTTTTGCTGGGCATTGCCCCAAAGAAATCATCTCTTTTACCTGTAAATAAAAATACAAATCCCTCCCCCAACAGTAAAACCCACCACCCATACCAACCCCCCAAATAAAAACCTAATCTAAAAAAACCTAAGCTCCCCATTGTCCTGAGAAGGGCATTTGGATGGGCATTGCCCTTAAAAGGGCATTTAGCTCTTTTTTTTTTAAGATCGAGCCGCTCCATGCTGGATGGATGAAGATAGAAGATGCCGTCTGGATAAAGACTTCTGCAGGCTTGGATGAAGACTTCTGCCCGCTTGGATGAAGACTTCTGCTGGCTTCACTGAGGACTTCTGCCCTCAGGGGGTTAGTGTTAGTTTTTTTAAGGGTTTATTGGGTGGGTTTTAATTTTAGATTAGGGACTTTGGGCGGAAAAAGAGCTAAATGCCCTTTTAAGGGCAATGTCCATCCACATACCCTTTTCAGGGCAATGGGGAGCTTAGGTTTTTTAGATAGAATTGTATTTGGGGGGGTTGGTTGTGTGGGTGGTGGGTTTTACTGATTTCTTTGGGGCAATGCCCCACAAAAGGCCCTTTTAAGGGCCATTGGTAGTTTATTGTAGGCTAGGGTTTTTGTTTCTTTTATTCTGGGGGGGGGATTTTTTTTTCATAGGGCTATTAGATTAGGTGTAATTAGTTTAAATATTTGATCATTTATTTTTTATTTTGTGTAACTTAATGTTTATTTTTTTTTGTAACTATCGGCTAGATTTAGAGTTCTGCGGCCAAAGGGGTGCGTTAGCTACGCATGCTTTTTTCTGGCCGCACTTTTAAAATAACTCTGGTATTGAGAGTCCACAGAATGGCTGCGTTAGGCTCCAAAAAAGGAGCGTACAGCATATTTAACGCCACTGCAACTCTCGATACCAGAGTTGCTTACGGAAGCGGCCAGCTTCAAAAACGTGCTCGTGCACGATTCCCCCATAGGAAACAATGGGGCAGTTTGAGCTGAAAAAAATCCTAACACCTGCAAAAAAGCCGCGTTCAGCTCCTAACGCAGCCCCATTGTTTGCTATGGGGAAACACTTCCTACTTCTGCACCTAACACTCTAACATGTACCCACGAGTCTAAACACCCCTAACCTTACACTTATTAACCCCTATTCTGCCGCCCCCGCTATCGCTTACCCCTGCATATTATTATTAACCCCTAATCTGCCGCTCCGTAAACCGCCGCTACTTACATTATCCCTATGTACCCCTAATCTGCTGCCCCTAACACCGCCGACCCCTATATTATATTTATTAACCCCTAATCTGCCCCCCACAACGTCGCCTCTACCTGCCTACACTTATTAACCCCTAATCTGCCGACCGGACCGCACCGCTATTATAATAAAGTTATTAACCCCTAATCCGCCTCACTAACCCTATAATAAATAGTATTAACCCCTAATCTGCCCTCCCTAACATCGCTGACACCTAACTTCAAACATTAACCCCTAATCTGCTGACTGGAGCTCACCGCTATTCTAATAAATGTATTAACCCCTAAAGCTAAGTCTAACACTAACACCCCCCTAAGTTAAATATAATTTACATCTAACGAAATTAATTAACTCTTATTAAATAAATTATTCCTATTTAAAGCTAAATACTTACCTGTAAAATAAACCCTAATATAGCTACAATATAAATTATAATTATATTGTAGCTATTTTAGGATTAATATTTATTTTACAGGCAACTTTGTATTTATTTTAACCAGGTACAATAGCTATTAAATAGTTAAGAACTTTTTAATAGTTACCTAGTTAAAATAATTACAAAATTACCTGTAAAATAAATCCTAACCTAAGTTACAATTAAACCTAACACTACACTATCAATAAATAAATTAAATAAAATACCTACAATTACCTACAATTAAACCTAACACTACACTATCAATAAATAAATTAAATACAATTCCTACAAATAAATACAATGAAATAAACTAACTAAAGTACAAAAAATAAAAAAGAACTAAGTTACAAAAAATAAAAAAATATTTACAAACATTAGAAAAATATTACAACAATTTTAAACTAATTACACCTACTCTAAGCCCCCTAATAAAATAACAAAGACCCCCAAAATAAAAAAATGCCCTACCCTATTCTAAATTGCTAAAGTTAAAATCTCTTTTACCTTACCAGCCCTGAACAGGGCCCTTTGCGGGGCATGCCCCAAGAAGTTCAGCTCTTTTGCCTGTAAAAAAAAACATACAATACCCCCCCAACATTACAACCCACCACCCACATACCCCTAATCTAACCCAAACCCCCCTTAAATAAACCTAACACTAAGCCCCTGAAGATCTTCCTACCTTGAGTCGTCTTCACCCAGCCGAGCCAAATTCTTCATCCAAGCGGAGCAAGAAGAGGTCCTCCATCCGGTAGAAGTCTTCATCCAAGCGGGGCAAGAAGAGGTCCTCCATCCAGTAGAAGTCTTCATCCAAGCGGGGCAGAAGAGGTCTTCCATCCGATTGAAGTCTTCATCCAAGCGGCATCCATCCGGAGCGGAGCGGCAGCATCCTGAAGACCTCCGACGCGGAACATCCATCCTGGCCGACGACTGAACGACGAATGACGGTTCCTTTAAATGACATCATCCAAGATGGCGTCCCTCGAATTCCGATTGGCTGATAGGATTCTATCAGCCAATCGGAATTAAGGTAGGAATATTCTGATTGGCTGATGGAGTCAGCCAATCAGAATCAAGTTCAATCCGATTGGCTGATCCGATCAGCCAATCAGATTTAGCTTGCATTCTATTGGCTGATCGGAACAGCCAATAGAATGCAAGCTCAATCTGATTGGCTGATTGGATCAGCCAATCGGATTGAACTTGATTCTGATTGGCTGATTCCATCAGCCAATCAGAATATTCCTATCTTAATTCCGATTGGCTGATAGAATCCTATCAGCCAATCGGAATTCGAGGGACGCCATCTTGGATGACGTCATTTAAAGGAACCGTCATTTGTCGTTCAGTCGTCGGCCAGGATGGATGTTCCGCGTCGGAGGTCTTCAGGATGCTGCCGCTCCGCTCCGGATGGATGCCGCTTGGATGAAGACTTCTACCGGATGGAGGACCTCTTCTTGCTCCGCTTGGATGAAGAATTTGGCTCGGCTGGGTGAAGACGACTCAAGGTAGGAAGATCTTTCAGGGGCTTAGTGTTAGGTTTATTTAAGGGGGGTTTGGGTTAGATTAGGGGTATGTGGGTGGTGGGTTGTAATGTTGGGGTGGGGGGGTATTGTATGTTTTGTTTTACAGGCAAGGAGCTGAACTTCTTGGGGCATGCCCCGCAAAGGGCCCTGTTCAGGGCTGGTAAGGTAAAAGAGCTTTGAACTTTAGTAATTTAGAATAGGGTAGGGCATTTTTTTTATTTTGGGGGTCTTTGTAATTTTATTAGGGGGCTTAGAGTAGGTGTAATTAGTTTAAAATTGTTGTAATATTTTTCTAATGTTTGTAAATATTTTTTTATTTTTTGTAACTTAGTTCTTTTTTATTTTTTGTACTTTAGTTAGTTTATTTCATTGTATTTATTTGTAGGAATTGTATTTAATTTATTTATTGATAGTGTAGTGTTAGGTTTAATTGTAGATAATTATAGGTATTTTATTTAATTAATTTATTGATAGTGTAGTGTTAGGTTTAATTGTAACTTAGGTTAGGATTTATTTTACAGGTAAATTTGTAATTATTTTAACTATTTTAGCTATTAAATAGTTATTAACTATTTAATAGCTATTGTACCTAGTTAAAATAAATACAAAGTTACCTGTAAAATAAATATAAATCCTAAAATAGCTATAATATAAATATAATTTATATTGTAGCTATATTAGGATTTATTTTACAGGTAAGTATTTAGTTTTAAATAGGAATAATTTATTTAAGAAAAGTTAATTAATTTCGTTAGATTAAAATTATATTTAATTTAGGGGAGTGTTAGGGTTAGACTTAGCTTTAGGGGTTAATACATTTATTAGAATAGCGGTGAGCTCCAGTCGGCAGATTAGGGGTTAATAATTGAAGTTAGGTGTCGGCGATGTTAGGGAGGGCAGATTAGGGGTTAATACTATTTATTATAGGGTTATTGAGGCGGGAGTGAGGTGGATTAGGGGTTAATAACTTTATTATAGTAGCGGTGCGGTCCGCTCGGCAGATTAGGGGTTAATAAGTGTAGGCAGGTGGAGGCAACGTTGAGGTGGGCAGATTAGGGGTTAATAAATATAATATAGGGGTCGGCGGTGTTAGGGGCAGCAGATTAGGGGTACATAAGTATAATGTAGGTGGCGGTCGGCAGATTAGGGGTTAAAAAAATTTAATCGAGTGGCGGCGATGTGGGGGGGCCTCGGTTTAGGGGTACATAGGTAGTTTATGGGTGTTAGTGTACTTTAGAGCACAGTAGTTAAGAGCTTTATAAACCGGCGTTAGCCCAGAAAGCTCTTAACTACTGACTTTTTTCTGCAGCTGGAGTTTTGTCGTTAGATTTCTAACGCTCACTTCAGACACGACTCTAAATACCGGAGTTAGAAAGATCCCATTGAAAAGATAGGATACGCAATTGACGTAAGGGGATCTGCGGTATGGAAAAGTCGCGGCTGGAAAGTGAGCATTAGACCCTTTCCTGACTGACTCCAAATACCGGCGGTAGCCTAAAACCAGCGTTAGGAGCCTCTAACGCTGGTTTTCACGGCTACCGCCAAACTCTAAATCTAGGCCTATGTGTTTTTTATTTTGTGTAACTTAGTCTTTTTTATTTTTTGTAACTTAGTTGTTAGTTTTTTGTAACTTAGTAAGTTTTAATTGTAGATTAAAATGACTTGAGTAGGGTTAGGTTTTTAGAAATGTAATATAGTTAATTTAATTTGTAGTCTAATGTTAGTATAATAGTTAGGGTAGATTAATTATTAGTTTAATATAGTTTAATGTAATTTTAGTATAATAGTTAGGGTAGGTTAATTAATAGTTTAATATAGTTTAATCTAGTTTTAGTATAATAGTTAGGATAGGTTAATTAATAGTTTAATATAGTTTATTTTAATTCTACAGGTAAGTTTAAATGTATTATAAGATAGGGATTTAGTTAATATTTAATATAAAGTTAGTGGGTTGTTAGGTTTAGGGGTTAATAGGTTAATTTAGTTTATGGCGATGTGGGGGCTGGTGGTTTAGGGGTTAATAGGTTTAGTAAGTGGTAGTGATGTGGGAGGCCAGGGGTTTAGGGGTTAATACATTAATTTAGTTGCAGTGGGCTCCAGGAGTGACAGTATAGAGGTTAATACATTTTTTTAGTTGTAGAGGGCTCCGGGAGCGGCAGTATAGGGGTTAATAACTTTATTACAGTAGCGGCGGGGTCCGGGAGCGGCGGGATAGGGGTTAATAACATTATGTAGGTGGCGGCGATGTCGGGGCAGCAGATATGGGGTGTTTAGACTCTGGGCTTATGTTAGGGTGTTAGGTGTAAACGTTACTTGAAAATCAATGGGATATCTGGCAGCATTGAAAATGAGCTTTCGCTGCTTTCAGACTCCCATTGATTCCTATGGCATCCACGGTCTCCAGGGCCGTGGATTTAAAACCAGGTACGCTGGGCCGGAATAGTGGCGAGCGTACCTGTTAGAAAGTTGATAACTTGCAAAAGTTGTCAGATAGTGCCGAATTTGTATTCGGAACATCTGTAATGACGTAAGCATCGATCTGTTTTGGACTGAGAGTGGCGGATCGTATGTTACGTCACAAATTTAAACTTTTGCCAGTCTGTAGGCTGTGATAAATAAGGCGAATCAGGCTTGCCACAATTACGCTGCTGAATTCCTGCGTATTTGCGGTTGACAGCTTGATAAATAGACCTCAAAGTCTGCACACTATAAATCATTTGCTAGATTTCTAACATTCAAACTATTGAGCCGCTTCAATCAGGCCAAACTGTTAAAGGGATATTAACAGTGCTCATTAAGTAAAATCAAATATGTTAAATCAAAGTAAACATAAAAACAATCAGATTGTGTAGAAAAGAAGCAGACAATTTTCTTGTTTTCTATTAAAATAAACACTTAGAAATTCTCTGTGTAAGCACAGCCCTCAGGGAAATTATAAAGCTGATATGTTTCCAACTTAAGTAACATTCTGCCTCTTCTGAGCATTGGGCAAATCTAACTCCCTGTTTATCTAGTATTCACTTAATACTAAACCAGCTCATGTTACTCTAGAAGTTTATGACATCAAGCTATATATGACTTCCTGAAGAGACCCCAGTCTCCTTGTACGGCTGTGACAGGAAGTAATGGACACTGCATAAATAAAGTTTTTTTTCAAAAAAAGAGACAAAAGGGTAAGCCCCTGCTTAGTGATTATTTTTTAGTAGAACAATTGAATAGACTGATTCATATGCCTTTATGTTCTCACTGTTCAGAACAAGGTTTAGTTGTAGAATGCATTTTGGTACAGGATCCGGAAAGTAAATAATTAAAGGAAAAATCAGGCACTGATTACCTACCAATAAATATAAATTTTTTAAGTTAACTCTTTCTAGAAAGATGTGCAGAAAATAAAATAAAATGAGATAAATAAATAAGAAATTGAATTTCACCTCAATAAACTATTTAATAGCTTTGGGTATTTTAATATGAACCTAGGTAGACAATTTGTCATGTCAAAGAACGCTGAGACTAAAACAGTGACTATATACAAGCATTTCTCAATTTTACCTCCTAGTAAGATATTTTGAGGAAGACAGAGTAAATTTTATTCAGCAATACTCACAACTTAAATACAGTGCAGAAAAAGGATGGCACTCAGCCTAAAATGTCAAAATATTCTTGGAATATGGATACCAGTGCTAATGAATTGAGAATGACTTATTTGTATTGCCTGAAGTCTGTCTGTCTGTCTGTGTATATATATGTTTGTGTGTGTGTGTGTGTATATATATATATATATATATATATATATATATATATATATATATATATATATAAAACATTTAGCATTAAAAATAGAAAAGTTATTGTTTTATTCTTGCCATATTATGGCTTTCTGCAAAAGTTAGTATAACCACTAATACCAACCTTGTTGAAAGATACTTAAAGGCAGTACTTTGTGGATGATAAATGATGAAGAACTGTTCTGTCTAAATTGCATGCTTACTGCTTATAATGTATACTGGTGTTAGTAATAATAGAGGATTAAATAGTTTCAGGGGGAAAAAAAATATGTTTCAATTTCTATATACAGAAAGGAAGCAAGGCAGACCACCATCAGTATGTACAACACAGATGTTGTGTCTCAGCTAAAATCTGAACATCATTTTTGTAAGTTGGCAGAATCATTCTTGCAAATATTTCTAAAATCAGCAGCAGTGCTTCTGTGTGCAGCTGGTGCTTGCATTTGTCAAGGCTTGTCATAAAATAGTGGGATCAACTTGAGTGCTTTACTAAAGCAAACATAAAAATTACATATTTTAATCTCAGCTGTAGTCTGTCTCATAACTAGCTCTTTTTTGTCATGGTTGTAAGGCAGAAATATAATATATATTTAAAGTATATTTTGATAAAAAAAAAAAAATGAAAATAATTGAAATAAAAACAAAATACCATGTAGCTTTGACCATATTATAGTTTATCAATAAGCATGATATTTAGCAGCAAGTCTAATGTGATATACGTTAGTAAGTTTGTATCTTGAAATTTGTGATAAAAAGCATTTCATGGAAAGTAAGCTACTCTAGACCATGCAAAAAAGAGGTACCAAAACGACGCTACAAAATGATGCTGCTTTGGTCAATGAAGATGATTGTGTTGTGCTATTTATTGTGCACAATTTATTTTTGTGTTCACATATTTGTGCTAGGAGAATGGTTCTAGACTGTAACATTTTGGAGGCTAACAAAGGGCAGCTGTCACTTATAAAAATGTAAGTCTAATACAAAAATGGAGTCATTCAATCTCCACAAACAAACATTGGCAGTACAATTGGTCATACTTAAGAGCTCAGTGACTTTTCACAAGTTTGTGAAATGTCTTCTCTACATCACTACAGAGTTCCAAACTGTCTCCAGAAGCAACATCAGCACTAGAACTGTGTGTAGGAGCTTCATGTAATGTTTTTTTGTTTTTTTTCATGGCCACACAGCTTTCTAAAAGCCTAATATTAAAATATGCAATGAGAAGCATTAGCTTTAGCACATGGGCGTCTGCAGAGATTTTTCCAGGGGGAGGCACAAAATTGAATTGTGCCCAGACAATAAATATATATATATATATACAGCATATATATATATATAGATTAGGGTTGCACCGATACCATTTTTTTATGACCGAGTACAAGTACCGATACTTGTTTTCAAATACTCGCCGATACCAATTACCGATACTTTTTTTTTTTTAAATGTTGTGACATTTTACCAAGCACAATACAGTAATAATAATAATTATTTAAGATTCCTTCTTTATAATTATAGAGGACTGTAATTCAAAAGACATTATGAAATAATAAAACAGTTTTATTTGTCACAAAGTTCACTGAACACGTTTATAAATAAAAAATATTACAATAAAATATTAAATTTAAAGGGGTGATGCAATTGGGTTGTAGGGCTGTTATATAACATCAGTCTGACATTTGTATGGAGGTTCGACTCTAAGTTGAACAGTCTTTCACTTTCCACCATACTGCGTGGGGCAGAAAGATATTTTTGGGCCATTTTAGCCAGAGCTGGAAATCTGTTTATTAACTGCCCAGTACTTCAGGGGTTTGTCTGTACGAGGTACAGTGATCTCTACTACAATAATACAAATAACAGCAATTTGTATTGGCCGAACAGTAGTAAACAATTTTTAGTTTAGTCTCCGCTTCAGTTTAAAATGAAATGGGAACATGCAGTTTGAAAAAAAATGCCACAAGATAGCATATGGGTAGGAAGTGGAGGTATCGGTTTAAGTATCGGTACATTCGCACGAGTACAAGTACTCATGCAAATACTTGGTATCGGTACCGATACCGATACTAGTATCGGTATCGGTGCAACCCTAATATATATATATATATATATATATATATATATATATATATATATACACACTGTAACTGTATATACACACATATAAATACAAGTGCACGCACTTAAACAATCCACATCTACCGGGATGCTCAGTGTAGCAGAATATGTAAGTTATAGCCTGAAGAAAGACACAGCACTCACAGGTTTTTCAACATGAGGTAAAACATCACCTTTATTTCTTTCAATTAAAATCCATAGAATCCAGACGTTTCAGTATCAATACTGACACCTTTTTCAATGGTTGTGAGCCAAGCAGAGACAGAAGTGTATCAAACCGGTTATTTATACACAGATAGTGCTTTACCCCTCCCACGCTACGTAGGAGCCGATTACATCACTCGCTATACACAATATTAACATTGTACCTATAATAAAGCCACCTCATGGCTAATTAGCAGAACCGATCACATCACAGTTAAACACAGTGGTGCTTGCGTCACATGGTATAAACAACTTAAGCTAGTAAAGCAATGGTTCGTACGAGCGGGATACAGTGGATCGTTAGTCATATGCAAAATACAAATTATCAAACACAAAAAAGTAATCAACTAAAATAAAACACCATAATGTTAAAATACACAGTAAAAAAATGTGTAGAAATATGTATTTATTAAGAATTAGAGCATATTCTGCTATGTGAAGAAATTGGAATGTGAAATATTCATATTTTCATGTCAGGTTAGCGCACTTGAGAATATCTGACCGAATTTGCATGCAAGCAGGTTTCCCCCCGACTTTTTTGCACCATTGAGGGAATACGTAATCACCCTTGCGATATTCTAACTTCAACTTTTTACGCATATAGGGCGAGCAAGCTTAAACAGTTTAATTTCAACTTGTTATATGAGTGCAATCCGACACGGGTAAAAAGCTTACTTCTAGTGGAGTTAGCGCTCAAGCGGGAGCGTTAAATACACTTGAGTGGGAGCGTTAAATACCGCTCCACTTGTAATTTGGCGTATAATACTGTCTTTTACACTTGGTTCTCTCCCCTCTCCAATCTGTCCAATTTTAAACATGAAAATATTACAAAATCCAAACTTTCTGAAATCAAAAACTTTTATGGTCCCAAGCAGTTTAGATAAAGGGTTTAATACTTGTATAAATGATCCTCAAATGCTACTAGTCTCAGGAAAAAGCTGACTAGTTTACTAGTGCACTATAAATTATGGAGTCACTATTTGCAAAACTTTAATACACAATTTCTTTCTCTCTTTTTTTTGTTTCATCTCTGGTTATTTTTTGCGGTCTATGGGGAAATGTGTGTTTCCTGTAAATATATATGTATATGCTTATATACATATATTTTTATGTTAATATGTAAATACTAGGGATGGGCGAATGTGTAAATTTTCGAATTTCGAATGTAGAACGAATGTTATTACCGAAATTCGAATTCTAAATTCGAATGTCGATAAGAACGAATATTCTTAAAAATTTGAAAATCAAATGTTATTTACAGTTTTCGAATGTCACTTTCGAATTTGAATGTTTATAATTATATTGAATGTCCACATTCGAAATTTCGAATTTAACATTCTATTTAACAAATACTATTCAGAAGTTCAATAGTTCATGTGGTAGGGTGGGAATTTAGTAAATTGATACATAATAGATACAAATATATCATTTCGAATGTTTTCATATAGAATATTGCATAATTTGAATATTACATTCAAAGAAAGCATTACAAATACTATTACAAACATAAATTCGAATTTTTCGAATTCGAATATGAATTCGAATTTTTCGAATTCGAATATTGCATTATTCGAATATTACATTTAAAAGCATTAGAAATACTATTACAATCTAAATTCGAATTTTTTGAATTTGAATACACGTATTGCATAATTCGAATATTACATTTAAAGAAAAAGCATTAGAAATACTATTACAATCTAAATTCGAATGTTTAGAATTCAAATATTGCATAATTCGAATATTACATTTAAAGAAAAAGCATTAGAAATACTATTACAATCTAAATTCGAATTTTTGAATTTGAATATTGCATAATTCGAATATTACATTTAAAGAAAAACATTAGAAATACTATTACAATCTAAATTAGAATTTTTCGAATTCGAATATTTTCGAATGTAATCGTAAAATTCGAAACCGAACATTCGAAAATCGAATGTTAGAATGTTATGTAAACATTCGAAATTCGATTCGAACGAACGAATGTGTTAAAATTCGTGCTGTTTTTCAAATGTTGCGAAACATTCGCCCATCCCTAGTAAATACACATGTAACTCATATATACACATGTATACACATAAATACATATGTATGTGTACTTTGGAGTCCTTTCCACAAATACCTAAAAACATGAAAAAGCATTTTATTCAATTTTAATATTTAATGATGTTTTTTACTGTGTAAGTACTGTAAATATTTTACACTCCAATGTTCTTAACATAGGGGAAAATGTTCTTCGTATTATTAAATATATTTTCCTATCTATCTATCTATCTATCTATCTATCTATCTATCTATCTATCTATCTATGTAAATATAAATATATAAATATATGGGTATATAATCCAAATGTAGGATCTGCACTCACACAAACAAACAGGACATCCGCCAGGGTGCTGGTATAGAAAATGCATAGATGCAAAAATTTAAAATAATTCCATAATTCCACACTAACTGGCTTTTACTTCCTTGGCAAAAAACAAACAAAAAAAAACAACATTAAACCTCCCTGGCAAAAATAAATAAAAAATTATATATATATATATATATATATATATATATATATATATATATATATTATGAGTTATTTAGAATATTTTAGTAAAACACGAAAGGAGTACACTCATTTTTCATGTGCTCTAACCTGCCATGTGTTATCTTAAGGTGAGTTATTCATTTATTAAATATAAAATATTAAAAAATATTAAAATAATAATATTTAATGTAAATAGTTATTACAGATATGCTAAAAAAATCAAAATAATCCATAGAATATATATATATATATATACAGTATATATATTTATAGTATCTATAATTATTAATATTTATTACTAATATTTTTAATATTTAATATTTTCATAACATGCCTTAAAATAACTAATTCTTCATGTCTAGTAACCCAACACCACGTTAGACCTAAAGTGCAAAACCTGAAGTGCGTTTCACATATTGTACATTCCAATGTCCTACTCATATAATTTTTTACATTTTTTATTAAATATATATTTCTATATACAGTATCTCACAAAAGTGAGTACACCACTCACATTTTTGTAAATATTTTATTATATCTTTTCATGTGACAACACTGAAGAAATGACACTTTGCTACAATGTAAAGTAGTGAGTGTACAGCCTGTATAACAGTGTACATTGCTGTCCCCTGAAAATAACTCAACACACAGCCATTAATGTCTAAACCGTTGGCAACAAAAGTGACTACACCCCTAAGTGGAAATGTCCAAATTGGGCCCAATTAGCCCTTTTCCCTCCCCGGTGTAATGTGACTCATTAGTGTTACAAGGTCTCAGGTGTGAATGGGGAGCAGGTGTGTTAAATTTGGTGTTATCACTCTTACATTCTCTCATACTGGGCACCTCATGGCAAAGAACTCTCTGAGGATCTGAAAAAAAGAATTGTTGCTCTACATAAAGATAGCCTAGGCTATAAGAAGATTGCCAAGTCCTTGAAACTGAGCTGCAGCACAGTGGGCAAGACCATACAGCGGTTTCACAGGACAGGTTACACTCAGAACAAGCCTCGCCATGGTCAATCAAAGAAGTTGAGTGCACATGCTCAGTGTCATAATCAGAGGTTGTCTTTGGGAAATAGATGTATGAGTGCTGCCAGCATTGCTGCAGAGGTTGAAGGGGTGGGGGGTCAGCCTGTCTGTGCTCAGACCATACGCCACACACTGAATCAAATTGGTCTGCATTGCTGTCATCCAAGAAGGAAGACTCTTCTAAAGATGATGCACAAGAAAGCCTGCAAACAGTTTGCTGAAGACAAGCAGACTAAGGACATGGATTACTGGAACCATGTCCTATGGTCCGATAAGACCAAGATAAAATTATTTGGTTCAGATGGTGTCAAGTGTGTGTGGCGGCAACCAGGTGAGGAGTACAAAGACAAGTGTGTCTTGCCTACCGTCAAGCATGGTGGTGGGAGTGCCATGGTCTGGTCCTGCATGAGTGCTGCCGGCACTGGGGAGCTACAGTTCATTGAGGGAACCATGAATGACAACATGTACTGTGACATACTGAAGCAAAGGATGATCCCCTCCCTTCGGAGACTGGGCAGCAGGGCAGTATTCCAACATGATAACGACACCAAACACACCTCCAAGACGACCACTGCCTTGCTAAAGCAGCTGAGGGTAAAGGTGATGGACTGGCCAAGCATCCTCAAATGGAAGGTGGGGGTGCGCAAGGTCTCTAACATCCATCAGCTCTGTGATGTCGTCATGGAAGAGTGTAAGAGGACTCCAATGGCAACCTGTGAAGCTCTGGTGATCTCCATGCCCAAGAGGGTAAAGGCAGTGCTGGAAAATAATGGTGACCACACAAAATATTGACACTTTGGGCCAAATTTGGACATTTCTACTTAGGGGTGTACTCACTTTTGTTGCCAATGGTTTAGACATTAATGGCTGTGTGTTGAGTTATTTTGAGTGGACAGCAAATTTACACTGTTATACAGGCTGTACACTCACTACTTTACATTGTAGCAATGTGTAATTTCTTCAGTGTTGTCACATGAAAAGATCTAATAAAATATTTACAAAAATGTGAGTGGTGTATCAAATTGGTCTGCATTTGATACTGTATCTGATAATGTTAATGTAATATATATAAATATATATATATATACGTACCTGGAATGTGAAAGATTAATAACTTCTGTTGGGTTAGTGTGTGAGCAATAAGTGTTATTTTTTTTATTTTGATTTTTTTCTGTACTCTCTTAGCGAGGTTGCGATATATATAGTCCTGAAGTTAGCGTTTGTCGGGTTTCGCTTGTGCGCAAAAAGTTTTACTTTCAACTTGCAATGCGAGCGCTAACCCGTGCGCACAAAAGGTAGTAATGTGCGAGTGAAAGCGCTAAATAGCATGCCACTTGTAATCTAGCCTATATCTTGAATGCCTCACTTATGACTGCAGTTATGTTTGGACATTGAAACCTTATTACACCATTTGCTTAAAATTATATTTAACTGATAATTGATAATTTAGTATTAATAGCTTAGCTGAAACAGCCTGTCTACATTCAAACACATTGACAGACATTGACTATATGGAATCATCTGCCTAGTTTTACATTCACATGGGTTTCCCAGTTTTCAGTTTTCCCTATGTAACAACGCTTTAATGTTATATTGTATAAGTTCAAATAGATTTACTCATTTGAATTGCTACTAATGGAAAAAAGTCAAAATTCGCTCAAGCTGCCTTTTTTTACTTAAAAAAAAAATCTAAGGACTGGAATGGAGACCAGTGTTAGTGTCCTTCATTTGTTTACAATCCTTCTGCATTAGCAGTGAGTATTATGAGGCTTATGTGAAGGGGCAGCTGGGAAATTTCATTTCTTCCTCTTTATTTCGTGTCACTTAAAGAGAAAAATAGGAGTTTAAACTTAAATTAATAAGAAATGTGTGAAACATTGAGCCAACATGGATTTTTTTTTAATTTAACTGAATATAAAATGTGTTTTGAGTTAAGTGGTGTTTACTCAATATATTTTTTTTAGTGTGACAGAAAAAAAAAAAAGAAGCAGTGTTGTATATAATGTGCAATGTACAGGTTGCCCTCGTTTTACAACGGTTCAATTTACACTGTTTCATGTGACTGCTATTGAAAAGCATTGAGAAGCAGTGCATTAATTAAAATAGCCAGTAGGTGGAGATGTCCGCTTGTGTTGCAGCAAAGCCAAGCAAGCTGAAAATAATCAGTTTAACCAGACCTGAGCTATCAAGCAGATTTCAAAGGAACAAGATATTCCTTTGTATAAATCAGTCCAGATTGGAATGCATAGAAAGAACTGTTTGCAGAAAAATGCAAGTGAAGTCTGTTGTGTGATTATTTTATTAGGTTTATAATGCTGTTTAGCAAATGTTTTTGTTCATTTAACTTAGTTTAATTATATATTCTGTGTTGTGTGATTATTTTATTAGGTTTATAATGCTGTTTAGCATTTAAAGTCTTCATTTCAAAGCTTTAAAAATAATCTATTACGTGTTACTTATGACAATTTTGAGAGGGGCCTGGAACCTATCTCCCTCACTTCCCATTGACTTACATTATAAACAGGGTTTCAATTTGCAACGGTTTCGATTTACAACCATTCCTTCTGGAACCTAACCCCGGCATAAACTGAGGGCTACCTGTATTCAAATACTAGTCTGGTAATACCTGATGGCTGTCACATGATAAAGGTGGCTGTTAAATTGGGACAAAATAAATTTGTCAGAAAAAAACAGCTTGTTTGATTTTCAGTTACATAATAGTACAATCCTTGTTTTTATTATCACAGCAGTTTAAGTCCCCTGTTAAAGGGACACTGAACCCAATTTTTTTCTTTCATGATTCAGATAGAGCATGACATTTTAAGCAACTTTCTAATTTACACCTATTATCAAATTTTCTTCATTCTCTTGGTATCTTTATTTGAAATGCAAGAATGTAAGTTTAGATGCCGGCCCATTTTTGGTGAACTACCTGGGTTGTCCTTGCTGATTGGTGGATACATTCATCCACCAATAAAAAAGTGCTGTCCAGAGCTCTGAACCCAAAAAATAGCTTAGATGCCTTCTTTTTCAAATAAAGATAGCAAGAGAACGAAGAAAATTTGATAATAGGAGTAAATTAGAAAGTTGCTTAAAATTGCATGCTCTATCTGAATCACAAAAGAAAAAATTTGGGTTCAGTGTCCCTTTAATTAAAGGGACATGAAACCCCCTTTTTTCCTTCATGATTCAAATTTAAATAACTTTCAAATTTACTTCTTTTATCTAATTTGTTTTATTCTCTTGTTATTCTTTGCTGAAGAGCAGCAATGCATTCCTGAGAGCTAGCTCAACACATGATGTGAGCCAGTAAGAACAGGCATATACCTGTATGTGCAGCCACCAATAAGCAGCTAGTTGCCAGTAGTATATTGCTCCTGAACCTACCTAGGTATGTTTTTTTAACAATGGATACCAAGACAAATAAGCAAATTAGATAATAGAAGCACATAGGAGGGTTGCTTAAAAATAAATGCTTTATCTACATCATAAAAGAATAATTTTGGTTTTCATGTCCCTTTAATTTCATTACTGAAGTCTATCAGTAGGTGCACTGTCCATGATTAGTGCAATGTTCACAATTTTAATACTTAGCAATTGAAAGTTATATTTTGCAGTCTAATCTTTTTTCACAAATGTACTTATTTAGTATTCATTTTGTTTGTGTTGCGGGCATCCTATGTTTAGTAGACCTATTCAACTTAATTAACCAACGGCTAGATTACGAGTTTTGCGTTGTGAGTGAAAAAGCCTCATAACGCTGCTTTTTCACTACCGTCTAGCCATCAGATTTCTTGTCAGAATAGCTGTACCGCACACTTTTTTGGCCGTAACGCAACGTAACTACTGCACCTTTCAAAAAGTCCTTTTTCAATGGGACTTCCATAGCGCCAGTATTACAAGTTTTTCCTGGGAGGCCAAAAAGTGAGCGGTACAGCCTATACCGTCAAGATTCGTACCGCCTAAAGTCAGTAGTTGTGAGTTTTATGCTACAAAGCTGTACCATAAAACTCATAACTAAAGTGTTACAAAGTACACTAACACCCATAAACTACCTATTAACCACTAAACTGAGGCCCTCCCGCATCGCAAACACTCAAAAAAATAAATAATCCCTAATCTGCCGCTCCGGACATCACCGCCACTATAATAAACATATTAACCCCTAAACCACCGCACTCCCGAGGCCCTCCCGCATTGCAAACACTGGTTAAATATTATTAACCTCTAATCTACCGCCCCCAATGTCACCGCCGCCACTATATTAAAGTTATTAACCCCTAAACCTAACCCTACGTCTAACCCTAACACCCCTAACTTTAATATAATTAAAATAAATCTAAATAAAAATGACTATCATTAACTAAATAATTCCTATTTAAAACTAAATACTTATCTGTAAAATAAAACCTAAGCTAGCTACAATATAACTAATAGTTACATTGTAGCTATCTTAGGTTTTATTTTTATTTCACAGCTAAGTTTTTATTTATTTTAACTAGGTAGACTAGTTAGTAAATAGTTATTAACTATTTACTAGCTACCTAGTTAAAATAAATACAAATTTACCTGTAAAAAAAAAAAAAACCTAACCTCTCTTACACTAACACCTAACATTAATTAAATACAAATAACTAAATTAAAAAAACATAAACACTAAACTACAAAAAATAAAAAAGAAATTATCAAATATTTAAACTAATTACACCTAATCTAATAGCCCTATCAAAATAAAAAAGCCCCCCCCCCAAATAAAAAAACCCTAGCCTAAACTAAACTGACAATAGCCCTTAAAAGGGCCTTTTGCAGGGCATTGCCCCAAAGAAAGCAGCTCTTTAACCTGTAAAAAAAAAAATACAAACAACCCCAACAGTAAAACTCACCACCCACACAACCAAACCCGCCAAATAAAATCCTATCTAAAATACCTAAGCTCCCCATTGCTCTGAAAAGGGCATTTGGATTGGCATTGCCCTTAAAAGGGCATTTAGATCTTTTCCATTGCCCAAACCCTAAGCTAAAAATAAAACCCACCCAATAACCCCAATAAACCCTTAATAAACCCTTATAAAAAACTAACACTAACCCCCGAAGATCCACTTACAGTTTTTGAAGACCGGACATCCATCCTCATCAAGCCAGGAGAAGTCTTTATCCAAGCGGGCAGAAGTCCTCAACGAAGCCGAGAAAAGTCTTCATCCAAGCGGCAAGTAGTGGTCCTCCAGGCCGGCAGAAGTCTTCATCCAGACGGCATCTTCTATCTTCATCCTTCTGACGCGGAGTGGCTCCATCTTCAAGACATCTGGCGCAGAGCATCCTCTTCTGTCGACGGCTACTGAAGAATGAAGGTTCCTTTAAGGGACGTCATCCAAGATGGTGTCCCTTGAATTCTGATTGGCTGATAGAATTCTATCAGCCAATCGGAATTAAAGTTGAAAAAATCCTATTGGCTGATGCAATCAGCCAATAGGATTGAGCTTCAATCCTATTGGCTTATCCAATCAATAAATTTGTATTTAGTAAATAGTTAATAACTATTTACTTACTAGTCTACATATTTAAATTAATACAAACTTAGCTGTGAAATAAAAATAAAACCTAAGCTAGATACAATATAACTATTAGAAGTAGTGCTATCGTTATTTCTTTCTCTTTGTCCATGAATAACTATTAGTTATATTGCAGCTAGGTTAGGTTTTATTTTATAGGTAAGTATTTAGTTTTAAATAGGAATTATTTAGGTATTAATTGTAATTTTTATTTAGATTTATTTTAATTATGTTAAAGTTAGTGGGCGTTAGGGTTACGTTAGGGTTAGACTTAGGGTTTGGTTTAGGGGTTAATAACTTTAGTATAGTTGCGGTGACGTTGGGGGCGGCAGATTTGGGGTTAATAAGTGTAGGTAGGTGGCGGCAACATTGGGGGCAGCGGATTAGGGGTTAATAACTGTATGTAGGTGGCAGCGATGTCGGGGGCTGCAGATTAGAGGTTAATAATTGTAATGTAGGTGTCGGCGATGTCGGGGTGGCAGATTAGGGGTGTTTAGACTTGGGTTTATGTTAGGGTGTTAGGTGTAAACATAACATTTCTTTCCCCATAGGAATCAATGGGGCTGCGTTACGGAGCTTTACGCTCCTTTATTGCAGTTGTTAGGCTTTTTTTTAGCCGGCTCTCCCCATTGATGTCTATGGGAAAATCATGCACAAGCACGTAAAACCAGCTCAAAGCAGCGCTGGTATTTGTGTGCGGTATGGAGCTCAACGCTGTCATATTGCCTTCTAACGTCTGGTTTTTGCAAACCTGTAATAGCAGCGCTATAGGGAGGTGAGCGGTGACAATAACTTGCAAATTATTAGAGAGCCGCTTATAACGCAAAAATCTGTCCGCAAGTTTTTCTAAGTATTTTTTTCATTTTTAAAAATCAAGTTGTCTTTCTAGGTCTGTGAAGTAATTTGTGCAACTGATAAAACAAACCTTGTTGACAAATCAGAGGCTCATGTGGGGCTGTTCCCTGTGTTTCTGCAGTAGAAAGTGAGAATACGCAATGCATTGAGATATGAACGTGTGGTTAAATATTTTGTTGCATTGCATTTTGCATTTTATCTCACCCAAGATGAATATACATAAATGTAACTATTTAAACTTCATATCCTTCCCACAGCATTTGCTAATTAATTCTCATTGACAACTTTATTCAAATTAATGGCAATTTAATTAAGAAAACAAATGTTTAATTTGTATTCAGTTTCTCAGCAACACTTCTCTAAAAGTTAAAAAAAACAACTCATGTGTAACATAAATATCTAATTAAGTTGAATCTAATCAGTGGTGCAGGTTATGTGTTTGACAAACAGATACATTATAAAAACATAGTTAAAGTTCTCTATAAATCATCAGCTTGTCAGTTTCCTAAAGCTTTTTTTCAAAACCCATTCAGTGTCGAGTGTTTTTAGCAATTAGTGGTTGTAATAACCTGTGTGTTTTATATTAGCTTTTCCTTAAAAAGATGACCCTTTGTCCAGATAGTTTGTCTTTTTTTTTTTTGGATTTTACTTGTGCTCTTCCATGTCAGCTACTGTTGAGAGACAACACTTAGGAACATAGTGTTGAATGACGCAGGTATTTCCTGGGTACTCTTGACAATTTTCAGTTGTTGTTAAACAAAACAGCTGTGGAACAGCTGAAATGTTCATAAAGTTGCATATTACAGGAAATTAAAAACTAATAGTACCAATCGAGTAAACCAGGCAAAATGTCTGGCAGACATTAAAAATTAAAATAGAAATATGGCTGACCTATGAAATCTCAACATTACCATAACAAATGTATTTCTATTAAAAAATTATGGGCTAGATTACAAGTGGAGTTCTAAATTATCTCACGCCCACAAACAGGCAAATGTTCTCGTTTGCAGGCGCGCAATAATTACAAGTAACTGGTTATTGCTACAATGAGCTCGCAGTAGCAATTAGCGCTTATAAATAGTGATGTCGCGAACCTAAAATTTTCGGTTCGCGAACCGCGGACTCGAACTTCTGGTATTGTTCGCGAACGCGCGAACCGCCATTGAATTCAATAGGCAGGCGAACTTTAAAACCTACAAGGACTCTTTCTGGCCACAATAGTGATGGAAAAGTTGTTTCAAGGGTCCTAACACCTGGACTGTTGCATGCTGGAGGGGGATCCCTGGCAAAACTCCCATGGAAAATTACATAGTTGATGCAGAGTCTGCTTTTAAGCCATAATGGGTCTAAATCAACTAACATTCCCAAAGTGGCTGTCTCAAAACATCCCGGACAGAAGATAGATTGATAGTGATAGATAGGATAGATAGATATACATAGATTGATAGTTAGATAGAATCGATAGAAGAGAAATAGATATATTTGTTAGATATATAATTACCCTAATAAATTCTAATAATCAAACATGCGTTCTTGGACCCAACTAGCTTGTGTCAATTAGTACTTTTCTTAGCACTTTAATCCCTGTCCCCCCCCCCCTATCGTGGGAGTTCTATATGGCCTGCCAGATTACCCTGAAAAATTATAATAATAAGACATGTGGTCTGCTACCTATTTTAACGAGGTTGTGTTTTAAGTACTACCATTCTTAGCACTTTAATCTCTGTAACTCCCCCTATTTGGTGAGGTCTATACGGCCTGGATGATTACCCATACAAAATATAATAATAAGACATCTGCTCTTGGTCTGCGACCCATGGTAACTATGTTGTGTTAATTAGTAATGTCCTTCGCATTTTAATAGCTGTTACTCATACTCACCCTATCGGTGGAGGTCTATATGGCCTGCATGATTACCCTTACAAAATATAACAACCAAACATATGCTCTGGGACCCATGGTAAGTAGGTTGTGTTATGTAGTACTGTTCTTTGCATTTTCATACCTGTTACAACACCAAATGGTGGCAGGTCTATCTGTCCTTCATGATTAGCTGCACCCAAACCCAAAAAAAAGCTGAGTGGTCTTAGACTAACACCCATGGCTAACTCTGTTGTTTCAATTAGTACTATTCTTAGCACTTTTATCCCTGTTACGGGCGGTCTACATGGCCATCATGATTAGCCGAACAAAATACTACATTCCAACCTTTGCTCAGTCTTCATAGGCCCTTCATTGTCTGTATTTTGATAGTACAGTTCTTATTATTTTTATAGCTGATACAACACCGAATGTTGTCAGCTCTATATGGCCTGCATGATTAGCTGCACCCAATACAAAAATAAATCCAAGCGGTCTTGGATTAACACCCATGGCTAACTCTGTTGTTTCAAGTAGTACTATTCTTAGCACTTTCATCTCATCATCCCTGTTACTTCCAGGACTCTCGGTGGTGGTGGTCTACATGGCCATCATTATTAGCCTAACCAAATACTACAATCCAACCTTGGCTCAGTCTTCCTAAGGCCCTTCATTGGCTGTATTTTGCTAGTACTGTTCTTATTACTATGGTGGTCTACATGGCCATCATGATTAGCCTAACCAAATACTACAATCCAACCTTGGCTCAGTCTTCCTAAGGCCCTTCATTGGCTGTATTTTGGTAGTACTGTTCTTATTAGTTTAATAGCTGATACGACACCGAATGTTGTCAGCTCTATATGGCCTGCAGGAATAGCCGCACCCAAAGCCAAAAAAAAGCCAAGCGGTTTTGCACTAACACCCATGGCTAACTCTGTTGTTTCAAGTTCTACTATTCTTAGCTCTTTCATCTCATCATCCCTGTTACTTCCAGGACTCTCGGTGGTGGTGGTCTACATGGCCATCATGATTAGCCTAACCAAATACTACAATCCAACCTTGGCCCAGTCTTCCTAAGGCCCTTCATTGGCTGTATTTTGGTAGTACTGTTCTTATTAGTTTAATAGCTGATACGACACCGAATGTTGTCAGCTCTATATGGCCTGCAGGAATAGCCGCACCCAAAGCCAAAAAAAAGCCAAGCGTTTTTTTCACTAACACCCATGGCTAACTCTGTTGTTTCAAGTTCTACTATTCTTAGCTCTTTCATCTCATCATCCCTGTTACTTCCAGGACTCTCGGTGGTGGTGGTCTACATGGCCATCATGATTAGCCTAACCAAATACTACAATCCAACCTTGGCTCAGTCTTCCTAAGGCCCTTCATTGGCTGTATTTTGGTAGTACTGTCATCCTTTTGAATAAAAGATTACAGGAAAGGCATTGATTTTAGAAACCCACAGATCATTATTTGCAACCGTGAATTTAGAAAAAAAAATTGATTACACAGCCGTCACACTTATTTATGCTCAGGCCTTTTTAATACGAGGGTCCCGGAGCCTCAACCGAAACAACAGCATGAAAGAGGAGATATGTCATCCTTTTGAATAAAAGATTACAGGAAAGGCATTGATTTTAGAAACCCACAGATCATTATTTGCAACCGTGAATTTAGAAAAAAAAATTGATTACACACCCGTCACACTTATTTATGCTCAGGCCTTTTTAATACGAGGGTCCTGGAGCCTCAACCGAAACAACAGCATGAAAGAGGAGATATGTCATCCTTTTGAATAAAAGATTACAGGAAAGGCATTGATTTTAGAAACCCACAGATCATTATTTGCAACCGTGAATTTAGAAAAAAAAATTGATTACACAGCCGTGACACTTATTTATGCTCAGGCCTTTTTAATACGAGGGTCCCGGAGCGTCAACCGAAACAACAGCATGAAAGAGGAGATATGTCATCCTTTTGAATAAAAGATTACAGGAAAGGCATTGATTTTAGAAACCCACAGATCATTATTTGCAACCGTGAATTTAGAAAAAAAAATTGATTACACAGCCGTCACACTTATTTATGCTCAGGCCTTTTTAATACGAGGGTCCCGGAGCCTCAACCGAAACAACAGCATGAAAGAGGAGATATGTCATCCTTTTGAATAAAGATTACAGGAAAGGCATTGATTTTAGAAACCCACAGATCATTATTTGCAACCGTGAATTTAGAAAAAAAAATTGATTACACACCCGTCACACTTATTTATGCTCAGGCCTTTTTAATACGAGGGTCCTGGAGCCTCAACCGAAACAACAGCATGAAAGAGGAGATATGTCATCCTTTTGAATAAAAGATTACAGGAAAGGCATTGATTTTAGAAACCCACAGATCATTATTTGCAACCATGAATTTAGAAAAAAAAATTGATTACACAGCCGTGACACTTATTTATGCTCAGGCCTTTTTAATACGAGGGTCCCGGAGCCTCAACCGAAACAACAGCATGAAAGAGGAGATATGTCATCCTTTTGAATAAAAGATTACAGGAAAGGCATTGATTTTAGAAAGCCACAGATCATTATTTGCAACCATGAAATTAGACAAAAACATTGATTAGACAGCCGTGACACTTATTTATGCTCAGGCCTTTTTAATACGAGGGTCCCGGAGCCTCAACCGAAACAACAGCATGAAAGAGGAGATATGTCATCCTTTTGAATAAAAGATTACAGGAAAGGCATTGATTTTAGAAACCCACAGATCATTATTTTCAACCGTGAATTTAGAAAACAAAATTGATTACACAGCCGTCACACTTATTTATGCTCAGGCCTTTTTAATACAAGGGTCCCGGAGCCTCAACCGAAACAACAGCATGAAAGAGGAGATATGTCATACTTTTGAATAAAAGATTACAGGAAAGGCATTGATTTTAGAAAGCCACAGATCATTATTTGCAACCATGAAATTACACAAAAACATTGATTAGACAGCCGTGACACTTATTTATGCTCAGGCCTTTTTAATACGAGGGTCCCGGAGGCTCAACCGAAACAACAGCATGAAAGAGGAGATATGTCATCCTTTTGAATAAAAGATTACAGGAAAGGCATTGATTTTAGAAAGCCACAGATCATTATTTGCAACCATGAAATTACACAAAAACATTGATTAGACAGCCGTGACACTTATTTATGCTCAGGCCTTTTTAATACGAGGGTCCCGGAGGCTCAACCGAAACAACAGCATGAAAGAGGAGATATGTCATCCTTTTGAATAAAAGATTACAGGAAAGGCATTGATTTTAGAAAGTCACAGATCATTATTTGCAACCATGAAATTACACAAAAACATTGATTAGACAGCCGTGACACTTATTTATGCTCAGGCCTTTTTAATAGGAGGGTCCCAGAGGCTCAACCAAAACAACAGCATGAAAGAGGAGATATGTCATCCTTTTGAATAAAAGATTACAGGAAAGGCATTGATTTTAGAAAGCCACAGATCATTATTTGCAACCGTGAAATTAGAAAAAAACATTGATTAGACAGCCGTGACACTTATTTATGCTCAGGCCTTTTTAATACGAGGGTCCCGGAGGCTCAACCGAAACAACAGCATGAAAGAGGAGATATGTCATACTTTTGAATAAAAGATTACAGGAAAGGCATTGATTTTAGAAACCCACAGATCATTTATATGACCCGTGTAATAGAAAAAAACATTCATTAGACACCGGTTACACTTATTTATCCTCAGGCCTTGTTAATACGAGGGTCCCGGAGCCGCAACTGAAACAACAGCATGAAAGAGGACATATGTCAATCTTTTTGAATTATAGATTACAGGAAAGGCATTGATTTTAGAAACACTGAGATAATTACTTGCAACCGGGAAATAAAAAAAAAAATTGAACAGACACCCAGTACACTTTATTATCCATAGGCCTTTTCAGCAGAGGCTCCAGGACCCTCAACAAAAACAAGAGCAGGGAGCTGGGCATAGGAGTACAATGGAGTGTGACAATAATAATCTGAAAGTGAAGATTGCATAGTTGTGGCATTTTAATTTTGTTATCGTGGGAACTTAGTACTTGCAATGACCTTGCTCTGGTGAATCCATATCGCAAATGTGTTATTTAAGGCACTGTTTGTCTATTTTTTTGAATATCAGCATTTGTTAAATGAAGCTCAACTTAGGCTGGTGAGAAACGACCTTTCTTCTGGCTGTTTGCAAATGTTGTGGCTCTGGACAAACATGTGAATAAGGGGCCATCAGCCATATTCTGCACGCAACCCCTTTGATGATTGACGATAAACATGTGTCACCTGCAAGCAGAGCTCGTTACTTCTGTCTAAATCATCTTCCTGGTATGGACAGGCCACTGTTTCCCACAGCAAGTACGAATTTTGAAATACAAGACTGTCTTGAGTATGGTAGGAAACCAAAGTTTATTTAATTCAGTACTATCTATCACCACAAAAAATGAACTTCTTGAAGCAACAAAAATGCCAGCAATTTCATGTGCTTATGGATGACAAGGACGTCATGTCCTTTGGTGCACAGAGATGGAGACGATTTTTGCCCTCCCTGTACACTACCCAGATGTCTCAAACATCACCAGAAACACAATACAGCCACTCTTGTGAAGTTCCTGGTGTTCCGGTAGCCATCTCTTTGCGCTCCTAAAGGAATACTTTATCAGTGTTTTTGTATACATCCGACAACAGCTTCGGAGACTGTGGTGACGCACATGTTATTTACTGTTGTTCCAGCTGTGGCAATATCAATTGGCATGAAAAAGTTAAGATTTGTGGGTTGGGGAGCCTATAGCTGTTAAGGTAGGACGTGTGTTTGAGGAGCTCCAGGTCTTACAAGTTACTTTGGAGTAAGTTTTCAACCTTAATTTAATTTTCTTTTTGGGATTCATAGTCACACTTTCTGGGGCTATCCAAGAGGAGCCTGGTAAAAGCAGTAGTAGTCACCCCTTATATCAACGGGTACGGAGACCTGTTTTTTGCGTTTCCAATATTGCGCCGTACCCCAAACTAATCCTGAATGAAAAAAAAAAATTAAAATTTGGACTAGTGACGCACATTTTATGCACGCTGTGGCAATTGCAATTTGCAATAAAAATAATCTGCTAACAACAACCACTACCTACGACCACACCTGACTCCTGAAGTCATGCTTCAGTTATTAAGTCAAGTTAAATTAATTTTTTTTTTCTTTATTATGCGCAGCAGAGGCTCCAGGACCCTCGACAAAACCAGCAGCAGGAAAGAGGACATATGGCATCCTTTTGAAAAAAATTATTATAGGAAAGGCATTGATTTTAGAAACACAGAGATCATTAGTTGCAACCGTGAAATCACAAAAAACTTCGATTATAAACCAAGTACAATTATTTATCCTTAGGCCTTTTTAGCAGAGGCTCCAGGACCCTTCACAAAACCAGCAGCATGAAAGAGGACATATGGCATCCTTTAGAAAATTAGATTACAGGAAAGGCATTGATTTTAGAAACACAGAGATCATTAGTTGCAACCGTGAAATCACAAAAAACTTTGATTATACACCAAGTACACTTATTTATCCTTAGGCCTTTTTAGCAGAGGCTCCAGGACCCTCCACAAAACCAGCAGCATGAAAGAGGACATATGGCATCCTTTAGAAAATTAGATTACAGGAAAGGCATTGATTTTAGAAACACAGAGATCATTAGTTGCAACCGTGAAATCACAAAAAACTTCAATTATACACCAAGTACACTTATTTATCCTTAGGCCTTTTTAGCAGAGGCTCCAGGACCCTCCACAAAACCAGCAGCATGAAAGAGGACATATGGCATACTTTAGAAAATTAGATTACAGGAAAGGCATTGATTTTAGAAACACAGAGATCATTAGTTGCAACCGTGAAATCTTAAAAAACATAGATTATACACCCAGTACACTTATTTATCCTTAGGCCTTTTTAGAAGAGTGTCCCGGAGCCTCAACAGAAAGAACAGCATGAAAGAGGACATATGGCATCCTTTTGAATAATAGATTACAGGAAAGGCATTGATTTTAGAAAGACAGAAAAAAATTGTTACAAACGGGAAATCTAAAAAAACATTGAATAGACACCCAGTACACTTCTTTATCCTTCGGCCTTTTGAGCAGAGGCTCCAGGACAATCAACAAAACCAGCAGTAGGAAAGAGGACATATGGCATCCTTTGTGAAAAAAAGATTATAGGAAAGGCATTGATTTTAGAAACCCGGGGATAATTTGTTGCAACCGTGAATTTGAATTAAAAAAAAAGATTGGATGGACACCAGGTACAATTCTTTATCCATAATGCCTTTTTATAAGAGGGTCCAGGACCCTCAAACAAAAAACCAGCAGGAAAGAGGACATATGGCATACTTTTAAACAATACAGTAAGAGTACAGGAAAGGCATTGATTTTAGAAACCCATAGATAATTTTTTGCAAATGTAAATTTGAATAAAAAAAATGATTCGATGGACACCCAGTACACCACTTTCTCCTTAGGTCTTTTTATAAGAGGGTCCTGGACCCTCAAAAAAAACACCAGCAGGAAAGAGGACATATGGCATACTTTTGAAAATTAGATTACAGGAAAGGCATTGATGTTAGAAACACAGAGATCAGTTATATGACCCCGGAAATAGAAAAAAAACATTGATTGGACACCCAGTACACTTCTTTATCCTTAGGCCTTTTTAAAAGAGTGTCCCGGAGCCTCAACAGAAAGAACAGCATGAAAGAGGACATATGGCATCCTTTTGAAAAATAGATAACAGGAAAGGCATTGATTTTTGAAAGACAGAAAAAATAAGTTACAACTGTTAAATCTAAAAAAACATTGAATAGACACCCAGTACACTTCTTTATCCTTCGGCCTTTTTAGCAGAGACTCCAGGACACTCAACAAAACCAGCAGTAGGAAAGAGGACATATGGCATCCTTTGTGAAAAAAAGATTATAGGAAAGGCATTGATTTTAGAAACCCGGGGATAATTTGTTGCAACCGTGAATTTGAATTAAAAAAAAAGATTGGATGGACACCAGGTACAATTCTTTATCCATAATGTCTTTTTATAAGAGGGTCCAGGACCCTCAAACAAAAAAACAGCAGGAAAGAGGACATATGGCATACGTTTGAACAATAGAGTTCAGGAAAGGCATAGATTTTAGAAACCCATAAAAAAAAATTTTAAAATGTAAATTTGAATAAAAAAAATGATTCGATGGACAGCCAGTACACCTCTTTCTCCTTAGGCCTTTTTATAAGAGGGTCCTGGACCCTCAAAAAAAAACACCAGCAGGAAAGAGGACGTATGGCATCCTTTTGAACAATAGAGTACAGGTACAGCATTGATTTTACAAACCCAGAGATCATTTTGGTCAATTGTTAAATAGAAAAATAAAAATGAGTGGCCAACCAGTACACCTCTTTCTCCTTAGGCCTTTTTATAAGATGGTCCTGGACACTCAAAAAAAAAACCCCCAGAGATAATTTAGGTCAAATGAGAAATAGAAAATAAAAATGAGTGGCCAACCAGTACACCTCTTTCACCTTAGGCCTTTTTATAAGAGTGTCCAGGACCCTCAAACAAAATACCAGCAGGAAAGAGAACATATGGCATACTTTGGAACAATAGAGTACTGGTACGGCATTGATTTGTGAAACCCACAGATAATTGTTTGTAAAAGTGAAATAGCACCAAAAACCATGCTTGGACTCCCACTCCAGGTCGTTCACCTTCAGCTTTTTTATAAGAGGGTCCAGCACTCTCAACAGAAACAACTGCAGGAAACACCACCACATATGCCATCCTTTTGCACAAGCGAGTACAGGTATGGAATCCATTTTAGAAACCCAAAGATAATTGAGAGGAACCAGGAACATTTTTATAAAAACTGGATGGGGCAACCATTACTACAGGTCGTTCTCCTTCAGCCTTTTTATATCATGGGCCACGACCCGCAACAGGCACAACAGCATGAAACAAAACATATGCCACCCTTTTGCACAATAGAGTACAGATATGTCATAGATGGAACACGGAGATAATTTAGATCAACCAAGAGACGGATAAAGATGCTTGGTCGGTCCTACTCTTTCAATTTGTTGCATTTTGCGTTCAATTGAATGGTCCACCGGGTATGAGTGGTGTGTAAAGTTGTACAATTCGTAACAGTTTAATCACTAGTGTTATGTGCCTTATTTTTTTTATTTGAGTTTTGTACCCACAGAGATGCAGCAGAGGCCAGAAAAATTAGGAATGTACAAATGACTGAAACATTGGGGTATTGTTGGAGCAACTGCTGTAGCAGCGGCCAGAAAAATCGATGTTTGTAAAACATTTATAAAGTGCCCTAAAAGCTTGTGGCTTGAACACTAGTTGTTGGCGGATAAGTCAAGCAAGTCCTCCGTCTTTATAACCAAAAAAAAAAGGCCAGCCTGTGTACCAGTTGTAGCCCAAGGCAGCTCATATCATCATCAGTAGTTTTTTATTCAAATGTATCGCCCAATGTCAGTCCCTTCGGGATCCAGCCCTCATTCATTTTTATAAAAGTGAGATAGTCAAGGCTTTTTTGACCTAGGCGACTTCTCTTCTCAGTGACAAAACCTCCTGCTGCACTAAAAGTCCTTTCGGACAGGACACTTGAAGCGGGGCAGGCCAGAAGTTCCATTGCAAATTGGGATAGCTCAGGCCACAAGTCCAGCCTGCACACCCAGAAGTCAAGGGGTCCATCGCTCCTGAGAGTGTCGAGATCCGCAGTTAAAGCTAGGTAGTCTGCTACCTGTCGGTTGAGTCTTTCTCTAAGGCTGGATCCCGAAAGGCTCTGATGGTGCATGGGAGTTAAAAAGGTACGCATGTCCTCCATCAACAAGACGTCAGGAAAGCGCCCGGTCCTTGCCGCCGTGGTCGTGGGAGGAGGAGGATTAATTTCATCTCTTCCCCTGTTACATTCCTGTGGTGCTGTGACATCACCCTTATATGCTGTATAAAGCATAGTTTTTAATTTATTATGAAAATGATCCATCCTTTCCGACTTGCGGGAATTTGGTAACATTTCAGGCACTTTATGCTTATACCGGGGGTCGAGGAGCGTGGACACCCAGTACAGGTCGTTCTCCTTCAGCTTTTTTATACGAGGGTCCCTCAACAGGCACGACAGCATGAAAGAACCCATTTGAACAAGGTTGGATGCTGAGCTAATCATGTCGCGTTCCTCCTCCTCACTAATCTCACTGATGGTATCTTCTTCCCCCCAGCCACGTACAACACCACGGGTACCAGAGAAGTGACAACAACTAGCACCCTGGGATGACTGTTGTGCTCGGTCTTCCTCCTCCTCATCCTCCCCAAAGCCACATTCCTCCTCTGACTCCTCTTCCTCACAATCCTCTTCCTGCGTTGCCGCAGGTCCAGCAAGCAATGCTGATTCGGCTGTTTGTGGGGGTGATGGACACCACAACTCTTCCTCTTCCTCTTCACGCTCATCTACTGCCTGATCCAGCACTCTTCGCAGGGCACGCTCCAGGAAGAAAACAAATGGTATGATGTCGCTGATGGTGCCTTCGGTGCGACTGACAAGGTTTGTCACCTCCTCAAAAGGACGCATGAGCCTACAGGCATTGCGCATGAGCGTCCAGTAATTTGGCAAAAATATCCCCAGCTCCCCAGAGGCTGTCCTAGCACCCCGGTCATACAAATACTCATTAACAGCTTTTTCTTGTTGGAGCAGGTGGTCAAACATTAGGAGTGTTGAATTCCACCGTGTCGGGCTGTCGCAAATCAAGCGCCTCACTGGCAGGTTGTTTCGACGCTGGATATCAGACAAGTGCGCCATGGCCGTGTAGGAACGCCTGAAATGGCCACACACCTTCCTGGCCTGCTTCAGGACGTCCTGTAAGCCTGGGTACTTATGGACAAATCGTTGTACAATCAGATTACACACATGTGCCATGCACGGCACATGTGTCAACTTGCCCAATTTCAATGCCGCCACCAAATTACTTCCATTGTCAGAAACAACCTTGCCAATCTCCAGTTGGTGCGGAGTCAGCCACTGATCCACCTGTGCGTTCAGGGCGGTCAGGAGTGCTGGTGCGGTGTGACTCTCCGCTTTCAGGCAAGTCAACCCCAAGACGGCGTGACACTGCCGTACCCGGAATGTAGCATAGTACCTGGGGAGCTGGGGGGTGCCATAGATGTGGATCAAGACGCAGAAGTTGAAGAGGACTCAGCCGAGGAAGAGGTTATGGAAGAGGATGGAGTAGGAGGAGTAGAGGAGGTAGCAGCAGGCCTGCCTGCAAGTCGTGGCGGTGTCACCAACTCTTCTGCAGAGCCACGCATTCCATGCTTGTCAGAAGTCAGCAGGTTTACCCAATGCGCAGTGTAGGTGATATACCTGCCCTGACCATGCTTTGCAGACCAGCTATCCGTGGTCATATGGACCCTTGCCCCAACGCTGTGTGCCAGACATGCCATAACTTCCTTTCTCACAACAGAGTACAGGTTTGGGATTGCATTTTGTGAAAAGAAATTTCTGCCAGGTACCTTCCACTGCGGTGTCCCAATAGATACAAATTTTTTGAAAGCATCAGACTCCACCAGCTTGTATGGTAAAAGCTGGCGGGCTAAGAGTTCAGACAAGCCAGCTGTCAGACGCCGGGCAAGGGGGTGACTTTGAGAAATTGGCTTCTTACGTTCAAACATGTCCTTGACAGACACCTGACTGTGGGCAGATGACCAGGAACTGCTACGTAAGAGAGACTGAGTGGAGGATAGTTGAGAGGGGGCAAGGAGGACAGCACTGGTTGACGTGGCTGAAGATGCTGGAGCAGGAGGAGGAGGGCAGCTTTCACTTTGTGTGCTGCTTCTACTCATGTGTTCTTCCCATCGGCCTTTGTGATGGGAGACCATGTGCCTTCGCAAAGCAATTGTACCTAGGTGGCTGTTGGACTTCCCACGACTCAGTTTCTTTTGGCACAGGTTGCAAATGGCATCGCTGTTGTCAGAGGCAGACACACAAAAAAAATGCCACACTGCTGAGCTCTGCGATGACGGCATTCTGGTGGTGGCAACAGCATGCGTTGATGGGCGTCGGCGGGCTGTCTGGCTGACCCCTGGTGACGATGCATGCTGTCTGACTGTGCCACTAGCTCCTTGAGACGACCTCCCTGTGCTTCCAAATCGTCTCCTCCTCCTCCTCCTCTCTGTCTCCCCATCTGAACTTTCCCCCTCTTCTTCTTCTCTTCTAGCAGGCACCCACGTGACATCCACCGACACATCATCATCAACCGCTTCACTTGTATCTGAAACATCAAGAAAGGAAGCAGCAGCGGGTACAACATCACCATCATCATCACACCGTACCTCCATGTCGGTAATGCTGCCTGACTGAGACTGATCACTATTATCTACATCCTCTGTCAATGATGGTTGCGCATCACTCATTTCTTCAAAATGATGTGTCAATAACTCCTGTGACAGATCAAGTGAAGCGGCTGTGGTGCTAGTGTTGGTGGTGGCGACAGGCGGCGGAGTGTCACTGGTCACTTGAGACCTGCCCAAAGCACAGCTGGACTTAGATGGTGCGTCAAGGTTAGGAGGACTAGCAGCGGAAGCTGAAGAAGATTGGGTTTCCTGTGTTAGCCATTCAACTAGGTCCTCCTCAGAAGTTTTTGCATCCCCCCTGGCACCCGGCGTCTGAACAATGTGCATATTTGTAGGGTCTAAAGGAATCACAGCACCACGACCACGACCATGGAACCTGCGTGGTCATTTTTTTTTAAATGGACACTAACAATACTATTACACCAATTGAGTGGTGGCACTGTGAAAGTGGGCACAGTATACGCTGTGAGACTGACAACAACAAAAAGACAGATGTTTTAAAAATCACAAATTGTTAATTTTTTTAAATATTACTAGTACTGTGGCAACAAATATGATTGTTTGGCACTATTTGGCAAATGAGCCTGTCTGGCACACATGCTGGGAGAAAGGAAACTGCAATTCAATGGCACTAGGAGACTGAAGAATCACAGTCAAAACAGTTATGATTAACAAAAATTCCAATCCTGTTACAATAAATATGAGTGGTGGCACTAATTGGCTAGTTGGGACTGGCACACAGGCAGGCAGGCAGGAGGAAAATGCAATTCAAGGGCACTAGTAGACTGCAGATTGACAGTCAAAACAGTGTTGATTGACAAATTTTGCAATACTGTTAAAAGAAATATGATTGCTAGCACTAATTGGATAGTTGGGCCTGGCACACAGGCTGGCAGGCAGTAGAAAAGTGCAATTCAATGGCACAAGCAAAATGAGGATTAAGATCAACCATCAAGATTTTTTTAATTTAAATTAGTTACTATACTGTGACAATTAGGATTGGTGTAAATAGTTGGCAAGACGGCCTGGCACAAAAGGATGGCAGGCAGGAGGGAGATGCAATTCAAGGACACTAGGAGACTGATTAATGACAGTCAAAACAGTGATGATTGACAATTTTTGCAATACTGTTAAAAGAAATATGATTGCTGACAACAATTGGCTAGGTGGGCCTGGCTCACAGCAGGCTGCAAGGCAGGAGGAAAGTGCTATTCAATGGCACCAGCAAACTAAGGTTTTAAATCACAGCAACTATTACAAAAAAATTTAATTTTTAATTATTAGAATACTGTCACAACAAATATGATTGGTGTAAATATTTTTTAAGTAGGCCTGGCACACAGGCTTGGAAGGCTGTAGAAAACTGAATTCAAAGGCACGAGCAAACTGAGGGTTAAGATCATCAACAATAAAGATTTTTTTAATTTTAATTAGTAACTATACTGTGACAAAAAATTAGGATTGGTGTAAATAGTTGGCAAGACGGCCTGGCACAAAAGGATGGCAGGCAGGAGGGAGATGCAATTCAAGGACACTAGGAGACTGATTACTGACAGTCTAAACAGTGATGATTGACAATTTTTGCAATACTGTTAACAGAAATATGATTGCTGACAACAATTGGCTAGGTGGGGGCCTGGCTCACAGCAGGCTGCAAGGCAGGAGGAAAGTGCGTTTCAATGGCACCAGCAAACTGAAGATTCAAATCACAGCAACTATTACCAAAAATTTTAATTTTTAATTATTAGAATACTGTCACAACAAATATGATTGGTGTAAATATTTTTTAAGTAGGCCTGGCACACAGGCTTGGAATGCTGTAGAAAACTGAATTCAAAGGCACGAGCAAACTGAGGGTTAAGATCATCAACAATAAAGATTTTTTTTAATTATAATTAGTAACTATACTGTGACAAAAAATTAGGATTGGTGTAAATAGTTGGCAAGACGGCCTGGCACAAAAGGATGGCAGGCAGGAGGGAGATGCAATTCAAGGACATTAGGAGACTGATTACTGACAGTCTAAACAGTGATGATTGACAATTTTTGCAATACTGTTAACAGAAATATGATTGCTGGCAACAATTGGCTAGGTGGGGGCCTGGCTCACAGCAGGCTGCAAGGCAGGAGGAAAGTGCGTTTCATTGGCACCAGCAAACTGACGATTCAAATCACAGCAACTATTAACAAAAATTTTAATTTTTAATTATTAGAATACTGTCACAACAAATATGATTGGTGTAAATTATTAGAATACTGTCACAACAAATATGATTGGTGTAAATATTTTTTAAGTAGGCCTGGCACACAGGCTTGGAAGGCTGTAGAAAACTGAATTCAAAGGCACGAGCAAACTGAGGGTTAAGATCATCAACAATAAAGATTTTTTTAATTATAATTAGTAACTATACTGTGACAAAAAATTAGGATTGGTGTAAATAGTTGGCAAGACGGCCTGGCACAAAAGGATGGCAGGCAGGAGGGAGATGCAATTCAAGGACACTAGGAGACTGATTACTGACAGTCTAAACAGTGATGATTGACAATTTTTGCAATACTGTTAACAGAAATATGATTGCTGACAACAATTGGCTAGGTGGGGGCCTGGCTCACAGCAGGCTGCAAGGCAGGAGGAAAGTGCGTTTCAATGGCACCAGCAAACTGAAGATTCAAATCACAGCAACTATTACCAAAAATTTTAATTTTTAATTATTAGAATACTGTCACAACAAATATGATTGGTGTAAATATTTTTTAAGTAGGCCTGGCACACAGGCTTGGAAGGCTGTAGAAAACTGAATTCAAAGGCACGAGCAAACTGAGGGTTAAGATCATCAACAATAAAGATTTTTTTAATTATAATTAGTAACTATACTGTGACAAAAAATTAGGATTGGTGTAAATAGTTGGCAAGACGGCCTGGCACAAAAGGATGGCAGGCAGGAGGGAGATGCAATTCAAGGACATTAGGAGACTGATTACTGACAGTCTAAACAGTGATGATTGACAATTTTTGCAATACTGTTAACAGAAATATGATTGCTGGCAACAATTGGCTAGGTGGGGGCCTGGCTCACAGCAGGCTGCAAGGCAGGAGGAAAGTGCGTTTCATTGGCACCAGCAAACTGACGATTCAAATCACAGCAACTATTAACAAAAATTTTAATTTTTAATTATTAGAATACTGTCACAACAAATATGATTGGTGTAAATTATTAGAATACTGTCACAACAAATATGATTGGTGTAAATATTTTTTAAGTAGGCCTGGCACACAGGCTTGGAAGGCTGTAGAAAACTGAATTCAAAGGCACGAGCAAACTGAGGGTTAAGATCATCAACAATAAAGATTTTTTTAATTATAATTAGTAACTATACTGTGACAAAAAATTAGGATTGGTGTAAATAGTTGGCAAGACGGCCTGGCACAAAAGGATGGCAGGCAGGAGGGAGATGCAATTCAAGGACACTAGGAGACTGATTACTGACAGTCTAAACAGTGATGATTGACAATTTTTGCAATACTGTTAACAGAAATATGATTGCTGACAACAATTGGCTAGGTGGGGGCCTGGCTCACAGCAGGCTGCAAGGCAGGAGGAAAGTGCGTTTCAATGGCACCAGCAAACTGACGATTCAAATCACAGCAACTATTACCAAAAATTTTAATTTTTAATTATTAGAATACTGTCACAACAAATATGATTGGTGTAAATATTTTTTAAGTAGGCCTGGCACACAGGCTTGGAAGGCTGTAGAAAAGTGCAATTCAAAGGCACGAGCAAACTGAGGCTTAAGATCATCAACAATAAAGATTTTTTTAATTTTAATTAGTAACTATACTGTGACAAAAAATTAGGATTGGTGTAAATAGTTGGCAAGACGGCCTGGCACAAAAGGATGGCAGGCAGGAGGGAGATGCAATTCAAGGACACTAGGAGACTGATTACTGACAGTCTAAACAGTGATGATTGACAATTTTTGCAATACTGTTAACAGAAATATGATTGCTGACAACAATTGGCTAGGTGGGGGCCTGGCTCACAGCAGGCTGCAAGGCAGGAGGAAAGTGCGTTTCAATGGCACCAGCAAACTGACGATTCAAATCACAGCAACTATTACCAAAAATTTTAATTTTTAATTATTAGAATACTGTCACAACAAATATGATTGGTGTAAATATTTTTTAAGTAGGCCTGGCACACAGGCTTGGAAGGCTGTAGAAAACTGCAATTCAAAGGCACAAGCAAACTGAGGGTTAAGATCATCAACAATAAAGATTTTTTTAATTTTAATTAGTAACTATACTGTGACAAAAATTAGGATTGGTGTAAATAGTTGGCAAGACGGCTTGGCACAAAAGGATGGCAGGCAGGAGGGAGATGCAATTCAAGGACACTAGGAGACTGATTACTGACAGTCTAAACAGTGATGATTGACAATTTTTGCAATACTGTTAACAGAAATATGATTGCTGACAACAATTGGCTAGGTGGGGGCCTGGCTCACAGCAGGCTGCAAGGCAGGAGGAAAGTGCGTTTCAATGGCACCAGCAAACTGACGATTCAAATCACAGCAACTATTACCAAAAATTTTAATTTTTAATTATTAGAATACTGTCACAACAAATATGATTGGTGTAAATATTTTTTAAGTAGGCCTGGCACACAGGCTTGGAAGGCTGTAGAAAAGTGCAATTCAAAGGCACGAGCAAACTGAGGGTTAAGATCATCAACAATAAAGATTTTTTTAATTTTAATTAGTAACTATACTGTGACAAAAAATTAGGATTGGTGTAAATAGTTGGCAAGACGGCCTAACACAAAAGGATGGCAGGCAGGAGGGAGATGCAATTCAAGGACACTAGGAGACTGATTAATGACAGTCAAAACAGTGATGATTGACAATTTTTACAATACTGTTAAAAGAAATATGATTGCTGACAACAATTGGCTAGGTGGGCCTGGCTCACAGCAGGCTGCAAGGCAGGAGGAAAGTGCTATTCAATGGCACCAGCAAACTGAGGTTTCAAATCACAGCAACTATTACCAAAAATTTTAATTTTTAATTATTAGAATACTGTCACAACAAATATGATTGGTGTAAATATTTTTTAAGTAGGCCTGGCACACAGGCTTGGAAGGCTGTAGAAAACTGCAATTCAAAGGCACGAGCAAACTGAGGGTTAAGATCATCAACAATAAAGATTTTTTTAATTTTAATTAGTAACTATACTGTGACAAAAAATTAGGATTGGTGTAAATAGTTGGCAAGACGGCCTGGCACAAAAGGATGGCAGGCAGGAGGGAGATGCAATTCAAGGACACTAGGAGACTGATTACTGACAGTCTAAACAGTGATGATTGACAATTTTTGCAATACTGTTAACAGAAATATGATTGCTGACAACAATTGGCTAGGTGGGGGCCTGGCTCACAGCAGGCTGCAAGGCAGGAGGAAAGTGCGTTTCAATGGCACCAGCAAACTGACGATTCAAATCACAGCAACTATTACCAAAAATTTTAATTTTTAATTATTAGAATACTGTCACAACAAATATGATTGGTGTAAATATTTTTTAAGTAGGCCTGGCACACAGGCTTGGAAGGCTGTAGAAAACTGCAATTCAAAGGCACGAGCAAACTGAGGGTTAAGATCATCAACAATAAAGATTTTTTTAATTTTAATTAGTAACTATACTGTGACAAAAAATTAGGATTGGTGTAAATAGTTGGCAAGACGGCTTGGCACAAAAGGATGGCAGGCAGGAGGGAGATGCAATTCAAGGACACTAGGAGACTGATTACTGACAGTCTAAACAGTGATGATTGACAATTTTTGCAATACTGTTAACAGAAATATGATTGCTGACAACAATTGGCTAGGTGGGGGCCTGGCTCACAGCAGGCTGCAAGGCAGGAGGAAAGTGCGTTTCAATGGCACCAGCAAACTGACGATTCAAATCACAGCAACTATTACCAAAAATTTTAATTTTTAATTATTAGAATACTGTCACAACAAATATGATTGGTGTAAATATTTTTTAAGTAGGCCTGGCACACAGGCTTGGAAGGCTGTAGAAAAGTGCAATTCAAAGGCACGAGCAAACTGAGGGTTAAGATCATCAACAATAAAGATTTTTTTAATTTTAATTAGTAACTATACTGTGACAAAAAATTAGGATTGGTGTAAATAGTTGGCAAGACGGCCTGGCACAAAAGGATGGCAGGCAGGAGGGAGATGCAATTCAAGGACACTAGGAGACTGATTACTGACAGTCTAAACAGTGATGATTGACAATTTTTGCAATACTGTTAACAGAAATATGATTGCTGACAACAATTGGCTAGGTGGGGGCCTGGCTCACAGCAGGCTGCAAGGCAGGAGGAAAGTGCGTTTCAATGGCACCAGCAAACTGACGATTCAAATCACAGCAACTATTACCAAAAATTTTAATTTTTAATTATTAGAATACTGTCACAACAAATATGATTGGTGTAAATATTTTTTAAGTAGGCCTGGCACACAGGCTTGGAAGGCTGTAGAAAACTGCAATTCAAAGGCACGAGCAAACTGAGGGTTAAGATCATCAACAATAAATTTTTTTAATTTTAATAAGTAACTATACTGTGACAAAAAATTAGGATTGGTGTAAATAGTTGGCAAGACGGCTTGGCACAAAAGGATGGCAGGCAGGAGGGAGATGCAATTCAAGGACACTAGGAGACTGATTACTGACAGTCTAAACAGTGATGATTGACAATTTTTGCAATACTGTTAACAGAAATATGATTGCTGACAACAATTGGCTAGGTGGGGGCCTGGCTCACAGCAGGCTGCAAGGCAGGAGGAAAGTGCGTTTCAATGGCACCAGCAAACTGACGATTCAAATCACAGCAACTATTACCAAAAATTTTAATTTTTAATTATTAGAATACTGTCACAACAAATATGATTGGTGTAAATATTTTTTAAGTAGGCCTGGCACACAGGCTTGGAAGGCTGTAGAAAACTGCAATTCAAAGGCACGAGCAAACTGAGGGTTAAGATCATCAACAATAAAGATTTTTTTCATTTTAATTAGTAACTATACTGTGACAAAAAATTAGGATTGGTGTAAATAGTTGGCAAGACGGCCTAACACAAAAGGATGGCAGGCAGGAGGGAGATGCAATTCAAGGACACTAGGAGACTGATTAATGACAGTCAAAACAGTGATGATTGACAATTTTTACAATACTGTTAAAAGAAATATGATTGCTGACAACAATTGGCTAGGTGGGCCTGGCTCACAGCAGGCTGCAAGGCAGGAGGAAAGTGCTATTCAATGGCACCAGCAAACTGAGGTTTCAAATCACAGCAACTATTACCAAAAATTTTAATTTTTAATTATTAGAATACTGTCACAACAAATATGATTGGTGTAAATATTTTTTAAGTAGGCCTGGCACACAGGCTTGGAAGGCTGTAGAAAAGTGCAATTCAAAGGCACGAGCAAACTGAGGGTTAAGATCATCAACAATAAAGATTTTTTTAATTTTAATTAGTAACTATACTGTGACAAAAAATTAGGATTGGTGTAAATAGTTGGCAAGACGGCCTGGCACAAAAGGATGGCAGGCAGGAGGGAGATGCAATTCAAGGACACTAGGAGACTGATTACTGACAGTCTAAACAGTGATGATTGACAATTTTTGCAATACTGTTAACAGAAATATGATTGCTGACAACAATTGGCTAGGTGGGGGCCTGGCTCACAGCAGGCTGCAAGGCAGGAGGAAAGTGCGTTTCAATGGCACCAGCAAACTGACGATTCAAATCACAGCAACTATTACCAAAAATTTTAATTTTTAATTATTAGAATACTGTCACAACAAATATGATTGGTGTAAATATTTTTTAAGTAGGCCTGGCACACAGGCTTGGAAGGCTGTAGAAAACTGCAATTCAAAGGCACGAGCAAACTGAGGGTTAAGATCATCAACAATAAAGATTTTTTTAATTTTAATTAGTAACTATACTGTGACAAAAAATTAGGATTGGTGTAAATAGTTGGCAAGACGGCTTGGCACAAAAGGATGGCAAGCAGGAGGGAGATGCAATTCAAGGACACTAGGAGACTGATTACTGACAGTCTAAACAGTGATGATTGACAATTTTTGCAATACTGTTAACAGAAATATGATTGCTGACAACAATTGGCTAGGTGGGGGCCTGGCTCACAGCAGGCTGCAAGGCAGGAGGAAAGTGCGTTTCAATGGCACCAGCAAACTGACGATTCAAATCACAGCAACTATTACCAAAAATTTTAATTTTTAATTATTAGAATACTGTCACAACAAATATGATTGGTGTAAATATTTTTTTAAGTAGGCCTGGCACACAGGCTTGGAAGGCTGTAGAAAACTGAATTCAAAGGCACGAGCAAACTGAGGGTTAAGATCATCAACAATAAAGATTTTTTTAATTATAATTAGTAACTATACTGTGACAAAAAATTAGGATTGGTGTAAATAGTTGGCAAGACGGCCTGGCACAAAAGGATGGCAGGCAGGAGGGAGATGCAATTCAAGGACATTAGGAGACTGATTACTGACAGTCTAAACAGTGATGATTGACAATTTTTGCAATACTGTTAACAGAAATATGATTGCTGGCAACAATTGGCTAGGTGGGGGCCTGGCTCACAGCAGGCTGCAAGGCAGGAGGAAAGTGCGTTTCATTGGCACCAGCAAACTGACGATTCAAATCACAGCAACTATTAACAAAAAATTTAATTTTTAATTATTAGAATACTGTCACAACAAATATGATTGGTGTAAATTATTAGAATACTGTCACAACAAATATGATTGGTGTAAATATTTTTTAAGTAGGCCTGGCACACAGGCTTGGAAGGCTGTAGAAAACTGAATTCAAAGGCACGAGCAAACTGAGGGTTAAGATCATCAACAATAAAGATTTTTTTAATTATAATTAGTAACTATACTGTGACAAAAAATTAGGATTGGTGTAAATAGTTGGCAAGACGGCCTGGCACAAAAGGATGGCAGGCAGGAGGGAGATGCAATTCAAGGACACTAGGAGACTGATTACTGACAGTCTAAACAGTGATGATTGACAATTTTTGCAATACTGTTAACAGAAATATGATTGCTGGAAACAATTGGCTAGGTGGGGGCCTGGCTCACAGCAGGCTGCAAGGCAGGAGGAAAGTGTGTTTCATTGGCACCAGCAAACTGACGATTCAAATCACAGCAACTATTAACAAAAATTTTAATTTTTAATTATTAGAATACTGTCACAACAAATATGATTGGTGTAAATTATTAGAGTACTGTCACAACAAATATGATTGGTGTAAATATTTTTTAAGTAGGCCTGGCACACAGGCTTGGAAGGCTGTAGAAAAGTGCAATTCAAAGGCACGAGCAAACTGAGGCTTAAGATCATCAACAATAAAGATTTTTTTAATTTTAATTAGTAACTATACTGTGACAAAAAATTAGGATTGGTGTAAATAGTTGGCAAGACGGCCTGGCACAAAAGGATGGCAGGCAGGAGGGAGATGCAATTCAAGGACACTAGGAGACTGATTACTGACAGTCTAAACAGTGATGATTGACAATTTTTGCAATACTGTTAACAGAAATATGATTGCTGACAACAATTGGCTAGGTGGGGGCCTGGCTCACAGCAGGCTGCAAGGCAGGAGGAAAGTGCGTTTCAATGGCACCAGCAAACTGACGATTCAAATCACAGCAACTATTACCAAAATTTTAATTTTTAATTATTAGAATACTGTCACAACAAATATGATTGGTGTAAATATTTTTTAAGTAGGCCTGGCACACAGGCTTGGAAGGATGTAGAAAACTGCAATTCAAAGGCACGAGCAAACTGAGGGTTAAGATCATCAACAATAAAGATTTTTTTAATTTTAATTAGTAACTATACTGTGACAAAAAATTAGGATTGGTGTAAATAGTTGGCAAGACGGCTTGGCACAAAAGGATGGCAGGCAGGAGGGAGATGCAATTCAAGGACACTAGGAGACTGATTACTGACAGTCTAAACAGTGATGATTGACAATTTTTGCAATACTGTTAACAGAAATATGATTGCTGACAACAATTGGCTAGGTGGGGGCCTGGCTCACAGCAGGCTGCAAGGCAGGAGGAAAGTGCGTTTCAATGGCACCAGCAAACTGACGATTCAAATCACAGCAACTATTACCAAAAATTTTAATTTTTAATTATTAGAATACTGTCACAACAAATATGATTGGTGTAAATATTTTTTAAGTAGGCCTGGCACACAGGCTTGGAAGGCTGTAGAAAAGTGCAATTCAAAGGCACGAGCAAACTGAGGGTTAAGATCATCAACAATAAAGATTTTTTTAATTTTAATTAGTAACTATACTGTGACAAAAAATTAGGATTGGTGTAAATAGTTGGCAAGACTGCCTAACACAAAAGGATGGCAGGCAGGAGGGAGATGCAATTCAAGGACACTAGGAGACTGATTAATGACAGTCAAAACAGTGATGATTGACAATTTTTACAATACTGTTAACAGAAATATGATTGCTGACAACAATTGGCTAGGTGGGCCTGGCTCACAGCAGGCTGCAAGGCAGGAGGAAAGTGCTATTCAATGGCACCAGCAAACTGAGGTTTCAAATCACAGCAACTATTACCAAAAATTTTAATTTTTAATTATTAGAATACTGTCACAACAAATATGATTGGTGTAAATATTTTTTAAGTAGGCCTGGCACACAGGCTTGGAAGGCTGTAGAAAACTGCAATTCAAAGGCACGAGCAAACTGAGGGTTAAGATCATCAACAATAAAGATTTTTTTAATTTTAATTAGTAACTATACTGTGACAAAAAATTAGGATTGGTGTAAATAGTTGGCAAGACGGCCTGGCACAAAAGGATGGCAGGCAGGAGGGAGATGCAATTCAAGGACACTAGGAGACTGATTACTGACAGTCTAAACAGTGATGATTGACAATTTTTGCAATACTGTTAACAGAAATATGATTGCCGACAACAATTGGCTAGGTGGGGGCCTGGCTCACAGCAGGCTGCAAGGCAGGAGGAAAGTGCGTTTCAATGGCACCAGCAAACTGACGATTCAAATCACAGCAACTATTACCAAAAATTTTAATTTTTAATTATTAGAATACTGTCACAACAAATATGATTGGTGTAAATATTTTTTAAGTAGGCCTGGCACACAGGCTTGGAAGGCTGTAGAAAAGTGCAATTCAAAGGCACGAGCAAACTGAGGCTTAAGATCATCAACAATAAAGATTTTTTTAATTTTAATTAGTAACTATACTGTGACAAAAAATTAGGATTGGTGTAAATAGTTGGCAAGACGGCCTGGCACAAAAGGATGGCAGGCAGGAGGGAGATGCAATTCAAGGACACTAGGAGACTGATTACTGACAGTCTAAACAGTGATGATTGACAATTTTTGCAATACTGTTAACAGAAATATGATTGCTGACAACAATTGGCTAGGTGGGGGCCTGGCTCACAGCAGGCTGCAAGGCAGGAGGAAAGTGCGTTTCAATGGCACCAGCAAACTGACGATTCAAATCACAGCAACTATTACCAAAAATTTTAATTTTTAATTATTAGAATACTGTCACAACAAATATGATTGGTGTAAATATTTTTTAAGTAGGCCTGGCACACAGGCTTGGAAGGATGTAGAAAACTGCAATTCAAAGGCACGAGCAAACTGAGGGTTAAGATCATCAACAATAAAGATTTTTTTAATTTTAATTAGTAACTATACTGTGACAAAAAATTAGGATTGGTGTAAATAGTTGGCAAGACGGCTTGGCACAAAAGGATGGCAGGCAGGAGGGAGATGCAATTCAAGGACACTAGGAGACTGATTACTGACAGTCTAAACAGTGATGATTGACAATTTTTGCAATACTGTTAACAGAAATATGATTGCTGACAACAATTGGCTAGGTGGGGGCCTGGCTCACAGCAGGCTGCAAGGCAGGAGGAAAGTGCGTTTCAATGGCACCAGCAAACTGAAGATTCAAATCACAGCAACTATTACCAAAAATTTTAATTTTTAATTATTAGAATACTGTCACAACAAATATGATTGGTGTAAATATTTTTTAAGTAGGCCTGGCACACAGGCTTGGAAGGCTGTAGAAAAGTGCAATTCAAAGGCACGAGCAAACTGAGGGTTAAGATCATCAACAATAAAGATTTTTTTAATTTTAATTAGTAACTATACTGTGACAAAAAATTAGGATTGGTGTAAATAGTTGGCAAGACTGCCTAACACAAAAGGATGGCAGGCAGGAGGGAGATGCAATTCAAGGACACTAGGAGACTGATTAATGACAGTCAAAACAGTGATGATTGACAATTTTTACAATACTGTTAAAAGAAATATGATTGCTGACAACAATTGGCTAGGTGGGCCTGGCTCACAGCAGGCTGCAAGGCAGGAGGAAAGTGCTATTCAATGGCACCAGCAAACTGAGGTTTCAAATCACAGCAACTATTACCAAAAATTTTAATTTTTAATTATTAGAATACTGTCACAACAAATATGATTGGTGTAAATATTTTTTAAGTAGGCCTGGCACACAGGCTTGGAAGGCTGTAGAAAACTGCAATTCAAAGGCACGAGCAAACTGAGGGTTAAGATCATCAACAATAAAGATTTTTTTAATTTTAATTAGTAACTATACTGTGACAAAAAATTAGGATTGGTGTAAATAGTTGGCAAGACGGCCTGGCACAAAAGGATGGCAGGCAGGAGGGAGATGCAATTCAAGGACACTAGGAGACTGATTACTGACAGTCTAAACAGTGATGATTGACAATTTTTGCAATACTGTTAACAGAAATATGATTGCCGACAACAATTGGCTAGGTGGGGGCCTGGCTCACAGCAGGCTGCAAGGCAGGAGGAAAGTGCGTTTCAATGGCACCAGCAAACTGACGATTCAAATCACAGCAACTATTACCAAAAATTTTAATTTTTAATTATTAGAATACTGTCACAACAAATATGATTGGTGTAAATATTTTTTAAGTAGGCCTGGCACACAGGCTTGGAAGGCTGTAGAAAACTGCAATTCAAAGGCACGAGCAAACTGAGGGTTAAGATCATCAACAACAAAGATTTTTTTAATTTTAATTAGTAACTATACTGTGACAAAAAATTAGGATTGGTGTAAATAGTTGGCAAGACGGCCTGGCACAAAAGGATGGCAGGCAGGAGGGAGATGCAATTCAAGGACACTAGGAGACTGATTACTGACAGTCTAAACAGTGATGATTGACAATTTTTGCAATACTGTTAACAGAAATATGATTGCTGACAACAATTGGCTAGGTGGGGGCCTGGCTCACAGCAGGCTGCAAGGCAGGAGGAAGTGCGTTTCAATGGCACCAGCAAACTGACGATTCAAATCACAGCAACTATTACCAAAAATTTTAATTTTTAATTATTAGAATACTGTCACAACAAATATGATTGGTGTAAATATTTTTTAAGTAGGCCTGGCACACAGGCTTGGAAGGCTGTAGAAAACTGCAATTCAAAGGCACGAGCAAACTGAGGGTTAAGATCATCAACAATAAAAATTTTTAATTTTAATAAGTAACTATACTGTGACAAAAAATTAGGATTGGTGTAAATAGTTGGCAAGACGGCTTGGCACAAAAGGATGGCAGGCAGGAGGGAGATGCAATTCAAGGACACTAGGAGACTGATTACTGACAGTCTAAACAGTGATGATTGACAATTTTTGCAATACTGTTAACAGAAATATGATTGCTGACAACAATTGGCTAGGTGGGGGCCTGGCTCACAGCAGGCTGCAAGGCAGGAGGAAAGTGCGTTTCAATGGCACCAGCAAACTGACGATTCAAATCACAGCAACTATTACCAAAAATTTTAATTTTTAATTATTAGAATACTGTCACAACAAATATGATTGGTGTAAATATTTTTTAAGTAGGCCTGGCACACAGGCTTGGAAGGCTGTAGAAAAGTGCAATTCAAAGGCACGAGCAAACTGAGGGTTAAGATCATCAACAATAAAGATTTTTTTAATTTTAATTAGTAACTATACTGTGACAAAAAATTAGGATTGGTGTAAATAGTTGGCAAGACGGCCTAACACAAAAGGATGGCAGGCAGGAGGGAGATGCAATTCAAGGACACTAGGAGACTGATTAATGACAGTCAAAACAGTGATGATTGACAATTTTTACAATACTGTTAAAAGAAATATGATTGCTGACAACAAGTGGCTAGGTGGGCCTGGCTCACAGCAGGCTGCAAGGCAGGAGGAAAGTGCTATTCAATGGCACCAGCAAACTGAGGTTTCAAATCACAGCAACTATTACCAAAAATTTTAATTTTTAATTATTAGAATACTGTCACAACAAATATGATTGGTGTAAATATTTTTTAAGTAGGCCTGGCACACAGGCTTGGAAGGCTGTAGAAAAGTGCAATTCAAAGGCACGAGCAAACTGAGGGTTAAGATCATCAACAATAAAGATTTTTTTAATTTTAATTAGTAACTATACTGTGACAAAAAATTAGGATTGGTGTAAATAGTTGGCAAGACGGCCTAACACAAAAGGATGGCAGGGCAGGAGGGAGATGCAATTCAAGGACACTAGGAGACTGATTAATGACAGTCAAAACAGTGATGATTGACAATTTTTACAATACTGTTAAAAGAAATATGATTGCTGACAACAATTGGCTAGGTGGGCCTGGCTCACAGCAGGCTGCAAGGCAGGAGGAAAGTGCTATTCAATGGCACCAGCAAACTGAGGTTTCAAATCACAGCAACTATTACCAAAAATTTTAATTTTTAATTATTAGAATACTGTCACAACAAATATGATTGGTGTAAATATTTTTTAAGTAGGCCTGGCACACAGGCTTGGAAGGCTGTAGAAAAGTGCAATTCAAAGGCACGAGCAAACTGAGGGTTAAGATCATCAACAATAAAGATTTTTTTAATTTCAATTAGTAACTATACTGTGACAAAAAATTAGGATTGGTGTAAATAGTTGGCAAGACGGCCTGGCACAAAAGGATGGCAGGCAGGAGGGAGATGCAATTCAAGGACACTAGGAGACTGATTACTGACAGTCTAAACAGTGATGATTGACAATTTTTGCAATACTGTTAACAGAAATATGATTGCTGACAACAATTGGCTAGGTGGGGGCCTGGCTCACAGCAGGCTGCAAGGCAGGAGGAAAGTGCGTTTCAATGGCACCAGCAAACTGACGATTCAAATCACAGCAACTATTACCAAAAATTTTAATTTTTAATTATTAGAATACTGTCACAACAAATATGATTGGTGTAAATATTTTTTAAGTAGGCCTGGCACACAGGCTTGGAAGGCTGTAGAAAACTGAATTCAAAGGCACGAGCAAACTGAGGGTTAAGATCATCAACAATAAAGATTTTTTTAATTTTAATTAGTAACTATACTGTGACAAAAAATTAGGATTGGTGTAAATAGTTGGCAAGACGGCTTGGCACAAAAGGATGGCAGGCAGGAGGGAGATGCAATTCAAGGACACTAGGAGACTGATTACTGACAGTCTAAACAGTGATGATTGACAATTTTTGCAATACTGTTAACAGAAATATGATTGCTGACAACAATTGGCTAGGTGGGGGCCTGGCTCACAGCAGGCTGCAAGGCAGGAGGAAAGTGCGTTTCAATGGCACCAGCAAACTGACGATTCAAATCACAGCAACTATTACCAAAAATTTTAATTTTTAATTATTAGAATACTGTCACAACAAATATGATTGGTGTAAATATTTTTTAAGTAGGCCTGGCACACAGGCTTGGAAGGCTGTAGAAAAGTGCAATTCAAAGGCACGAGCAAACTGAGGGTTAAGATCATCAACAATAAAGATTTTTTTAATTATAATTAGTAACTATACTGTGACAAAAAATTAGGATTGGTGTAAATAGTTGGCAAGACGGCCTGGCACAAAAGGATGGCAGGCAGGAGGGAGATGCAATTCAAGGACATTAGGAGACTGATTACTGACAGTCTAAACAGTGATGATAGACAATTTTTGCAATACTGTTAACAGAAATATGATTGCTGGCAACAATTGGCTAGGTGGGGGCCTGGCTCACAGCAGGCTGCAAGGCAGGAGGAAAGTGCGTTTCATTGGCACCAGCAAACTGACGATTCAAATCACAGCAACTATTAACAAAAATTTTAATTTTTAATTATTAGAATACTGTCACAACAAATATGATTGGTGTAAATTATTAGAATACTGTCACAACAAATATGATTGGTGTAAATATTTTTTAAGTAGGCCTGGCACACAGGCTTGGAAGGCTGTAGAAAACTGAATTCAAAGGCACGAGCAAACTGAGGGTTAAGATCATCAACAATAAAGATTTTTTTAATTATAATTAGTAACTATACTGTGACAAAAAATTAGGATTGGTGTAAATAGTTGGCAAGACGGCCTGGCACAAAAGGATGGCAGGCAGGAGGGAGATGCAATTCAAGGACACTAGGAGACTGATTACTGACAGTCTAAACAGTGATGATTGACAATTTTTGCAATACTGTTAACAGAAATATGATTGCTGGCAACAATTGGCTAGGTGGGGGCCTGGCTCACAGCAGGCTGCAAGGCAGGAGGAAAGTGTGTTTCATTGGCACCAGCAAACTGACGATTCAAATCACAGCAACTATTAACAAAAATTTTAATTTTTAATTATTAGAATACTGTCACAACAAATATGATTGGTGTAAATATTTTTTAAGTAGGCCTGGCACACAGGCTTGGAAGGCTGTAGAAAAGTGCAATTCAAAGGCACGAGCAAACTGAGGGTTAAGATCATCAACAATAAAGATTTTTTTAATTTTAATTAGTAACTATACTGTGACAAAAAATGAGGATTGGTGTAAATAGTTGGCAAGACGGCCTGGCACAAAAGGATGGCAGGCAGGAGGGAGATGCAATTCAAGGACACTAGGAGACTGATTACTGACAGTCTAAACAGTGATGATTGACAATTTTTGCAATACTGTTAACAGAAATATGATTGCTGACAACAATTGGCTAGGTGGGGGCCTGGCTCACAGCAGGCTGCAAGGCAGGAGGAAAGTGCGTTTCAATGGCACCAGCAAACTGACGATTCAAATCACAGCAACTATTACCAAAAATTTTAATTTTTAATTATTAGAATACTGTCACAACAAATATGATTGGTGTAAATATTTTTTAAGTAGGCCTGGCACACAGTCTTGGAAGGCTGTAGAAAAGTGCAATTCAAAGGCACGAGCAAACTGAGGCTTAAGATCATCAACAATAAAGATTTTTTTAATTTTAATTAGTAACTATACTGTGACAAAAAATTAGGATTGGTGTAAATAGTTGGCAAGATGGCCTGGCACAAAAGGATGGCAGGCAGGAGGGAGATGCAATTCAAGGACACTAGGAGACTGATTACTGACAGTCTAAACAGTGATGATTGACAATTTTTTGCAATACTGTTAACAGAAATTTGATTGCTGACAACAATTGGCTAGGTGGGGGCCTGGCTCACAGCAGGCTGCAAGGCAGGAGGAAAGTGCGTTTCAATGGCACCAGCAAACTGACGATTCAAATCACAGCAACTATTACCAAAAATTTTAATTTTTAATTATTAGAATACTGTCACAACAAATATGATTGGTGTAAATATTTTTTAAGTAGGCCTGGCACACAGACTTGGAAGGCTGTAGAAAAGTGCAATTCAAAGGCACGAGCAAACTGAGGGTTAAGATCAACACTAAAAAATGTTTTTATTTAAATTAATAACTATACTGTCTGACTGTGACAACAATTATGATTGGTGTAAATAGTTGGCTAGACGGCCTGGCACAAAAGGCTGGCAGTGGCAGGCAGGAGGTAAATGAAATTCAATGGCCCTAGGAGACTGAATATTTGCAGTCCAAAAAATTATGTTTTTTAATTTTTTTATTACTGTTACAAGAATTGTGATTGGTGCCACTAATTGGCTACTTGGGCCTGGCAGACAGGCTGGCAGATATGAGTCGTGGATGGTAGGTAGGGCAGTAATTTAACACAGTATGCTGTGTAAGTGACAAAAACACAGGACTGATAGAAAATTAAGTTACATTACACTAGCAAAATATTTTAAAATTTTAGATTTTAATATTAAAATTATGTTAAGAAGTGCAATGCACATATGACTCTATGAGTGTTCGCACTGGCTGGCTGCTACGTAGGGCAGCAATTATAACAACAGTGTGCTCTGTAAGTCAGATAGACAGTTAGACACAGGCCTGATAGAAAATACAATTAGATTACACTAGCATAATGATTTAAAGACTTTTTTTTGGAAATTTTAAGAAAAAGGTTAAGCACATACATATGAGTCGTGGCTGATAGCCTTGGAAGGGCAGCTATTAAAAACAGTAGGCTATGTATGTCGGATACACACACGCCTGATAGAAAATACTATTAGATTACACTAGAAAAATGATTGAAATAATTTTTTGGGAGGGGGAATTCAAAAAAGGTTAAACACATATGAGTCGTGGCTCATAGACTAGGGAGGGTAGCAAGTAAACACAGTAGGTTAAATTTAAACTAATGTTGTTAGGGAGATATCAGTGGTGGCAGTAGTCACAGCATATGCTGTGAGCCTTAAACACACAGCTGAAAGCCAGGCAAATGCTAATAAAAAAAGAAAAAAGAAAAAAAAACGGCACAAAATATAGCCCTAAAAAGGGCTTTTTGGGGTGCTGTGCTTGCAGCAGAGATGAGTGGAGTCCTTCTGGACTGTAAATACACTAGCCTAGCTATGTTTTTCCTATTAATGTCAGGAGCAAAAACACAACACGTCCTCTCATTAAAAAAGCAAGGTCGTTATGAGTCTAAAATGGCGGATTCCGAGTAGCTGGGAGTGTCTGTGAGGGAGTGTCTGATGTTGATTGGCTCTAATGTGTCAGGCGGCTGTGACATAAAGGGTCAAAGTTTCCACAATGATGACACATAGGGGCGGATCGAACATCGCCATGTGTTCGCCCACAAACGCGAACGCGAACAACCTATGTTCGCTGTGAACCGTTCGCGGGCGAACAGTTCGGGACATCACTACTTATAAAATTAACCAGAGATCAGATCTCTAGTTAATTTTATAAATGTGCCCCAAATGCCCCCAAAATACAGACTAGTGAATTTTAGTAAAAAAATAAAGATAGCAGCATCTTTATTTTTTAATAAAATTACTGCGCTAGGCAGGGTTAAAGTTGGTGGGAGGGAGGTGTTAGAAGAAAAAAAAAACGCACAGAAAAGTGACTTTACATTGTGGTCTATGGTAACTATGTGTTCCCAGTTAAAATATATGTCTATGCTTATATACATATATATTTTGGGTTAAAACGTGTATATATACATATTAACACATAAATATATGTATATAATCATATACATATATATTTAAGTTTGCTGCTACTTACCCCCTTCACGCCACTGTAGTTCTGATGCAGTCTTTTCTGGAGCCTTTAGACGTGCGCTCTTGTGAGCACAATGCTTCCCAGCAATGCGAATGCAAGGTCGCATTCGCATTGCTGAAAACTTGTAATACTAGCGCACATTAGCGTGCACTGATATTACACAGTAGAGCGCAAATATTGCTTTTTTGAAAGCGATATTTAGCACTCCACTTGTTATCTGGCCCTATATCTAGATATTACTATTACATAACTGAAATACAATGAGGACAATACAGAAATAAATATACATTGCTCTGATATTTTCAGAGATTTTTATACAAATGTTTTTGTTTTTTTGTTTCTTTTTCTTTTCATTATTATTTTAAAATTAAAAAAAAATGTAAGCAGTGTGATTTGAAATGACCAAATCAGTATTTGATTTCATTAAAAAGTATTTTCCTTTATTTATTCAATTTACAAAAATATTTGGCCAGGATATGTATTTCAGTCTACTAAATATAAAACAGGATATCAGGATGACATCTCTTTAAAACAAGAAGTTTATAAGGAAAACAGATAGGGGTTTAGCAATATTTTAAAATGGGTTATGTGTTGACAGCAAAGAATGCAAGGTAAATGCACACACATACTGTAGGTTGTATTAGAATTGGAGGAGTCATGGATTTATAAAAACACAGATTCCAGTACGGAAAATGTGTTTAAAGAAGTCTCAAAAAAATGTAGTTATCTAGGAATAAATGTCTCAGGAACTCCAAGTCAATGGTATGGTTTAAATTTTATTCCAATTTTGTCAAAAAGAAGATCTAAAGAGTTGGTCAAATCTCCCCATTTTTAGGACGGGAAGGATTCATTACATAAAGATGGCCATTTTACCAAAAATATTACATATAATTAAAAATATACCAATTCCAATGAGGAGTAAAGAGGAGTAAAGAGATCAAATCATTCTACTCAGTAGTTATGAAATTATTATGGTCCATAGTTGCCAACAGTCCCTGATTTTCAGGGACAGTCCCTGGATTTTGTTGTTTGTCCCTGGATTTTTTTTGTCCCTGGAAATGTCCCTGAAAATCTCTTTTGCACAACATTTGTTGTTTGTATATATATATATATATATATATATATATATGTATGTATATATATATATATATATATATATATATATATATATACACACACATACATATATATATATATATATACAGATAGATAGATGATAAATAGATATAGTGTATTATTTAAATATAATTAATACCTAATGGAATATTATTATTATTGAATGGGTTCACATATGTCTAAATTATTCTATTACTTTCAAATGGGTGTGTTTTGATTGCAGAACTGAGTGGGTGGAGCAGTTGAACAGTAGGTCGTCAATACTCCAGTAACCCGCTTGCTTGCTCTGCTGCAAAGTGTCCCTGGAATTTTTTTTTAAATGTTGGCAACTATGTATGGTCTAATAAGGAACATAGAATTGCTTTTAAAAAAATTAAGTCTCTGAAAAAGCTATTTTTTCCTAATCTGGAATCTTATAATTTGATTAGTCTGAGCAAGTAGTAGTAAAATGGTTTACTAATGTTTCTTATTAATTCATTAATGGAGAATATAATCTATCTGTATCATCTTTCAGTTTTCTCCCAGATCAAGATTAAGAAATAACCTAAAAAAAAATAGAGATTTTATTACCCATTTGGGTGTGGCAGAAATGATGTATAAAGTAGTAGGTTAAACATGCTACATCTAAATGTATAACTATAAAGGGTAACCCAGATTTTATAAAAGGTTTAACTTCAGAAATCTTTAGAAAATTGAGTGATAAAGGTCTAGTTTATATTTATCAAATTTTGAACCTAGAGAATAAGATTCTAGCTTTTACAGCGTTAAAGCTAGAATTTGATCTAACCAAAAAAGATTTCAATGCCTATTTACAAATCAGGCATTATGTAGATGATCTTTTACAAGCTAATGGGTATGATTGGAGGTGGGATACAATTGAAAAATGTATCATCTTTGTGAATTTTCACCATCTCTCCTTAGTATACATTAATATTATAACTGGAGGGAATAAATAATATAGTGTACCTGAAAGGAAAATTGACCTCTATATTTACAGATAAGGATTAAATACAGATATTATAAAGTATTCTATTAATAGAGTAGAGAATACAACTTTGCATCACATTTAAAGTTACTTTACAAAACCTATTATACTCCCCAGTTTGATAAATGCCAGAAATGCAGATTACCAGCTACAGATTTGCTAAATATTTTATGGTATTGCCAATAAAATAAGTTTTTCTGGTTTAAGATTGAAATTTGGTTAAGAAAGATCTTGAGAAAAAAATGCCATATTAAAATGGATCAATTAATCTTCCTATCCGATAAACAGGAAAATGGATTGGATTGGAAAGTGATAAATGTGTAAGTTTTAGCAAGAAGATATATATATATATATATATATATATATATATATATATATATATATATATATATATATATAAAAAGATACATACAAATAAATAAATAAATAAAAAGAATTGGAGTCATAAACAAAACCAGAACAGTGTGGCTAAATAAGATTTTGTTACAGCAGTGTGCTTATATATTGCATTTGAGTAATTTAACACAACAGAACTTCTGCAAGGGTCAGCTTAATCCCTAATGTCATTTCCTTCATAAGTTTTATTTACATCTTAACACAAACTCAGTATTTATATGGCCATTATGTTTGGAAGTCTGAGAGCTCTCACATTAGTATATAGATTTGTATTTTAATTTCTTAATTGTTTTAAGTGAAATTTTGGAGTTTTACTCTCTCTTGTGTGCTGCTAAAGGTTACCCACATGCTAAAACACGTGCCAGTGATGTAGCATATCAGTAATGCTGAATAAAAAATATTAGCCAAGGGCATTTGGTTTTGTCACACATGCAAATTCATGACGAAAAAGGGATATTTGTTTTGTTTCCACATGAATGCACCCCAACATATAAAGTAATCAAATAAATACTGGTGAAATTCATCGGTATTCAGTTGTTTCCTTCAAATAAAATAATTGTGTGCACTGCAGAGCTGCGCTAATTCTCTCCTCTTCTTCTCACAGCCCCGACTGCACTAATAAGAGGCTTAGAAGGCCCTTTAGTGCAGGCCCTGGGAGCCGCCGTGCTAAGCCTCCTTTTAATACTCTGTGAAGAAGAAGACCAGGATAGCGCAGCTTTTTCTTTGGTGTAGGATGTAATTTTTAAAGTGTGCCCCCTGCTCACTTCTTCCCTTTCCAGCAAGCTCCATTACTTTCTATAAGCGATATCTCAACACTCGCAGGAACTGCCCTTTTTTAAGATAATTCCTTGCGAGCAGCCCCTGCGAGGGTCGGCATGAAAAACCCCATCTATTCTGGCAAAGTTTAGATCATTGAGCCCTTCATATTAAACTTTCTTAAAATGTGGAAGGAAATAAAGTGACTGTGTCTTGCTAGTCCCAAGACAAAGTTTTACTTTTAAAATTTAAATAGAACATACAATTTTAAACAACTTTCCAATTTATCTCTCTTATTAAACTTGTTTTATTCTCTTGGTGTCTTTTGTTGAAGAAGCAGCAATACACTGCTGGGAGCTAGCTGAACACATCAGGTAAGCAAATAACAAAAGGGCATATGTGCGGCCAATAAATCAGCAGCTAACTTCCAATAATCATTACCTCAAGATATTGAAATATCGTGCCCATTGCTAACTTGCACACCAATTACAAGTTAAAAGTAAATTTGCACATATCATGTTAGCACGACTGAAAACATTGTGTAAAGGGTTAGGGCTAAAAAGCTTGCACTAAACACCACATAAATACATTAAAATAAAGTGTTACACTCATATATACACTATCTGATAAAAAATATTCATATAAATATTAAAAATATATTTATATAAGGGTTAAAAGGTATATGACAATGTTTTTTAAATTTAAAGGTCTATAATGTGTATATACATATATATGCATATAAACACATATATACACATGTACACACATACACACACTCACATATATATATACTTTGAGCCCTTCCCACTCAAATACCTGAAAACATGAAAAAACTTTTTTATTAAATATGTATAATATTGATGTGTTTTACTGTGTTTTAAATTTGCATATTTTACATTCCAATGTTATTCACATAGGAGATTTTTTTATGTCTAAATATTTATTCTTATATATCTGTATAAATATATACCTGTATTCATATAGATATATATTTTACAAACAGTTTTATATACATATACAGTATATATATATATATATATATATATATATATATATATATATATACACTTTATATGTATGAATAGATAGATGGATAGATAGATAGATAGATAGATAGATCTGAAATGTGCATCAGGTTTAACTCGTGCAAAAAAAAATTCTTTCAACTTTTCAACGCACGCTGGCGGTGTTTGCATGTGAGTGAAATTGCTCAATTTTGGTCAAACGCAAATACCACCAGCCTGCGTATTGAAAGTTGAAAGTAAATGGTTTGTGCGTGAGTGAAACCTGAAAGTAAAATATGTACACTTGTAATCTCGCTCAGTGCATTTCTGCTCTTAAATCTACCTAGGTATACTTTTCAACAAAGGATACCAAAGAGCAAAGAAAATTAGATAATATGTGCAAATTGGAATGTGGTTTAAAATTGCATGCTCTATCTGTATCAGTTTTACTGCCCCTTGAAAGTCCCTTTACAATGGGATGTGTCCACATAGGAATTTTTTTAAATAAAGATGTTTATGGTATATTTTCTACTCAGCCTTTTACACAAAAATGAAAACTGCGTGATTAAAAACTAACATCTTTTCTTTCTTGCTAAGATTTGGGGAATTTTGACATATGTAGATTTTAATTTCTCTCCAGTGTCACATCCACGGGAAATGATTAGTTGACAATAAAGCATAAGCAATATCACTCAGAGATTTGCAAACCAAACAGATATTTAATTGGATTCAAACAGTTTGTCAATCAATAAGCAACAGAGACTTTTTTATTTTTGTCCAAGTACTTCTGCAAAAATATTACACAGCAAGGAACATTTTAAATGGTTCAATTTTGTTTATTTTTTCAGTTGCTATATGATTAAAAATCAATTTGAAGTGCCACAAAAAACAACAATTATCTTTGTAAGAACAGCTAAAAATAGTTTATGTGAGTTATAAAAGAATACAACTAAAAATGTAAAACTTTTTTTTTTTTAATTTTTATTTATATCCAACAATGTGTACAATCATACATATTCCACATCTCTACGCCACGCAGGGCTGAACAGTGAGTGAAATACAAAAGGGTAAGTAAAGCCCAAACAGGGTAATGTTAGCCTTATAAGAATTATGCAGATGCAGAATCGTCAACTTTCAATTGCCGATTAAATGGTTACCTTTTGTGGAGTACTTGCACACAATGTTGTTTTTTTTTTTATTTTTAACCTAACAAACTAAATAACAATAAACTAACTAAAATAAAACAAAAAGACAAGGACAAAAAACCAACATATAACCCACACCCATATAACCCACACCTCCCCCCACTAAAAGTATGGAAATATACGTCATCCTGCAAAGCAAGTGGGTGTAATATCATAAGCTAAGACAGACAGGTACATGAGTTGGTCAAACAACCCTACAATTGCCTGCATAGCACCTACCTGAGTGTTATAGACAGATCTTGACTGAAAACCAGTCCGTGTGGGATGGGACCTGTTATTCTATGGTTGTTTATGAGTTGGGACTGACCATAATAGACATGGTGTCAAGGGCAAAGGATGTGAGCCATGGGGGAGTTGGGGTGAGTACATGCAATCCAGGCTGTAATGCAATTTTTGGGATGCAACCGTAAAGTTTGTTCCTATACCAGGTGTTGTAAAATAATATTATGAACATTAAGGGGGTAATACACGATAGGGTTGTCCCTTCATATATGCAAGAGGTACCAAAAGAGATGATACTGAAAGTGTGATTAATTAAAGTAACATGTGTTCCAAGCGCTAATGCTGTATAAATAAAGAGTATTTTTGTTGAATCAAGTATATAAATAGGCACAGGGATGATAGTACTTGAACCTGCCCTGCATGTTATCGCTATTAAAAAGGCTGCCGTAACTAAGATAAACCTATAGGTGTGGCAATCATGTGAATAACTCCATCACCATAGAAGGTAGTAGGGAGGCGGGCCATGCCCCTGTACACACCCGATAGGCAAGAAGATCATTAATGCCTAAGTATACTAGATATTAATTAAAGAAGGTTATAAAGCTGTAATCAGCAAAGCTAATAGATCTCTGCAACGTGTACAGACAATGCAGTTATTATTTAAAAGGGTGTGTATAGCAGTTTTACATCAGGGAAAGTCCTTCTATGACAATAAATTGTAATAGCTGTGTAGTAAGATCCTGCTACATACTAGTTCAACCACCTACTGAAACCAGGGAAAGATTGAGCCGTCATAAACCTCAGTCATTACACAGGAGTAGTTGTTATGGCAGACATGAAGGACATTTGCTATGTGTTATATGTTCAATGATGTGCATGGTAAGGGCTGATACTTACATTAACCCCTAAGATAGATATCTATTCAGTACAATCTGTTTAGAGACCTCAGTGGGAGGCATAATCAAGGCATACATGGGATAAAATAAAATTAAAACCTAACTAGTAAAGCTAAATTAGAACATATGTACAACAACATCATATAACAAAGTCGGATGTAACAAGCCGGGAGATCTGCTGATTGACATACATAATGACACAGTCACCATATCTGCTTGTTGGGTACGTTCAGTTTACAGACTAGTCATTGAGCATAAGTGTTCCAAAATGCCTGTAAGGATAAGGAGAGCAGTAAGCTCTGTTTTGTTGGTGACATGGCAAACTCAGCCAACACCCTTCCTGAGTCCTGGATTGTAGATGCAGCTCCCAATAACAGTAAGAGTCCCATATTAAATGGTTTCGGTTTAAAAAATCCATGTGAAGTTCTGCATAACCTAACAATATATTTTGTCCAGTTTGATGGATCCTGTACTGATTTAGAGGAGCGTTAGTCAAGCACCACCTGAGTCAGCCTGCGTAACAGTCCTCCCACTCTAGCCGATACCAACTTTGCCCTGAGCCAGCGATCGACTGAAATGAGTCTGGCAGCCAACTAGCATGATACACAGGGCGGCATGCGAAGAGCAACCCCCCTGTTAGCTTGGTGTATTGTCCTAAGTGATGGTCCTGCAGCGGGTCAGCAGGGCAAGGCAGTAGAGAGAAGATTCCACTCTTTTCTCGAGTAGTGCCGGCAGATGTCTTGGAAGAAATTTCCGGGCTCCGTCAGTTCTTGCATAAAGCTTGATGACGCGCTGATGGTACTTGTTCTCCTAGCATCCAAAATGGGGTTCAGTGCTTCTTGTTTCAGAATTGGTGCCAACTCTCTCACTTTACATTGCCGAGCTCCGCCATCAGGGGTCCGGGCCAATTTCAGCCGAATTGTTTCACTTAGGCTTGAGCACTGAGCAATGAGTGAATCAAATAGAGATATGAATATGTCTGACAGTTCAGTCAGCAACGTTTCAGCTGCACACTGCATAGTTGTAGCGAGTGTGTGTGATGGTTACCGTCAGCACGGCAAAATATTTAATATTTCTTTAATGTGCCTTCCGGGGTAGAAGAGATGTATTTCCTTCTGTTCGCTATAAGTTCCCGAACAGCTTACTCTGCCAAGGGAGGCACGAATTTCAAGAAATAGTGGCAAATATTCAAAATAGTCTTGCAGAGCAAAAAAAACCTGCCAGCATCTTAGAGAGCCGCCCACCGGAAGTCTCATGTAAAACTTTTTAAGTATATTTGCTGGAAATAAATAATGTTTGAGAAAGCAATATTTAAAAAATGATTAAAAATTGATGGAACTTTTCTGGGGCGGTGCCTAACTACAGCCATGATAAGTTGCATCTTTGTCTGGCTCTGGAAGGGAAAAAATAATCTGCAAAATATCATCTAAATCCTGCAGAATTCTACATCTTCAAGACTACCTTTGGTCATCTAACTCTAGGCAGAGCAGGTAAATATGTATAGTTCTGCATTTATGACCTTCAAAGCCAGAACACGATAGAAGCAATATTAGACAGCGGCCTGCTGAGATCACAAGCATCCGTCTCCCCCTGAGACCAAGAGAAATCTAGTTTGATATGGCTATTTCTAATAGAGAGGACCTTTCCATAGCCTTACACACCTTACTATATGACCTTGAGCAAAAAATGTGTCATAACTTTGCTAAGCTAATAACCTTTATACAACAAGGAGGTAGGGAGGAATCTCCGAAGGAAGTAGCAGGCCCAAACCTTCCCTCACCTGCTGATTCACAGAGGCCTGGGGATATAGCTAATCACACCATACAATTGATGGAGACCCGCTCTATGAGTAACAGGACTGCGCCTAAGGAGAGAGAGATTCAAGAGACCACACCCATGACCATCGCACCTGAGCCAATACAGAATCTAGTCGACTCGGTCGTAGCTGTTGCCTCCCTGAACGACCCCTCTGGGCTGAATGTTACTGCACCGCGTGCAAACCTGGTGCGGATGTCTAACTCTCACTCAATCTATAGTGCCCGGTCGGGTGAGGGGGACTTACTTTCGGCGGCTCTCTGGATGGATGCGGCCGACCCACTGGAGTGTTGCTTAGGCTCCCCCTATTCCCTAAAGTCGGATCCTAAAGTTATTCAGCAAGGGATGCAGCACGTAAGAGACACAGGCCAAAATGAAACAAATGTGCAAGTAGCCATTAACTGCAGCTCTTTACCTGAGAATACGGCTCATGAAGTGGTGCTCTCTGAAGACTTCCATTTAACCGAACATAGACTTTCCTACAGTTGAGACTCCCCAATCCAAAACTGAGACTGTTGCAGAGCATAAGAGCAGGAATGCTCCAAATTCATTTATTTTAATTGGTGTGGGATGAGATCCTTGCCTTTTTCATCCATGGCAAGATGTTTAAAATTCCCAACACTAATAGCCTGTTTAGTACACCATAATAGTTTTTTTTTTTTTTTTTTTAAACAAGCTTTATTGACAAAGAAAATTGTAATAACATACAGTCAAGCCGTGCTTGATATTGGTCATCATAATACAAAACAATTCCTCTGGACATTGAATATAGCTTAATACATCTTTCACCACTTTCAGGTGTATCAAAGAGACGGAATGTCCAAGAGTAAAAGACAAAAAACAAGCCAGCTGTGAAGTCCAAAGCTTGTGTTTTTTTTTTTAATGAACAAAAATCAGATAATAAGGAACAAAGAAAAGGAAAGAGGGAATGAAAAAACAAAATGTACATGTTACGTAACTGTGTGTTTATTAATACATTATGAGATGAGAGTTGCAGTGCAGGGTATATTATGTATCGTGGGTTATGGAGTATACAGTCGTCAAGAAACTTAAAGCCTATAAGTCCGTATCCGTCAGGGCCCAGATCTGAGAGGATTATGGAGATGTTAGTTATTCATCAAGTGGTCCCTACAACCCCATGAATATAGGTCTCCCAGAGAGGACATTGCACAGTAAAAGTCAAGTCTGTTAGTTTGGATGTAGTGGTACTTCTCAAGGGATAGTAGGAGTGTAACATTTTGCATCCAGCTTTTTGTGGTCGGGACGGCTCTCTGTTTCCATAGTCTCGGCACTAATTGTTTTGCGCTGCTAAGCATAATGTATATAATTTGGATTTATATTTACATTTAATTCGTGGGGGTTTGTTGAATAGCAGAATCAGGGGTCTAAAGGAATCTCGTGTGCAAGGGCTTTTTGGATCTCAGTGTGAATGCTTTTCCAAAAGGGTTGGAGAACTGGACAGTCCCACCATATGTGGTAAAGAGCCTACATGTCCACAGCCTCTCCAGCACAGAGGGTCAGAGAGTCCATGAATTTTGGCCACCTACTGGGGTATAAGTACCACCTGCATAATAGTTTCATGTTTGTCTCGGTGATGTTCATTGAGGATGGTGCTTTCCCCATATGTTGAAAGATGGAGTCCCATGTCTCAGGAGACACTAAAGCCCAGTTCGTTTCCCAGGTTCGGGTGTATGATGGAAGATTTCTAGAGTGTATAGTTGATAAAATCTTATAAGTCAAGGAAAGGGCTCCTTTCGTTGACTGTGTGGACCAGCAAAGTGTTTCAAAAGGGTTTAAACTCCTAACTATATTAGCCCTATCTTTATGGTGTGAGATAAAATGGGACAGTTGGAGGTATTCAAACCAATTGTTAAAGTATGGGATATTTCTCTCTGCCAACGTGGGCATGGGTAAGATACTACCCTCCTCTAGCAAGGAGAAGCAGGGTAGCCCTGCTGCTATACTATATGTCCCGTCGCCCACACCTGCAGGCAAGGGGGAGGGCTTTATTATGGCAAGGGGGGTTAATGGGGAAGGTACCGTAGACACCCCCTTTATGGATTTAGTAAGGCGATCCCATGTCAGAAAAGTGTCTATTATCAGGGAGGTGGGGGATATCCACGGGGCTCTGTCCGTTTGTGAGCCAGCATTGTGTGCCTAAACTTTTTGAGCCAGCTAAGTCATGTTCGAGCTTCACCCATTCTTTGTCTTGCACGTTTTTGCACCAATCTATAATTCTAGTGAGAAAGGCGCTTGCTGATAGAACAGAAGGTTAGGAACTCCAAGTCCTCCTCTATTGCGGGGCCTATAAAGTGTAGCTTTGCAATTCTAGGACGTTGGTGCGCCCACAGGAAGGCATTGACTAATTTTGCGCTGAGCTGATGTAGTGCTGAGGGAGTAGATAGGGACGTCTGGAACAAATAAGGAAGCGCGGAAGAATGCTCATCTTGAAAGCATGTGCTCTACCGAGCCAAGATAAGCATTTATTCTGCCAGCCCTTCAGTTCTGCCTTGACAGACTCAAACAGAGCCTGATGATTCAATTGGTACAGGGAATCCTGTGCATTCGAGAGTTGAATTCCTAAGTATTTGATGGAGTGTGCTCTGTCGGAATAAGTATTGCTCTGAAATCTGGTTGGCCCTTGGTCTGAAAGCCCTACACTTAAAAATTCCGACTTCAACATGTTAATTTTGAAATTAGATAGGGAACTATATCTCTCTATACAGGAATTAGGGAAGAAAGTGATTCCAGGGTGAGGTTAGAGTAAAAAGGACGTCATCTGCGTACATTGTGTTTTGTACTGAGTGTCGCCTATTTGAATCCCTTTTATTCCTGAATTTTTCCTAACATTAGCAGCTAGGACCTCCATGGCCAAAACGAACAGCAGGGGGGAAAGAGGACAGCCCTGTCTTGTGCCGTTAAGGATGGGAAAGGGGTCTGATAGAATCATTTAGCTTAATCCGGGCTTTAGGGTATGATATAAGGCAAAAATTTTCCCTATAAGTTTTTCTCCCATTCCAAAACGTGCTAATGTGAGTTTTAAAAATTGCCAATCTAATCTATCAAACGCCTTTTCGGCATCAATGGCTAGAAAGATAGAGGGAATGGAATGAGTTTTTGCATAATCAAGGAGATTGAGGATCTTAATAGTGTTGTCTCTCGCCTCTCGGCGGGACAAAGCCCACTTGGTTTAGGTGGATTAGTTGGGGTAGCAATTTGTTGAGTCTTAAGGCGATGAGTTTTGCGTACAATTTGATATCAACGTTTAGTGAAATAGGGCGAAATTAGCAGGGGAGTTAGTAGGTTTGCCCGGTTTGGGGATCACTGTAATGTGGGCTTCTAACATTGAGGAAAGAAAAGGGTGCGTCTGGTCGGATGTTAAAACCGTGCATAGGTGGGGATCAAGATTGGTGCAAATTTCTTATAATAGGAAGCCGTAACCCGTCAGGGCCTGGGCTCTTGCCTGATGGTAACTGTTTAAGGGCTACGGCAATTTCTGCCCGAAAAGGGAGACTCGAGATCAGCTGCCTGCGCTTCTGTTAACTGAGGTAAGGGGGTGTCTAAGAGGTATGCTTTGGTAGTATTTCGTCATTGCTTGAGGCATTTAGTCTCGGTAGGTTATAAAGTTTTGAATAATAAGCTAAGAATTGGGAGAGTATCTCCGGGGTCGTATTGACCGTCTTTTCTGATGGTGATTTAATTTCAGTAACAAAGGTTTTTAGTTTTTTAAGTTTTAAGGAGCGTGCAAGGAAGCTTTCCGCTCTGTTACTCTCGAAGTAAAATTTTTGTTTAGTTTTTAGCTAGTGTGTTAGCCTCCTGCATTAGCTGTTCTTGTACTTTTTGCCTAGCTTTGTCAAGTTCTTCGAGGGTGTGTGTGTCTGTTGGGTTCAATTTATGTTGGTGTTAATTTAGCTAGGAGGTCAGTGGATGATTTGTAAAGCAACCGTGCTTTTTGCCTGATGTACGCTTTATATTTAATGAACTCTCCTCTATTAGCATTTGTGGGCTTCCCAGACCACAAGGGGGTCTGTCTCTGGTATGAGTTTAGTTGAAAATATTCCGGAAGCCTTTCTCTATTTTTTTTTTAAAGTCAGGGTAGTTTAACAAATTATCATCTAATTTCCACATAAAGGAGGGCTTTGGTGCAGAGGGCCATATCAATTGTGTCACACAGCAAGTGGTCAGACCAGACTGTGTGTGAAAGTTTAGAGGTGAGGACATAAGATAAGCCTTTTTGGTTTGTTAAGAGGTAATCGATTCTACTGTATGAACGATGTGGGAGGAGAAGAAGGTGTAGTCCCTTCTAGTTGGATGTTTAAATCTCCATGTAAAAATTGTCTGTTCGTACATGAGTTTCCATAATTGTTTAAGTGTATTTTTAGATGTGGAAGGCTTTGGATTTGTGGTATCCATATCCGGGTGTATGGGTATATTAAAGTCGCCTCCAATGTAGAGTGTTCCTATAGTATGATCTAAAATCCGTGCAAAATTTTTTGAAAAAGGGGAGTTGATTTTTGTTCGGGGCATATAAATTTACTAGAGTAACTGGTGACCAAACCAAACCAGTCACGCACAAAAACCTCCCTCCGTGTCCGTATGTGTATGAATCGGGGTAAAGGAAATGTGCCTGCTTATAAGGATGCTCACTCCATTTCTTTTGTGATCAAAGGACTGTGGAAATGTTGTGTATAATGTCCCCCAAAATATTTTGGTTCCTTAAGTTTTAGGAAGTGCGTTTCCTGTAGGAATAAAATGTCACCTCCTTTGCGGCGGAGGTCTAACATAGCCATGGAACGCTTCTGTGAATTAAGACCTCTCACGTTCTGGCTTATCAAAGTAATGTTCTTGCTGTTAGAAGTCATGGTTTGTGGAGGGGATGTCTGTCATTTGTATAGGTGTCTATTCAGTAAAGTCTTGATAAGCAGTGTGTGCATACTCCATTTCAGCTGTAACCCAAATCTGCATTCTCTCATATAACATAAACATCAAAAACAGGTAATAACCTAAAAGTGAGCAGTGACATTTACATCTAAACAAAAAATATCTTAGTGAAAATAACGCCATAAAACGTTTATTACTTACGAGGAGGCAGTAGCCAGCTCCACATAAAAGGTATAATAAGGTCTAACAAGTGCCCATTTCACATTTACATAACAGTAATAAAGATAAACAGCTTAATCTATGACATTATGCATGTATCGAGCCAAACTGTTTTACTTAAAAAAAGCTTTTTAGTATTATACAGTGAAGGCAGAAGAGGAAAGACAAAAGGATACTTATCGGCATCCAACAGGGCAGAACTTCGAAAATCAAACAAGGATAACACCAACTGTGCTATTGTTCAGGCAAACTTTACCAGGTCTCTGGTTAGGGGTCACAAGACCCAGCTTCATCTCATCCTCCCAGACTAGGGCTCTGGAGGGGCATCAAGGAGAGGAACTTGGAGACCTGTTGTTGGATGAGCTCTTTGCTTATGGGAAACCTTTTGCCAGCCTCCTCGATCTGTCCCAGCTGGTCTTTTCTTTGGGGGTTCTTGAGAGTCCTCCGTAGGTGTTTCAATGGGGGTCTCAATCTCTAGGGCCGAGCAGAAATCCCCAACATCTTTCAGAGATTTACAGTTTAACTTCCTGTTTCCATGCAGGACATATAGGTGAAAAGGAAAGCCCCATCTGTATAGGATCCTCTTTTGTCGTAAAGTGTGGTCAGTGGAGCCAGTTCCCTTCTTCTTTGTAAAGTCCTTTGTGATAAATCTGGAAGAATTGTAGAACGACACCTCTAAACTTAACCGGCTGGTTCTTACGGGAGAGGTTCAGGAGCTCCTCTTTTCTCCGAAGTCTTTGAACTTCATAATGACATCCCTTGGGGGTGCTGTGTCGGGAGGTTTGGGCCTCAGGGCTCTGTGGGCTCTGACCCAAGGGATGTCTGTAGTCGGTGAGGTGTTCTTCAGTGAGCAAAGAGAGCTGGAAAATAAGTCGGGAAATCTTTCGGGAGTACCGACTCAGGAATACCTCTTATTCTAAGATTTTTCCTGCGGCTGCGATTTTCCAGGTCTTCTATCTTGTCATGTAGATCAGATAGCAGCTCGGTATGATGTTTTGTTACATTCTGAGTCGTATTAATTTCTCCTTGCAGTGGTCTGTAAATTCCTCTAATGCTTCCACTCTATTGCCCATAGAGTGCAGGTCCTGTTTCAATTCCGCTATTTCTTCGCGTATACATGAGCGGATTATGTCTGCAATGTCCTGCTTAGACGCCAGTGTGGAGAGAATAGTGTTTGGCACAGAGGTGCTTTCCTCAGGGTCTCCACCATTTTTTGTGGTGTCTTCACCCTTTGTAAGGTGATCTGGTCATTCAGAGTTCATAATTGCCTTAGTTCCCGTAGGGGAAAAAAACTGATCCACCACACTGTCCCTTTGACTATTCATTTTCTGTGGCTTGTTGAGCTTTGCTGAGCGTTTGGGGTTCATGGTTAAGACTTTGTAGGGGGCTCAGCGAGTATGCAGTGGGCACCCTTAATAACCCCTTTGCGAAGGTGGGGCAAAGATAACAGTCCCGGATTGACCCCTCTCAGAAACAAAAAGGGATAAGGATTAAATATATGGTCCCTTTTCAAAGCAGGGTTACCTCCAGGTGTGGGTTTCAGTAATAAAAGCTCAGTCCAGTATTAGTGTGAGCAGCAAAGCTCTCCTTAATAATTATGTGGTTCAGTGCAGTAAAGGGGCTATGACTTTTAGCAGCTTAATAACCGGTATGTCTGGTGTATTCTCCTGTGCTTTGCTGCAAATCAAACAAGACTCTGCTGCTGTAATCCTCTTTATCTGTTATATTTTTTTTATATATATATATATATATATATATATATATATATCTTCCCTCCGCTCCTTGCCACCCGCTTATTGTGTGCTAGCTTTGTTAAATATTCCGTCCAGGCATAGGACTTTTTATTATCCCCTGCACACGCAGCCTCTGACTACGTGTGATGCTGGCAAGATGGCGGCCTATTGCGGAAGGACCTCTGGGTCCGGCGGCTCTCGCGGGGAAGATAATGGAGGGTTCCCCTCTGCCTTTTAATTACCTGTGGTCATCTGAGTCCGGTAAGATTGGGCACCTTTCTCCTTACACGGTTGTGACCTTCCACCGTTTGTTGCGCAGCGGCGTCTCTAGAGTTGCAGCGTGTGGCTTGAACACTGAGTAAGCTGTCAGTATCTCAGTTGAAATAGCAGACCGCATTTAAAAAGTCGATCCTCAGCCTTCCGGGCAAATATCTATCAGCTCCTTACAGATAAGTGTGCATAATGGCAAAATTGTGACTTTATAGGGCCATGTTGTCGGGGCTGGCTACCGGAGCTATGGAGTTAAGCAGCCATCTTAGCTGCGGCCAGCTCCGCCCCCCCACCATAATAGTTTTTGAGCACTTTATGTTCATTGAGAATGTAAACTCATTTCTTTTTAATGTTATGGATTCTTTATGTTTCATATTATGGATAGCGAGGTGCCTGAAGCAATAATTTTAACACATGCAGTTGGCATCTGGCCCTAGTCTACAAATTCCATACAACTAGTAACTACATGTCAGGGGATTATTTTATGAGGCTACTGCCTAGATGTTTCTCTGCCCTTTAGGGTTTGACATAATAAATACAGTGTATATTCCTTGCCTACTGCTGATTAGAACATGACCATAAAAATATGTTCCCCACTTCCTTATACTAGTAATGACTGATTATAGAATGAGTCATAGACCCCTGACTATCAAGATTCCTAGCTGTGTAGAATCCAGATTTGAAATGGAATAGGGTACTATGTTCCCTTTCGATTACTATTCCGCTATGTAATTGCTTCTAATTCATAATTTTGCTTCCGACGTAGATCTGCATGCTGTAATCTAGAGATCACATTTATTGTCTGTTGATTTTGGTTCAGGCAACTTAATAGTACTGTTGTGGACCTTTATGTAGCGTTGAACCCAGCTCCCAGGGATCTCTTTATAACTTTTAGTTAACAGTTCGAGTGCGGTTTATACAGTTGCTAGTTTAACTTTGTCCCAAACCAATCTCTAAAACTCCCTTAGTCCACCCTTTCCTTACCAAGCTTGTATTATAGGGTACCATAATGTATTTTAGTCATCTGCTTACTGCAAGATTCATATTAGACCATGTTGATGACTAAGTATGTGCTATCAGTATACAACGCCACCATAGCCTAGGCTGTATGCTGTTGTTTGGGCTCCCTATCTGATTGTAGCAGGGCTCACACACCAGACTCATACTGACTTTTTCCAGCATACTATTTTGCTGGCGTATCTATCCCCACGCTCTGATGCCCGTAGCTAGATTGCCTTTAACCCTAGTTAGTACTTTGCTTGGGGCTCTACTCAGAACTATAGTATTTAAGACTATCCCTCCCTCCCTCACAACTATAACGTAAATTCATTTTTACCTGCTCTGACTTGATCTCGGCATGAAGTAATCCTCTTGCATCAAATAATTATTACTCTATTAGTTGAAATAGCCAATCTCAGTTATACTATACCTTACTGAGTGGTGTTTATTCGTTGATAAATATCCTTATTACCAAGACCCATAACTGGTCATTTATGAGGCTATCTCATGTCTTTTGATTCACACAATGAAGCTGCTGCTAAGTTTCTGACTAAATAAACATCTTCATAAGATAGTAAAGTTTACACATTTCAGAGATTTATCCTCCTATATAATATAGATCTTTGAGATATGCTTAGTGCTAAAGGGTACCTAGCAATATCATTATTGTTTCTATTACACTAATTTGTAAATGCTTTTATAAATTACTTCCCTTATTCACCTTAGCAGTATAGCAGTCTCCTTATGCCCAGCAAACCTTGCAGTAGAAAGTTAAATTATTATGGCCCTATTATATACTTCTCTGACAATAGTGACTCATTAGAGGGGCGTGCTGTTCTTAAATATGGTATCTGATGAAAGGGATTATAGCATCTTTCAGCTCCTCCCTATACCTGGCACTGATTGGAAATTTATTTTCTGGCTCTGCACCCACATAGTTTAAAAGCTCAATTGTATTTTCTAGACTAGCACCATAACTAACTCCGCCCCCTTCCCTCTCCCTTATCTCATTTTGAGCGGCGCTCGCCCGCTGAATTCCCCTACCCCAAAACCCTCAAAAAGCTACCCCCCCCCCTTGCCACATTCTTTCTAGAATAGTTAATTTAATAAATATTCTTTCTAGCAATGAGGGATCATTTTGCTTGTACATTTAACATAAAACTGAGGTTCCATTAAACCTTATGCAAAATTTTTATGGACATACTAGCTTACATAACTTCAGATTACCACCTCCATTTACTAGATCCATATTGTACACTCCTTTCTTATTTTACTGACAGGTAGTATATTGGATTAAGTTATATATTATAGAGACACAGTGTTTACGCCTGTTCTGAGATTTACGGATTTGAGTTTTTTTACCGCTTAGGATGACTATTGACTAAAGGTGTATGTATCATCACATTGTTATTTTTGCTTATCTGTGCATATTTTATGTAATGTCTTTCATAACCTCAATAAAAAACAAATTTACAAAAAAAAATTGATGGAACTTTTTAATATCAGGTATCTAAATGTATTATACTGAAGGGAAATATTGTTTTTTTATATTGAGGTTTAAAGGGATAGGAAAGTCAAAATTTAAGGGACACTGAACCCAAATTTTTCTTCTGTGATTCAGATAGAGCATGCAATTTTAAGCAACTTTCTAATGTATTCCTTTGATCAATTTTTCTTCATTCTCTTGGTATGTTTATTTGAAAAGCAAGAATGTCAGTTTAGATGCCGGCCCATTTTTGGTGAACAACCTGGGTTGTCCTTGCTGATTGGACAGCACCAATAAACAAGTGCTGTCTATGGTTCTGAACCCACAAATTGCTGGCTTCTTAGCTTAGATACCTTCTTTTTTCAAATAAAGATAGAAAGAGAACAAAGAAAACCTTTTAATAAAAGTAAATGAGAAAGTTGCTTAAAATTGCATGCTCTATGTGAATCATGACAGAAAAAAATTGGGTTCAGTGTCCCTTTAAACTTGCATGTTTCAGATAGAGCATATAAGACACTTTAAATTCCCTTCTATTTTCAAATGTTCTTTGTTCTCTTGGTATCCCTTGTTGACAAAGAATAAGAACATATCCTACACTAGTGGAAGCTAGTAGTAGCTGCACACATTTGTCTCTTGTGATTGGCTAGCTAGATGTGTTCAGCTAGATGCCAGTAGTGCAATGCTGTTCCTTCAGCAAAGGATAACAAAAGTACAAAGCAAATTTGATAAAAGAAGTAAATTGTAAAGTTGTTTAAAATTTTATGTTCTATCCAAATCATGAAATAATATTTTCCTGTCCCTTTAAATGAATGTTAAGGAGGGTATTCTGAAAAGTATTGCAATTGTTTCTTTGCCTTTTTTACTTTGTTTTAATATTTTTATTGAGGTTTCAAAAAGACAAAACATAAACAAATTGTGTCAAATAATTGTAGGTGAGACACGTGGTAAAGATAGAACACTAGTCAAAACAGTATCATATATTCTAGTACATAGGATAAAGTCTATGAAGTGTGTGTACGATTATGAAATCAACCTCAGCTTTACTTTTTTAATCCTTATTTCTTTTTTTCCTTTTAAAACTGTCTCAGAATGTCAATCCGTAGTGCTTGTTTTCCTTTATATCTATCAGCTGATACAGAACAGTCCGTGTTCCTTTGATGTGTAGTGTAGTAAACCTCATATTTATCAATTGTATAAACAATAAACAAATGGTAACATAAAGCAAGAACCGGCTTAAAATTGGTGCAGTTACCTTCTACTGCTAAGCCTTAATTATATCTAAGTGTACTTAGGGCTAGATTTATTAACGCCCTACGGCTGCAAGTTCTCACAAGAACTTGCTCGCCATCATTTATCAAGCAGCGGTCACTAGACCGCTGCTTCCCTAGCCTCTTCGCCACTTCTAATGTGGAAAAATTCAATCTCCTCGGTCTAGTCAGATTGACAGCTCCTGCCCGAGCGATTGCACGCAAGCGCAAAATTGCGCTTGTGTGCAATGCTGAATGCTGAATACCCGTACGCCTCAGCTTTAATAAATCTAGCCCTTAATGTGCCTTTCCCTCTTCCATTCCCATCTCCCAGGTGGGCCCTAATGTCCAGCCTCTATGGCGTTATGTCTTTGTGTTATTAATCCCTTGGCCTGTCGCATGTTTGACATTCCCTCAATTGCATCAACATAATCTCATGGGTGTCTAATGTGCCATTCTGCAGGTGGTGGTACCTCTCCAGGTGTAACAAGGTGTCCTCTTGCTGTTTCCACTCCTCAGCTGTTGGTGCTACCTTGTTTTTCCAATCTTTCGGAATCAACATCTTTGCCTCATTTAGCATGACTAGTCTTAGGGCACTAGTAGACTTGCTCTCAAGGCAGGATAGTGAAAGACACAGTAATGCTTTGGGGCTATTATGCAAGGATTTCCCTGTTGCTATCCTGATGTAGTTAAGTATCTCTATCTAGTACTGATCAAGGTCAGGGCAGTCCCACCATAAATGTGTCAGTGTGCCTTCACCTCCACACTCCCTCCGGCACTTCCCAGAGGTCACTTTATATATTTGTTTCAGTCTGCTAGGGGTGAGATACCATCGTGATAAAAATGTATAACTTGATTTTTGTACCCTGGTTTAGATTGAAGATCTTTTCGTGGTCTGGAATGCTGTTAACCAGTCTTGTAACTCAATATCTATATGTAGTTCCTTTTCTCATGCTCTGGTAAATGTAGGCATGGTCTGTGTGTTCTCTATTAACAGTAGTTTGTATAAAATGGATATTGCATGCTCGGTCAATGTGTCGTGTAAGCAAAGGGTTTCAAATGTAGTGGTCTGTCTTAGTAAGTTATGTTTTTGACTATGCGTCATCAAGAAGTGGCTTAACTGTAAATGTACCAACCAGTTCATGCTGTCACCTATCTCAGTCTCTTTTATTTTTTCAAGGGGTTTCAATTTGCCTCCATCAGCCAGTGCTGAGATTGTCCGTTCTTTTAAAGGTGTACTGCGTCTAAAGTCGTGTTCCCTGTTGTTCCAGGGTAATGCGGGGTTCTGGCATAAAGGAGTCAGAGGTGAGAAGTTTGAGGATATGTTCAATGAGGTGTTTATTAGTTTGTCCCAGTTAGTAAAGAAATCCGTATACAGTGGATATTCAGCCACCGCAGCCTATCCTTTTCTTAAAAGCCAAGCTGTGCTTCCTGTTTTCCTGGTACCCAGTATGGAGCAGTCCAGCTGTACCCATATTTTGTTATGGACGTTACAACACCAGTCAAGCAGTGTATGTAGTGTGATAGCTTGTTTGTATATCTCTATGTTGGGCAGTCCCAGTCCTCCCCTATCCCTTGGAAGGTAAAGTATTTTCTTGGGGATTCTAGGTCTAACACCCCCCCCCCAGATATATTGTTCTATTATGCTTTGAACTCTGTATAAATATCTTGGTGGCAGGGGTATAGGAGTTGTTAGTAATAGGTATATTAGTCTTGCTAGTACGTTCATCTTAATGACGTTAATCCTGCCAAACCACAATATTGTTTTATTTTTCCAGTTTGATCTGGTGATATATATATATATACCTAAGTATTTCATTTTGGTGCCCTGCCTTTTGAGGGGGCATTCCCCTAAAGTTCTGTTGAGTGTCGCCATGTCGCATGTTATGTTTAGCAGTTCAGATTTTGAGAGATTCAGCTGAAAGTTTGATACCCTCCCATATGCTTTAAAAATCCCTAGAACCATGGGCAGTGATATGTCAATATTTGTCAGGGTAAGCAGGATGTCATCTGCGTATAACGCCAATTTGTGGTTGCTGGTTGCTATGGTAAGTCCCGTTGCTAGACTGTTATTCCTAATTTTTTGGGCCAGGGCTTCTATGGTGATCGTAAAGAGTATAGAGGAAAGTGGGCAGCCCTGTCTTGTACCATTCCGAATTATAAACTTTTCTGATAGAAGTCCATTTTGGTATAGGGTGAGGATTAGTTGGAAAAACGAAATGCTAAATTTCATTTTGTGCAGGACAGATTTGAGGAAGTGCCAATTTACACTGCTGAACGCTTTCTCCATGTCCGTGGAGACAAGGGCCATTGGTATGTTGTTTGGTTGGACATATGAAGTTAATTGAAAAGTCCTAAGGGTGTTGTCACAGGCTTCCCGGACGGGGACAAATCCGACTTGGTCTGGGTGTATCAATTGGGGAGGTAGTTATTAATTCAGGAGGCTAAGACCTTGGCGGAAATTTTAATATCCGAATTTAAAAGTGAGATGGGTCTATAATTTTCTGGCTTATCCGTCATTTTCCCTGGTTTGGGGAGTACCGTGATGTGTGCTTCCAGCATGTTGTTAGTGAAGCCCCCTTCCTTGAGCAAATAGTTAAATAGGGTGGTCAATGGTGTCAGCAAGTGGTGTATGCATTTTTTATAGTACTTTATACTTATGCCGTCAGGTCCTGGGCTTTTGCCATTTAGCATATTTTTAATGGCTATTTTAATTTCTTCAGGGGTTATTGGTGAGTCCAATTTTTCAGAGTCTTCCCGGTGTAGTTTGTTAAGATGTATGTCTGCTAAAAAACTGTCTATGTCTTCCTGCCTACATTCTACTTGGATGTTGTACAGCATCCTGTAATACTGTATAAAAGTGTCAGCTATTTGTATGCTGTCTTTTCGTATTTGGCCTGATGAGTCTGTCATAGTGTATACATGGGCGTCTAGTTGCTTTCTCCTAAGGGCTTTCGCTAAAGAGGAACCAGTCTTATCAATAGCATCAAAGTACCATTGCTGTAGCCTGGTTGCATTCCTCTGGTATTCCTTTATCATATGATTATTAAGTTCTGTTTTAGCTTTGGTCATACTATTTAATATGTCTGCTGAGTCAGGCTGTCTTTTAAGTTCTGACTCCCAGTATCTAATTTGGGAGGTTATTGAGTTCACAAATTGCCTATTGTTTTTGTTCTCTCTGGCTTTATATCTTATAAGCTCTCCCCTCAGTACACATTTATGTGCCTCCCATAGCACAGAGGGAGTTGTATCCCCATTGGTGTTTTCCCTAAAGTAATGTCCTATGACGGTGTCAATTTCTGTTAAAATCAGGGGGTTATCTAGCATGTGTTTCTCTAGCCTCCACAGGAATGGTTTTATAGGCATACTCGGCCATCTGATCGTGCACTGCACTGGAGCATGATCCGACCATGTGCTCAGCACTATGGTAGAGTCCTCCACCAGTGCTAGCCCTATTTGGTCCGTGATAATGTAGTCGATTATAGTGTAAATGTGATGAGGGTGGGAATAAAATGTATAATCCCTAGTGTGTGGATGCATTGTCCTCCAAACAGCATGCAATCGGAGTTGATGTAACTGGGTATGTATGGCCTTTATCACCTTTTGAGGGGTACTAGTTTTACCTAGTGACGTATCATGAATCCGGTCCAGTGGTAGATTGAAATCTCCCCATAGCAAGATAATGCCTTTTGAGTGTTTCAATATCAACTGGGTAATCTGTTTGAACATCAATTGCTGTCTCACATTCGGCAAATATACATTCACCAAAGTAACTAAGGTGTTAAAGAGTAGGCCGACCACTACTAAGTAAGAGCCATTGGGATCCCTGATGATATGTGATGAGCAGAAATGGATGTTATTTCTCATGAATATGCCCCCCCCTTCTTTGTATTACCTGAAGCCAAGAATGCAGTTTTGTACCTGTTGTTAATAAAATTAGGTTATCTTCCCTTTTTAAAATGTTTTTCTTGTATATACAATATGTCCCCAAGGTCTTTATACATCTGGGGCGCGATCCGATATAGATCGCAGTTTGCGGCGCAAGCGAGGGAACCGGCGTCGCCCGCAGTTTCAGCTCGCAACTCGAGCTATCCCATATAAGTCGCCGTCAGATGCTAACGTGCCGTAAGTCTGACAAACCAGCGATGTCCAGAAATCTGCGTAAGTACAAATTTCTGGCGTCGCCAGTGACTTGCGGCACGTTAGAAACTGCCGGCGCCTATAAAACCTGACTAAAGTCTAAAACACCCGCACTGTCTAACACGCCTCCCTAACATAGCCCGACAAGTCTAACCCTCTATCCGCTATCCCCCCTCACTATCCTAACAATAAAAAAGCTATTAACCCCTAAACCGCCGCTCCCGTACCCCGCCGCAACCTAATAAAGTTGATGTTCAAACTGGGTAATCTGTTTGAACATCAATTGCTGTCTCACATTCGGCAAATATACATTCACCAAAGTAACTAAGGTGTTAAAGAGTAGGCCGACCACTACTAAGTAAGAGCCATTGGGATCCCTGATGATATGTGATGAGCAGAAATGGATGTTATTTCTCATGAATATGCCCCCCCCTTCTTTGTATTACCTGAAGCCAAGAATGCAGTTTTGTACCTGTTGTTAATAAAATTAGGTTATCTTCCCTTTTTAAAATGTTTTTCTTGTATATACAATATGTCCCCAAGGTCTTTATACATCTGGGGCGCGATCCGATATAGATCGCAGTTTGCGGCGCAAGCGAGGGAACCGGCGTCGCCCGCAGTTTCAGCTCGCAACTCGAGCTATCCCATATAAGTCGCCGTCAGATGCTAACGTGCCGTAAGTCTGACAAACCAGCGATGTCCAGAAATCTGCGTAAGTACAAATTTCTGGCGTCGCCAGTGACTTGCGGCACGTTAGAAACTGCCGGCGCCTATAAAACCTGACTAAAGTCTAAAACACCCGCACTGTCTAACACGCCTCCCTAACATAGCCCGACAAGTCTAACCCTCTATCCGCTATCCCCCCTCACTATCCTAACAATAAAAAAGCTATTAACCCCTAAACCGCCGCTCCCGTACCCCGCCGCAACCTAATAAAGTTATTAACCCCTAAACCGCCGCTCCCGTACCCCGCCGCAACCTAATAAAGTTATTAACCCCTAAACCGCCGCTCCCGTACCCCGCCGCCAGCTATATTATATCTATAACCCCCTAAAGTGAGCCCCTAACACCGCCGCCATCTATATTAAAATTATTAACCCCCAATGTAAGCCCCTTACACCGCCGCCATCTCTATTAAAATGATTAACCCCTAATTTAATCTACCTACCCCGCCGCCAGCTATATTATCTATGTTAACCCTAAGTATATTATAGTTAATATAGGTATTACATTATATATATTAACTATATTAACCCTAATTATATTAGGGTTAATATAGTTAATATAGTTACTATAGTATTTATATTAACTATATTAACTCTATCTAACCCTAACACCCCTAACTAAATTTATATTAAATTAATCTAATTCATTTATAAACTAAAATATTCCTATTTAAATATAAATACTTACCTATAAAATAAACCCTAAGATAGCTACTATATAATTAATAATTACATTGTAGCTATGTTAGGGTTAATATTTATTTTACAGGTAAATTGTTAATTATTTTAACTAGGTATAATAGCTATTAAATAGTTATTAACTATTTAATATCTACCTAGTTAAAATAATTACCCAATTACCTGTAAAATAAATCCTAACCTAAGTTACAAATACACCTACACTATCAATAAATTAAATAAACTACAAACATCTATCTAAAAATACAATTAAATTAACTAAACTAAATTACAAAAACAAACAAACACTAAATTACAAAAAATAAAAAAAGATTACAAGATTTTTAAGCTAATTACACCTATTCTAAGCCCCCTAATAAAATAATAAACCCCCAAAATAAAAAAAATTCCCTGCCCTATTCTAAATTAAACAAATTTCAAAGCTCTTTACCTTACCAGCCCTTAAAAGGGCCTTTTGTGGGGCATGCCCCAAAGAATTCAGCTCTTTTGCATACAAATACAATACCCCCCCCCATTACAACCCACCACCCACATACCCCTATTCTAAAACCACCCAAACCCCCCTTAAAAAAGCCTAACACTACCCCCCTGAAGATCTCCCTACCTTGTCTTCACCACACCGGGCCGAACTCCTGATCCGATCCGGGCGATGTCTTCCTCCAAGCGGCAAAGAAGAATTCTTCCTCCGGCGATGTCTTCCTCCAAGCGGCAAAGAAGAATTCTTCCTCCGGCGACGTCTTCCTCCAAGCGGCAGCAAAGTCTTCATTCTTCCGGCGGCATCTTCAATCTTCTTTCTTCGCTCCGCCGCTGCGGAGCATCCATCCCGGCCGACTACTGAACTTGGAATGAGGTACCTTTAAATGACGTCATCCAAGATGGCGTCCGCCGAATTCCGATTGGCTGATAGGATTCTATCAGCCAATCGGAATTAAGTTAAAAAAATCTGATTGGCTGATTGAATCAGCCAATCAGATTCAAGTTCAATCCGATTGGCTGATCCAATCAGCCAATCAGATTGAGCTCGCATTCTATTGGCTGATCGGAACAGCCAATAGAATGCGAGCTCAATCTGATTGGCTGATTGGATCAGCCAATCGGATTGAACTTGAATCTGATTGGCTGATTCAATCAGCCAATCAGATTTTTCTAACTTAATTCCGATTGGCTGATAGAATCCTATCAGCCAATCGGAATTCGGTGGACGCCATCTTGGATGACGTCATTTAAAGGTACCTCATTCCAAGTTCAGTAGTCGGCCAGGATGGATGCTCCGCGGCGGCGGAGCGAAGAAAGAAGATTGAAGATGCCGCCGGAAGAATGAAGACTTTGCTGCCGCTTGGAGGAAGACGTCGCCGGAGGAAGAATTCTTCTTTGCCGCTTGGAGGAAGACATCGCCGGAGGAAGAATTCTTCTTTGCCGCTTGGAGGAAGACATCGCCCGGATCGGATCAGGAGTTCGGCCCGGTGTGGTGAAGACAAGGTAGGGAGATCTTCAGGGGGGTAGTGTTAGGCTTTTTTAAGGGGGGTTTGGGTGGTTTTAGAATAGGGGTATGTGGGTGGTGGGTTGTAATGGGGGGGGGGGTATTGTATTTGTATGCAAAAGAGCTGAATTCTTTGGGGCATGCCCCACAAAAGGCCCTTTTAAGGGCTGGTAAGGTAAAGAGCTTTGAAATTTGTTTAATTTAGAATAGGGCAGGGAATTTTTTTTATTTTGGGGGTTTATTATTTTATTAGGGGGCTTAGAATAGGTGTAATTAGCTTAAATATCTTGTAATCTTTTTTTATTTTTTGTAATTTAGTGTTTGTTTGTTTTTGTAATTTAGTTTAGTTAATTTAATTGTATTTTTAGATAGATGTTTGTAGTTTATTTAATTTATTGATAGTGTAGGTGTATTTGTAACTTAGGTTAGGATTTATTTTACAGGTAATTGGGTAATTATTTTAACTAGGTAGATATTAAATAGTTAATAACTATTTAATAGCTATTATACCTAGTTAAAATAATTAACAATTTACCTGTAAAATAAATATTAACCCTAACATAGCTACAATGTAATTATTAATTATATTGTAGCTATCTTAGGGTTTATTTTATAGGTAAGTATTTATATTTAAATAGGAATATTTTAGTTTATAAATGAATTAGATTAATTTAATATAAATTTAGTTAGGGGTGTTAGGGTTAGATAGAGTTAATATAGTTAATATAAATACTATAGTAACTATATTAACTATATTAACCATAATATAATTAGGGTTAATATAGTTAATATATATAATGTAATACCTATATTAACTATAATATACTTAGGGTTAATATAGATAATATAGCTGGCGGCGGGGTAGGTAGATTAAATAAGGGGTTAATCATTTTAATAGAGATGGCGGCGGTGTAAGGGGCTTACATTAGGGGTTAATAATATTAATATAGCTGGCGGCGGTATAGGGGGATTAGATTAGGGGTTAATAATTTTTATATAGGTGGCGGCGGTGTAAGGGGTCAGATTAGGGGATAGATAAGGTAGATGACAGCGGTGTAAGGGGTTCTAATTAGGGGATAGATAAGGTAGATGGCGGCGGTTTTAGGGGCTCACAGTAGGGGGTTAGTTTATGTAGATGGCGGCGGGGTCCGGGAGCGGCAGTTTAGGGGTTAATAACTTTATTAGGGATTTCGGGGGGAGGGGGGGGATCGCGGTTGACAGGTAGATAGACATTGCGCATGCGTTAGGTGTTAGGTTTATTTTAGCAGATCGCGGTTGACAGGGAGATAGACATTGCGCATGCGTTAGGTGTTAGGTTTATTTTAGAAGATCGCGGTTGACAGGGAGATAGACATTGCGCATGCGTTAGGTGTTAGGTTTATTTTAGCTGCCAGTTTAGGGAGTTACGGGGCTCCAATAGTCAGGGTAAGGCTTCTTACGGCTGCTTTTTGTGGCGAGGTGAAAATGGAGTAAGTTTTCTCCATTTTCGCCACGTAAGTCCTTACGCTGCATATTGGATACCAAACTGCGCGGGTTTGGTATACCTGCCTATGGCCCAAAAAACTACGGGCGAAGGCAGAAATATACGCGCGTAACTTCTAGGTTACGCCGTATATAGGATACCAAACCCGCGCAAATATTGGCGTTGCCGGCTTTTGCGGGCGACGATTTTTATCGGATGGACCCCCTGGTTGAAGGCTATAGAGCGCTTCTCCAGGCTATTAAGCCCTTTCGCATTGATGGTCAACAGTTTTATTGGCCTAGGCTGCATAGTGTAATTTTAAGTTTTGACACTGATCCACAGTCTGTGGGTTACTGCACAACGACAATGTGGGCTATTCCCCCATGATATAGATTCCTTTAAGATGTTAGATTTACAGTGTTTTAGGTCTTCTGGGCCACTTTGGGTGGAATAACAGTGTTTTATGAGTTATAGGTGTAGTGTTAGGGAAAAGGCACTCGCTTAAGGTATTGTGTTCGATTTATGCTTATGTAAGTGTTTTTTCACTGTAGCCTGACTTGCTGCTAATTCGCAGCAATTGTACCTTATGTCAGCAAAGTTCAATAATTTACAATATTTAACATAGACACTAACCTGTGATGCTATGCAGTGCAATACAAAACAATACAATTTAGTACAATACAAAACCTAACCTGTGAAGAAGGAAGAAATATATAAACATTGTTAGCATACGACCTGTTATTAACTATTCAAGTTCAGAGTTCCAGCTATTATTGTCCTTTAGCAATCAGTCACTGTGTCAAGCAGTAACTACATTATCTTCAGCTTCGTTCACTTCAAGTTGTGGTACCTCCGATGGTTCTTTTGTTGCCCCCTTTGAAGATGTGTGTGAGCTGAGCCCACAGGGTAGTGACTCTGTTTCTGTATTTTTCGTTGATTCCTGTGGCCGGATGGTAAGCTGCAAGGCCTCACAGAAGTGTGGAAGATCTTCTTTGCTTTTAAATATAGCCGTTGTGTTTCCTCTCTTTGTAATGATGCTGACTGGGAAGCCCCATCTATATGCAATCTTCTGCTCTCTTAAAGCGTTTGTGATGTAGCTGAGCTCTCTCCTTTTTTGAAGGGTGGTTGGGCTGAGATACTGGAAAATTTGGATGCGGTTTCCCGCGTGGGTGATGTTTTGCTTCATTCTAGCATGTCGCAGTATGTCTTCCTTATCCTTAAACTGAAGCAACTTAATTATGACGTCTCTGGGTGGGGATTCGCCCATAATGCTCTATGGGCTCTTTCAAACACTAGGTCTGGTGCACAGTTGTCTACTTTGACCGTTCTAAATAAATCCTTTAGATACCCTTCCAGGGCCACTGGTTGGATAGTCTCTGGAATGCCTCTTATCCTTAAGTTGTTTCTTCTGCCCCTGTTGTCCAGGTCTTCAACCTTTTCTAGAAGGTGGTGAATGGTCTCTTCTTGGTCATATGCCAGTCGTGACATATGTTGGATGTCTGTGTCCATAGTGTTATGGCTCTTTTCCAAGTTGGTAACTCTTTGGGTTACATGTGATAAATCTCTATTCAAGTCCCCATACCAATTCTTTACTTCTGTTACTATTTCTTTGAGGTCATTCTTAGTACAGAGTGGTAAGAGATCCTCTTTTTTGAGACCTGTATTGTTGTGGATCAGAGGTGATGTTTCTACAGAGTCCTCTTGTTGCATGTCATTATTAGAGATTGCAAGTGTGAAGTCTAGTGGCGGGTCGATTGGTTTCAAATATTGCTGCAGCATTCTGGAGCGTGGTGTGCTATCAGGTTTATTGAGCTTGCGGCCTGGCATTTTTCTAATTCTGCACAAATGAATGTTGGGGAACACTGTAAAGATCTCAGGAAGTTATATGCCTGTTTCTCTTCTATGGGGTTGCAGCCTATGAAGGATTTTATAAGTGTCTGTATTTCAGCCTCTTGATTGCGCTGCAGTTTAGTCCTTTATCTTTAGTAGTTCTCCCCCTCTGTCTGTATCTGCCACACTGATAGGGTGAGAATTTTACTTTATATTTTATAATTTATGGTGCTGGCCTCCTGTTTGGATAATTGGGTCCAGTTTGGTGCGCACTCGATTATGCCCAAAGAGCTCCGGTGTGGAGTGTATCGTGCTTCACTTACTGTGCTGTTGGCCATTCTCTGCTTATTGCCCTCTTCTGTGCGTGGGTACTTTGGTGGCCTTCGGTTGTACGCTACACTTCTATCTCTGATGCAGCGAGTAACCTCCGTTATCACGTGGTCATGTGGTGTTGCGTCTCCGGCTCTTAGTGCCTGCTCTCCTGAACTAATGTTCTTCCTGTTGGATCTGTACTTGCAAGGTATCCTGACATTGGGGGCCTTTGAGCAGTTGCCGTTCTGTATCTGTGGTAGTATATTGTATGCACAGTTGCGCTTTCTTAATGGCCAGTGTTCCTGGGTCTGTTACAGCCACCTGTCAGATTTTTCTTTGCTGCTCCACAATTTCTTCTCAGCCGTTGTTGGTGGGTCTTGGGGTATTAAGGAACTCTGATGGGGTAGATTAGGAGAGTTGATGCCTGTACATTAGTTAGGTTTGGGGTACAAGGGCTTAGAAACAATTTAATCACACAGCCATCTTCCTGACCAGCCAAGCTCCGCCCAACAGTTTCTTGTTTCTTTGCCTTTTTTAAGAATTATTCCTGAAGCTACTGAACATTTTTTAAATGCCCTTGTTATCAACAGAGGGCTCATTTCTAATGAGACGCCATTAGGTTTTAGCGAGGTCGTAAAATAAAAAACTGCTGTTGGAAGTCATTACGTTTATCAACAATTTACGCTGGTGCATTTTCCATCAAGAAAAAGAATTACTCATCCCATAGAAAGTAATAGAAGCCAAAAATGGCAAATATTATATGAGGTTTCCATTGAAAGTGTAAACAGTTAAAACACTGGGCTTGTTTCTATTGAGGTGGTAACGTTTGGAAACTTCTCTATAGATTTTAATGGAGATACATGTTTTTACCAAAAGTTTCCAAACTCTACCACCTCAATGGAAACTAGACCACATTCAGAAGCTGTCAATAAGTTCTCAAACATTACAGCATGCTCAACTAGGTGTAAAAGAAGAAAAATAAGCATTTTTCTATAGAGAAGTTTTCAAACAATACAACTGGTTCACTTTATACATTTATTATTATTTGTACTATTTGTTATTTGTACTATTTATTGCTGGCCCAGGTATAGGACTAGTTGGAGTTATGTTCCTATTTAAATATCAATATGTATTGATGTATAAAAAAATAATTAAGCACATATCTCCATAATTACAACTATGCATAGGACAGCACTAAATATTACATATAGCAAAAAAATTAAAATGTAATAAAACAAAAAAATTATTTTTTATTAAAAATAATTTCTCACTTCATTTCATGTTTTAATGAATTCACTGTATATTTGTTTTTGTTTCTTTCTAGAGGTGACTGCAGATAAGGAGTGCAGACATTAAACGTAAATTTTATAGTGTATGGTCGTGTGATCATAGCAACAAGCTAGTTATGACACGATTTTTGAGAAATGCGACGTTGGATGGAAACATTAACACAACGTCAAATTACACCTGCATGTAAAGAGTGACTGCACGCATTGAGCAATATTTTTCAGTCGAAACCTGGTATTAAAATGGAGCTGTAAACTACTTTTAGCTATCATACGCTTGGGTAGCTTAAGGCTTCATTTTTCCTATGATTAAGTGCCTGTTGTGGGCATGAAACACGTAAGATGGCTTTGCTACTTCCTCTACGATTGAATAAAAGTTAATTTTTACTCTTTGTTTACAACAGCCTTTTATGCCTTTTTGTGCGGCTTCATTTTTTGTTTTTTCCTTCATTGTTGTGTGGCGATCTCGGCCACTAGCAGCCTGAACCCCCACAGCTGTGTGTGCAGTGGATGATTCCATCCTCCGGTTTCCTGTGATGTTACAAGCACGTACAAGGGATCTGTAGCAGTGAAAGGTGTGTGATTACGGCTTCATTTTTACCATCTCAATGGAAACAATCCCAGAGCTGTTACGAGTTGCCCAAATGATGCCCAGGGCTGTCCAAAGATGCATAGAAATATCCATTAAGTGTTAAATTAATCACCAAAAAAGGTTAAATGTGACAAAACAAAACAAGTTGTATCTGCCTAAAAACAGCTGTAACAGAACAGTAAACATTTTAAAAGTATTTAATGTATTATTAAAAAAAAATTTACTTAAATTATATTACAAAAAAAAAGCATTTGCAAACTATAGTTTGCATCTATGTAGGTGCATGTTTACTTTCCTTATAAGCTAGGAAAAATAGACAATATTTTATCTTAACTTTCTCATACAACAGCTACTATATTAAAGAATCTTGTACTTGTTCAGCAGATTTAGGGCTAGATTACACGTGGCGCTCTATTTAGCGCTCCCGCTTGACATTGCTGGAAGTAAGCTTTTTGCGTACGTGGGTTAGTGCGCTTATTAAAAAAAAATGTAAAAAGTTAAACTTTTACTCGCAAGCAAACCTGATATCGTGACCGTGCCAACTTTTTCTCTTTTTAGACTTTAATAGAGAACGCAGAAGAAAAAAACCATATCGCTTGCACACTATCCTAACAGAAGTTATTAATAATTCACATTCCAATGTTTTTCACATACAGGACAATGTTATTGTTATCTTAACCCCTTAGCCACCAGACCAAATTTTTTACCGTTAAGGACCAGGGTTATTTTTAGATTTCTGCAGTGTTTGTGTTTAGCTGTAATTTTCCTTTTACTAATTATATACAGTTTTTCTCGCCATTAAATGGACTTTCTAAAGATACCATTATTTTCATCATATCCTATAATTTACTATAAAAACAAAATAAAAAAATGGAAAAAACACACTTTTTCTAAGTTTGAGCACCAAAATCTGTTACACATCTACAACCACCAAAACAACACCCAAGTTAAATAGCTTCTAAATTTTGTCCTGAGTTTAGAAATACCCAATAAGTACAAGTAGCACTTTGCTATTTCCAAATCATTTTATTTTCAAAATTAGCAATAGTTACATTGTTACACTGATATCTGTCAGGAATCCCTGAATAACCCTTCACATGTATTTTTTATTTTTTTTATTTTTTTTAGTAGTCCACCCGATGGGGCATATCTTGCCAGAAACAGCAGTTATGAAGCAGCGGTCACAAAGACCGCTGCTCCATAACCTGTCCGCCTGCTCTGAGCAGGCAGACAGACCTCGCCGGAAATCAACCCGATCGAGACAGATCGGGTTGATTGACACCCCCTTGCTGGCGGCCCATTGGCCGCGAGTCTGCAGGGGGCGGCGTTGCACCATCAGCTCTTGTGAACTGCTGGTGCAATGCTGAATACGGCGAGCGTATTGCTCGCTGTATTCAGCGATGTCTCTCGGACCTGATCTGATCTGTCGGATCAGGTCCGACAGACATTGATAACTAGAGGCCAAAGTATTGATCTAGGCCCATTTTGGTATATTTCATGCCACTATTGCACCGCCAAATGTGATCAAATAAAAAAAATTGTTAACTTTTTCACAAACTTTTTTCACAAAATTATTTACAAACAGCTTGTGCAATTATGGCACAAATGGTTGTACATGCTTCTCTGAGATCCCTTTGTTCAGAAATAGCAGACATTTATGGCTTTGGCATTACTTTTTGGTAATTAGAAGGCCGCTAAATGCTGCTGCGCACCACACTTGTATTAATTAGGGTTAATTAGGTAGCTTGTAGGGTTAATTTTAGGGTTAATTTTAGCTGTAAAATACCAGGAATGAGGGGGAGCTCTAAGGCACTATATATAATATAATGTGCAATGGAAAGCTTCAGTATAATCTTATAAACCAATTTCTACAATAACATATATAGCATATATAAAACATGTATTAATGTAGCATATTTAGCAAACCATATAATCCAATGGTCAAAGATTTATTGAGGAAGTCCCAACAAAGAGTCCCAATTAGGGTATCAGATTAATGGTGGTGTGGTAAATCCAATCTCGCCAGATAGTCCAATTTTGAATATGGGGCACAGTAGATAGCTGCTCTCCTACTCACAGACTTGTCTGGACTCTGGAAGTAACTACAGAAAAAAGAGATAACAGAGGGGCGCCTCATGTGTGTATCAGTGTGTCAGAATGAGTTGGTTAAATAGACATAGCCAAATGGGTACTCACATTTAGCCCAAGTAAACTTATGTACTGGTAGAAGCAGGCTGGTAACTTGGGGTGTACCAGCTAACCCTCTCCAGGTGAAGTTCAAACAGTGCAGGGGTATCCTGCCACACTCAGTGTGTAGTGGATTCCAATGGAAGAGGTCAGAAGCAGTGGCTAAACTGCTCAAGAAGGTGCTGAACCAGAGCCTGTATAAAACAAGTTTGTTTATTTAAAATCAGATTAAAAACAGTTACAAGCAAATTGTTATATATAATACAACGCGTTTCTCAGCCTTTTCATCAGGCATAATACACCTTCCAACTGACATGATAATTAAAACAAATCTGACCAATAGTGAACAAATGCACACCCATAATGGGTGTGTGAAATTACATACATCATTAATAGAATAGATACAAAATATTGCTATACAAAGCTATACTATAGTAACTGCAGCATGAGTAAAATCCCAGCATTACAAACATAATAAAGCAACACCATACAATGGTATATATTGTTAGCTATAGCATGGAATATAGTCATAATGCTGCCTATATAATATATGTCTATGCACAAATATGCAGCAAAGAAACAGTAAGATCGATAAAAATGTATATAAATCACAGATCTATGATTGTGTCATCTGATGACTAAGTGTATTGTGTGAGTGTAAACCCGGTAATGGACACAAAAATAAGACATACCGTTTGGATATAGTCCTTATGATGTAAAAGCTTTCACGGACCTGGTTTACTAGCAACCTTTATTGAAACAATACAAGCCCTCTCATAGCGTTCCTTCATTTTCGATCGCTCATAATATGGCGATTTTTTAAAACATACAATCTAATAAACATTAGATCGTAACTGACATCTGTAAGTATTATAAATATCCTATTGGAGTTTAACCAAGTAAGTCGATTTCTTAATAAAATCTTATGTCTAGATTTAGAGTTCTGGGTTAGCCGTCAAAACCAGCGTTTAGGGGCTCCTAACGCTGGTTTTGGCCGCCTGCTGGTATTTAGAGTCAGTCAGGAAAGGGTCTAACGTTCACTTTCCAGACGCAATTTTTCCATACCGCAGATCCCCCTACGCCATTTGCGTATCCTATCTTTTCAATGGGATCTTTCTAACTCTGGTATTTAGAGTCTTGGCTGAAGTGAGCGTTAGAAATCTAACGACAAGACTCCAGCCGCAGAGAAAAGCCAGGAGTTAAGAGCTTTCTGGGCTAACGCTGGTTCATAAAGCTCTTAACTACTGTGCTCTAAAGTACACTAACACCCATAAACTACCTATGTACCCCTAAACCGAGGCCCCCCCACCTCGCCGCCACTCTAATAAAAAATTTTAACCCCTAATCTGCCGACCGCACACCGCCGCAACCTACGTTATCCCTAATGTATCCCTAATGTACCCCTAATATGCTGCCCCTAACACCGCCGACCCCTATATTATATTTATTAACCCCTAATCTGCCGCCCCCAACGTCGCCGCCACCTACCTACAATTATTAACCCCTTATCTGCCGACCGGACCTCACCGCTACTATAATAAAGTTATTAACCCCTAATCCGCCTCACTCCTGCCTCAATAACCCTATAATAAATAGTATTAACCCCTAATCTGCCCTCCCTAACATCACCGACACCTAACTTCAAGTATTAACCCCTAATCTGCCGACCAGACCTCACCGATACTCTATTAAATTTATTAACCCCTAAAGCTAAGTCTAACCCTAACACTAACACCCCCCTAAGTTAAATAGAATTTTTATCTAACGAAATAAATTATTTCTTATTAAATAAATTATTCCTATTTATCAATCTATCAATAAATTAATGAAATAAAATACCTACAATTATCTACAATTAAACCTAACACTACACTATCAATAAATTAATTACATACAAATACCTACAAATAAATACAATTAAATAAACTAACTAAAGTACAAAAAATAAAAAAAACTAAGTTACAAAAAATAAAAAAATAATTTACAAACATTATAAAAATATTACAACAATTTTAAGCTAATTACACCTACTCTAAGCTCCCTAATAAAATAGCAAAGCCCCCCAAAATAAAAAAATGCCCTACCCTATCTTAGGGTTTAAGAAGTAAATTATGAAGTTGTTTAAAATTGCATATTCTTTCTAAATCATGAAATAAAAAAATAAGGTGTTTCATGTCCCTTTAAGCTTACATTCATGAACAGTAATATTTGGGGAACTTTTTTTAATATATCTTTAATATAACATATTTCATGCTCTATCTGAATCATGCAAGTTTAATTTTGACTTTTCTATTCCTTTAAGGTAAATGTATATTTGTTCACAGCTGATGGCAAGCGGCAGATTTCTCACTGGTTGATAAGGAAAGCTCCTCCCCTGCTGTGTTAGTGGAATCCACAGTCATGAAAACAAAATAGATGGAACATTCATTAAAAAAAAAAATATATTTTTTTTTATATTCCAGTTAAGTAGGTAATATCTGAAGAGATGTAGAAATTAACCTCATTAGCCTTTATTTAACAAAGTCAAATAATTAGTTAGAAGGCTTAGAATTCTAAATAATGTAATTATAATGAACATTGGTGAAAATTATTTCCGGAATAAACACTCAGTAGATTTTAGTATTTGTGATATTCTGTATTTTACAGTTTGAGATTTTTGTCACATTTAATGGTAATGATTAAGTATAAAAGTTGCAAAACGCATGGATCTCTGGGGCTGATGGAATAGGAAGTAAGCCTAAGGCAAGTGAAGGCAATCCTCATATGGCACAGTGCTAAGAATCAGCTCAACTTGCCTGGTGGAGATTTTAAGCAAATTGAATATTAAACAGCATGTAATTAAAGTAACAAACAAGGTTCATTCAAATATATATATATATATAAATATATGTGTATGTGTATATATTTATATACAGTATATATATATGTAATCTTTATCTATTTATATCTATCTATATCTATCTATCTATCTATCTATCTATCTATATATATATATATATATATATATATATATACATACTAGTCGATAAGCCTTCCCAGAGGGCAGTCAATTTATAAAAAATGCAACCCCCCCAAAATAAAAAAAAAATTAAAAGTAAAACTACAGAAAAAAATAACCAAAGCTACCTAAAATAATAAAATTAAACCTAAACTAATACCCCTTTAAAAATAAAAAATGAACCCCAAAATAAAAAAACCCTAATCTAATACTAAAGTACCAATAGTCCTTAAAGGGATTTTTGTAGGGCATTGCCCTAAAGAAATAATCTCTTTACATTAAAAATAAACAAAGTCCCCCCAACAGTAAACCCCCCCACCCACCAACCCCCAAAATAAAAAAACCTAGAACCTTGAATTCAATCTTCAGTGTGCGGAAGATCGCATGAAGAGGAACCTCCCACCTTCGTTTTGGACCATCGCCGCTGAGAAGCACAGCTGCCGATGACCACCGCTGAGGATCGTCACATCTGCGAAAACCACTCCCGACCTCCGCTCCATGCCGCCTTCGCTCCACGCACATCTGGGAAGACTGCTACATTTGGGAAGACCACTAAGGACCTCCGCCCCATGCCGCCTTCGCTGTGGATGAAGATAATGGACCCGTCTGGAAGAAGAACTTCTCCGCCGGACTTCTGTAACCCTGAGTACCTACAGTTGCAAGAAAAAGTATGTGAACCCTTTGGAATGATATGGATTTCTGCACAAATTGGTCATAAAATGTGATCTGATCATCATCTAAGTCACAACAATAGACAATCACAGTCTGCTTAAACTAATAACACACAAAGAATGAAATGTTGCCATGTTTTTATTGAACACACCATGTAAACATTCACAGTGTAGGTGGAAAAAGTATCTGAAACCTTGGATTTAATAACTGGTTGAACCTCCTTTGGCAGCAATAACTTCAACCAAACGTTTCCTGTAGTTGCAGATCAGACGTGCACAACGGTCAGGAGTAATTCTTGACCATTCCTCTTTACAGAACTGTTTCAGTTCAGCAATATTCGTGGGATGTCTGGTGTGAATCGCTTTCTTGAGGTCATGCCACAGCATCTCATTCGGGTTGAGGTCAGGACTCTGACTGGGCCACTTCAGAAGGCGTATTTTCTTCTGTTTAAGCCATTCTGTTGTTGATTTACTTCTATGCTTTGGGTCATTGTCCTGTTGCAACACCCATCTTCTGTTGAGCTTCAGCTGGTAGACAGATGGCCTTAAGTTCTCCTGCAAAATGTCTTGATAAACTTGGGAATTCATTTTTCCTTCCTTCGATGATAGCAATCCGTCCAGGCCCTGACGCAGCAAAGCAGCCCCAAACCATGATGCCCCACCACCATACTTTACAGTTGGGATGAGGTTTTGATGTTGGTGTGCTGTGCCTCTTTTTCGCCACACATAGTGTTGTGTGTTTCTTCCAAACAACTCAACTTTGGTTTCATCTGTCCACAGAATATTTTGCCAGTACTGCTGTGCAACATCCAGATGCTCTTGTGCAAACTGTAAACGTGCAGCAATGTTTTGTTTGGACAGCAGTGGCTTCCTCTGTGGTATCCTCCCATGAAATCCATTCTTGTTTAGTGTTTTACGTATTGTAGATTCGCTAACAGGGATGTTAGCATTTGCCAGTGACTTTTGTAAGTCTTTAGCTGACACTCTAGGATTCTTCTTCACCTCATTGAGCAGTCTGCGCTGTGCTCTTGCATTCATCTTTACAGGACGGCCACTTCTAGGGAGAGTAGCAGCAGTGCTGAACTTTCTCCATTTATAGACAATTTGTCTTACCGTGGACTGATGAACAGCAAGGCTTTTGGAGATACTTTTATAACCCTTTCCAGCTTCATGCAAGTCAACAATTCTTAATCGTAGGTCTTCTGAGAGCTCTTTTATGCGAGGCATCATTCACATCAGGCAATGCTTCTTGTGAAAAGCAAACCCAGAACTGGTGTGTTTTTTATAGGCCAGGGCAGCTGTAACCAACACCTCCAATCTCATCTCATTGATTGGACTCCAGTTGGCTGACATCTCACTCTAATTAGCTCTTGGAGATGTCATTAGTCTAGGGGTTCACATACTTTTTCCACCTGCACAGTGAATGTTTACATGGTGTGTTCAATAAAAACATGGCAACATTTCATTCCTTGTGTGTTATTAGTTTAAGCAGACTGTGGTTGTCTATTGTTGTGACTTAGATGATGATCAGATCACATTTTATGACCAATTTGTGCAGAAATCCATATCATTCCAAAGGGTTCACATACTTTTTCTTGCAACTGTATTTGGGGCTTTAGTGTTAGTTTTTTTGTTTTTTTTTTTGGGGGGGGGGGTTTGTTTTTATAATAGGGTTCATTGGGCAGTTAGCAAAAGAGCTCAATGCCCTTTTAAGGGCAGTAAAAGAGCGGAATATCCTTTTAAGGGCAATGCCCATAAAAATGCTCCTTTAGGGACAAGGGGTAGTTTAGGTTTTTTTAGTGTTAGGTTTTTTTTTATTTTGGGGGGTTTGGTGGGTGGGGGGTTTTACCGTTAGTGGGGACTTGATTTATTTTTAATGTAAAAGAGCTGATTTCTTTAGGGCATTGCCCTACAAAAAAGCCATTTAAAGGGTTATTGGTAGTTTATTCTTAGATTGGGGGGTGTTTTTTATTTTGGGGGGCTTTTTGAATTTCATAGGGATTAGGTTTAATTTTTTTTATTTTGGATAATGTGGTTTATTATTTTGTGTAATGTTAGACTTTTTTATTTTCTGAAATGTAAGCTTTTTTATTTTCTGTAATTTTAGATTAGTTTAAACTTAGTTTTCTTTATTTTTAATGTAATGTTAGTTTTTATATTTTAATTGTATTTTAGGATTATTTTAATTAATGTAATGATGTTAAATTAGGGGGTGTTAGGTTAGGGGGCTTAGTGATTAGTTATTTGTGTTGTGGGGTTTGGCGGTTTAGGGGTTAATAGATTTATTAGGTTAATTAGCGATGTGGGTTAATGGTGGTTCAGGGGTTAATAGATGTATTAGGTAGTTTGCGATGCTGGGGTTGGCGGATTTAGGTGTTAATTCGTTTCTTTAGGTAGTTTTTTTTTTTTTAAATAGTTATTGTGGGCGGTTAGTTTTTTTTTCAATGCTTATTGCGGGCGGTTAGTTTTTTTAATGCTTATTGCGGCCGATTAGTTTTTTTTAATGGTTATTATGGGCGGTTAGTTTTTTATTTTTAATGCTTATTGCGGGCGGTTATTTCTTATTTTTTAAAAATTCTTTGCGGTTAGGTTTTTTTGTAATGCTCCGTTTGCCTTCGCTGCATCCGGTGGATTCCGAAAATGGCAGGGTAGTGAAAGAATCCACCAAAGGTGAATTATTTTGCCTCGCGCTGCCAACATTCCATTGAGGATGCGTGCGCAACTGGCGACACCTACAGACGCGTTGCAAAGGCGATTATAGTATATATATATATATATATATATATATATATAAAATTTCATAGGGATTTGCACTCTCACCTCTTAAGATATGAACCACGGTGTCAGGAACAGCAATATCCAATTCCAAGTAATAGATCCGCACTCGCTGGACTTTCAAAAAACAATAGTTTATTGTGTACAGTGACGTTTCGGGGAGCCAACCGTCCCCTTCATCAGACCATTTTCAGAATCCACCTGGATGCAGCTTCGCTGCATCTTGGTGAATTATTTTGCCTCACGCTGCCAACATTCCTTTGAGGATGCGTGCACAACTGGCGATATCGAAGGACGCGTTACAAACTTGATTATAGTATAGATATATAAGATATATATATATATATATTGTATATATCTTTATATAATCTTTATCTATATATTTGGATATCAAACAATTGCAAACACAACACAGGTTTATATATAAAAAAACACACACACATACATACATATATATATATATATATAAACATGTATGTATATATATATATATATATATATATATATATATATATATATATATATATATATACACTGTACATATATTTGTTAAAACAGCCCAAAAACATTAAAGAGTCACCACCATATTTAAATGTGGGCATGAGCTACTTTTCCATATGGCTACTACTCTGTGAGCGACAAACCCACCTCTGGTGCTTATTGACAAAAATCTCTAATTTGGTTTCATCTGACCATGGAAACCGAACCCACGTAAAGTTCTAGTAGTGTCCTAGAGGACCTGGACATTTTGTAAAGGATACATGACATATCAACAGATATTAAATGAACACCTGACTGCCTCTGCCAGAAAACTTAAAATAGGCAGAGGTTGGATCTTTCAGCAGGACAATGATCTTAAACATACATCAAAATCAACACAAACATGTTTTATTTACCACAAAGCTAATGTCCTGCCATGGACATCCCAGTCCCCTGAGTCCACCAGTGAGTCAACTCTGATGAGATTCTGTATGGAGTAATGGTCTCAGATCCCTCGTCATGTATTCCCCAACCTCATCAGGCATTATAGGAGAAGACTCAGAGCTGTTATCTTGGCAAAGGGAGGTAGCACAAAGTATTGACTATAAAGGTGCTAATAATTGTGACACATATGTATTTAATAAAGATTTGTTTGTTTTTTAATAAACCTGTGTTGTATTTGTTTGCAATTGTTTGATATCCATGAGAGCGGAATAATTTTGTGTATTTTAAACAATAGAGACAATTTTTCACAGTCTTCTTTGCTCATATTTACCAAGGGTGCCAATATTAGTAGAGAGCACTATATATATATATATATATATATATATATATATATATATATATATATATATATATATATATATATACACACACATACATATACAGCTATAATTAAAATTATTCAACCCCATTGCAAATCAGGTTTATTGTCAAAATTTACAGACTTTCAGCTGTTTGCCAAGAACAAATTAAACAAAAGCAATTGAAATAGCTTGACACAACGAATGCTTCAAGTAATTATTCAACCCCTGAATAGAATTCCTCACAACAGGACAAATATGCAAAACAGGTGTTGTCTCAATCACACCTGATGCAACTAATCAAGGGCTTCATTAGTTGCACCAGGTGTGCTTGAGTTAGAACACATGAAATACCTGAACTGGCTAGGGTTTGTTGAGTGTCACGTTTGACTGCATGTTAGTATGGCTAAGTCAAAAGAATGGTCCCAAAAGTTAAGAGAAGAGATCATCCCCCTTCACAAACAAGGAACAGAACACAAAAAGATAGCGAAAGCACTGAATGTTTCTTGAGACACCGTTGGAAAAATAGTATGCAGGTTTAAAGTTAAAGTAGCAGTGGTTACATTACCTGGACGGGACAGAAAAAGAAGCTATCAATGGCTGCAACCAGATTTATTAAAAGGCAGGTTGAGAAAAACCCTTGAGTGACTGCAAAAGACCTGCAGCAAGACTTGGTGGCAACAGGCACTGAGGTTTCAGTTTGCATAGTAAGGTGAGTGCTAAATGCAAAAGGTTTCCAAGCCATGACTCCAAGACGTACACCACTACTGACCCAAAAGCACAAGAAATGTTGGCTCCAATATGCTCAAAATCATAAAAATAAGCCACAGAAGTTTTTGTATTCTGTTCTGTGGAGCGATGAAACAAAACTGGAACTTTTCAGCACGATTGATCTGCGGTATGTCAGGAGGAAGAAGAATGAAGCATAAACTGAAAAGAACGCTCTGCCTACAATTAAGCATGTTGATTCTCTGGGGCTGCTTTGCATCCTCTGGCACTGGAACCTGCAGTGTGTGAAAGGCAAGATGGATTTATTGAAGTATCAGGAAATCCTAGGAGAAAACTTCATGTCATCTGTGAGGAAGCGGAAGCTTGGGAGTCATTGGACCTTCCAAAATGTATGAAGGGAGTCATTGGACATTCCACCAGGACAATGCACCCAAGAATACCTCAAATTCCACCGAGGCTTGGTTGCAGAAGAAGTCCTGGAAGGTTCTACAGTGGTCAATCACAGTCACCTGACTTGAACCCCATACGTTTTGAAGATTTGAAGAAGGCGGTTGCAGCACGCAAACCCCAAAATATTACTTAACAGGTGGCTTTTGATCATGATTCCTCACGAACGCTGCCAGAAGCTGGTGACTGGCTATGCATCTTGTTTGCAGCAGGTCATAACAGCAAAAGGGTGCTCTAGCAAGTACTAAAGATGATTGCCATGAAGGGGTAGAATCATTTTGAAACTGCCAAATTCATTAAAAGTTGCATTTTCAGTTAAATTTGGGGAAACCACTTGAAGCATTCATTGTGTTGACCTATTTCAATTGCTTTTGTTTGATTTGTTCATTGCAAACAGCTGAAAGTCGGCAAATAAACGTGATTTGCAATGGGGGGGTGAATAATTTTGATTACAACTGTGTATATATATATATATATATATATATATATATACACACACACACACACACATAGCACCTTATAGACATTGATACAAATTTAGTTTGTGTTTATCTGAACATAACCTTTGTATGCAGCTTTTTTTTTAAATGACATGAAACTCCAGTATTTACTTTCATGATTTAGATAGAGCGTACAATTAAATAATAAAATAAAAATAATAATAAAGCTTTCTAATTTATTTGTTATAAAATTTAGTTTGTCCTCTTGGTATACTTTGTTGAAAAACATACCTATGTAGGCTCAGGAGAGTGCATGTGTCTGGAGCAATATGTTTAGTAACAATCGTTAGAAGGGGTGCGTTAGCTACGCGTGTTTTTTTTCCCCAGCACCTTTTAAACAACGCTGGTATTTAGAGTTGTCTGAAGGGCAGCGTAAGGCTCCAAAAAGGGAGCGTACACGCATATTTACCGCCACTGCAACTCTCAATACCAGCGTTGCTTACGGACGCGGCCAGCTTCAAAAACGTGCTTGTGCACGATTTCCCCATAGCAAACAATGGGGCAGTTTTTGAGCTGGAAAAAAACCTAACACCTGCAAAAAAGCAGCGTTCAGCTCCTAACGCAGCCCCATTGTTTCCTATGGGGAAACACTTCCTAAGTCTGCACTTAGCACCCTTACATGAACCCCAAGTCTAAACAACCCTAATCTTACACTTATTAACCCCTAATCTGCCGCCCCCGCTATCGCTGACCCCTGCATATTATTTTTAACCCCTAATCTGCTGCTCCGTACACCGCCGCAACCTACGTTATCCCTATGTACCCCTAATCTGCTGCCCCTAACACTGCCAACCCCTATATTATATTTATTACCCCCTAATCTGCCCCCCCAATGTCGCCGCTACCTACCTACACTTATTAACCCCTAATCTGCCGACCGGACCTCACCGCTACTATAATAAATGTATTAACCCCTAATCCGCCTCACTCCCGACTCAAAAACCCTATAATAAATAGTATTAACCCCTAATCTGCCCTCCCTAACATCGCTGACACCTAACTTCAAGTATTAACCCCTAATCTGCAGACTGGACCTCGCCGCTACTCTAATAAATGTATTAACCCCTAAAGCTAAGTCTAACCCTAACACTAACACTCCCCTAAATTAAATATAATTTAAATCTAGAAGACTAGTACTCTAGTGACAACTAATGTCACTACAGTACTTATAAGAGGCGCCTAGGAGTGGAAAAACAGGCACTTATAGGTAAGTGAGATATACAGGTCTATAAATGACAATAGAGGCAATAATATACAATATATATGATCTATAATATACAAACTATCAATCCAATAAGAGATGGCATATGGTGGAATAGTCCTTAGTAACAGTGATGGTTAGTCCCAGAAGATGTATCTTCAGACAAAAGGGCCGCTCCTCTAGGGTATCACGCCACGACACAAGTAAAAGGAATCTAGACAAATCAGAATAGAGGGCGCCACATGGTGCAGATCAAATGGTAAATTATAAATCAGGCAAAGAAGACATAAGAATCCTACTCACGAGATGTGAAGCACAGATGTGCAAAACCAGCAGTCCGGAACCGCTCGTCATCCGGTAGACCAATAGATGATATCACAAAGGCAGATCCTCTTCTCTCCAGGGAGAGTCCAGGGATACCTCGAACAGAAGTCAGTCAGCAGTGAAGAGTCCAGCAGTGATCAGTCCCACAGCTCAAACAGCTGAAATAGTGGTTAAAACAGCTCCAAAAAAGGTAATCAAATCAGGTGATAAAAAGGTCGGCAGCAGATGAGGAGGTGAATAAAATTTAAAAGTTTATTAAAATAGTAAAAACAACAGCAACTCGTTTCTCAGTGTAACACACTGAGCCTGATGGACCAATCAGATTGAGCTTGCATTCTATTGGCTGATCGGAACAGCCAATAGAATGCAAGCTCAATCTGATTGGCTGATTGGATCAGCCAATCGATTGAACTTGAATCTGATTGGCTGATTCAATCAGCCAATCAGATTTTTCCTACCTTAATTCCGATTGGCTGATAGAATCCTATCAGCCAATCAGAATTCGAGGGACGCCATCTTGGATGACGTCCCTTAAAGGAACCTTCATTTGTCGTCTAGTCGTCGGGAGAAGAGGATGTTGCGCACCAGAGGTCTTGAAGATGGAGCCGCTCCTCGTCGGATGGATGAAGATAGAAGATGCCGCTTGGATGAAGATGTTTGCCGGTCTGGATCTCCTCTTCTTGCCGGATAGGATGAAGACTTCGGAGCCTCTTCTGGACCTCTTCTTGCCGGATAGGATGAAGACTTCGGACCCTCTTCTGGACGGATCGGTGATACCCGGCGTGGTGAAGATAAGGTAGGAAGATCTTCAGGGGCTCAGTGTTAGGTTTTTACGGGGGGTTTGGGTTAGATTAGGGGTATGTGGGTGGTGGGTTGTAATGGGGGGGTATTGTATGTTTTTTTACAGGCAAAAGAGCTGTTTTCTTTGGGGCATGCCCCGCAAAAGGCCCTTTTAAAGGCTGGTAAGGTAAAAGAGCTGTAAAAAATTTATTTTAGAATAGGGTAGGGCATTTTTTTTATTTTGGGGAGCTTTGTTATTTTTTGGGGGGCTTAGAGTAGGTGTAATTAGTTTAAAATTCTTGTAATCTTTTTTTATTTTTCGTAATTTAGTGTTTGTTTTTTTTTGTAATTTAGTGTTTGTTTGTTTTTGTAATTTAGTTTAGTTGATTTAATTGTAGAAAATTGTAGATAGTTTATTTAATTAATTTATTGATAGTGTAATGTTAGGTTTAATTGTAACTTAGGTTAGGATTTATTTTACAGGTAATTTTGTAATTATTTTAACTAGGTAGCTATTAAATAGTTATTAACTATTTAATAGCTATTGTACCTAGTTAAAATAAATACAAAGTTGCCTGTAAAATAAATATAAATCCTAAAATAGCTACAATATAATTATTATTTATATTGTAGCTATATTAGGGTTTATTTTACAGGTAAGTATTTAGCTTTAAATAGGATTAATTTATTTAATAAGATTTATTTTATTTCGTTAGATTTAAATTATATTTAACTTAGGGGGGTGTTAGTGTTAGGGTTAGACTTAGCTTTAGGGGTTAATACATTTATTAGAGTAGCGGCGAGGTCCGGTCGGCAGATTAGGGGTTAATACTTGAAGTAGGTGTCGGCGATGTTAGGGAGGGCAGATTAGGGGTTAATACTATTTATTATAGGGTTTTGAGTCGGGAGTGAGGCGGATTAGGGGTTAATACATTCATTATAGTAGTGGTGAGGTCCAGTCGGCAGATTAGGGGTTAATAAGTGTAAGTAGGTAGCAGTGACATTGGGGGGGCAGATTAGGGGGTAATAAATATAATATAGGGGTCGGCGATGTTAGGGGCAGCAGATTAGGGGTACGTAGGGATATTAGGGGTCGGCAGATTAGGGGTTAAAAAATGTTATTAGAGTGGCGGCGATGTGGGGGGACTTCGGTCTAGGGGTACATAGGTAGTTTATGGGTGTTAGTGTACTTTAGAGCACAGTAGTTAAGAGCTTTATGAACCGGCGTTAGCCCATAAAGCTCTTAACTCCTGACTTTTTCCTGCGGCTGGAGTCTTGTCGTTAGATTTCTAACGCTCACTTCAGCCAAGACTCTAAATACCGGCGTTAGAAAGATCCCATTGAAAAGATAGGATACGCAATTGATGTAAGGGGATCTGTGGTATGGAAAAGTCGCGGCTGGAAAGTGAGCGTTAGACCCTTACCTACAAGACTCTAAATACCAGCGGTAGGCCAAAACCAGCGTTAGGACCCCCTAACGCTGGTTTTGACGGCTAACGCAGAACTCTAAATCTAGGCGAATGTTTTTGAAAACTAGATGGCAGAAGTTTATGCACAATGCATAAAATTGTTAAAAGCATTGTTGTAACTCTGCCGTCATATAATGGTCCGGACACGTGCACCCTCTTAAAACTACCTAAGTATGATGTTCAACAAAAGATACCAAGAAGAAAATTGGGGATTTTTATAATTTTTTTAAAAATATACACATTGAATCATGGAAAAATATTTTTAGTTTTATATCCATTTTAGTATAAAATTAGTTTATTCCACCTCCTTCAGTACTACAGATGTTTACATCATTATTAAATACTTACTACTCAGAGCTGCCATTATTTATCCTACTACTGGGAAATGACTGATATGATTTTATCAATTTTCTATGTCTGTATGATGGAATATAGAAATTAAATATGACAACATAAAAGGCTACCAAAAATGTGTAAGAAAAAAGTTTCCTTTTCTGGATAATATTAACTAAGAAGAGTAGTATTGAAAAAAATAAATATTGTTATTTTTGAGTCCGTTTAAAATGTTCTTTCAGTATAAAATGTAATCTCTATAAATACAAACTTTCATTGAAAATAGGATATATAGATATATGATAGACAGACTAACAAACAGACTGACAGACAAAAGATGATAGATGATAGATAGATGATAGATAGATAGATAGATAGATAGATAGATAGATAGATAGATAGATAGATAATAGATCGTATCTGTCTGTCTGTCTATCTATCTATCTTTCTATCAGATAGATAGATGACAGATAGCTAGATAGATAGATATTTTGGGATAAAACAAAAATCAAATACATTAGACTTACAATACATTGATAATACAAAAAGGAAGCAATTGTAAGAAATAAAAAAGAGAGAGACAGAAATAGGATTATATGAAATGGATGCATATTTGTGGGAGCACTCAAATATGGGCTGTAAGAAAATTCTGCTGGTAAAAGATTATATCTTGCCAAAACCAACCCATTTTCTTCCCGGTGTACTGTTGAGTCAACCCACAACCAAATACTGTAGGAAGATCCCTATAATTATCTATAATTTTTAGTTTCTCTGACCCATTTTAAGTATAGGGTGTTTAAACAAATTGTCAGCATATGTTAACTATTTGAGTTTGTTTTGCTGCATTACAATATTTTTTATATATAGTCCATGAAATATAAAGCAGCACAGATATTTTTATTTAATTTTAAAATAAATGTTATGCAGTTTAAAACATTTTTTATATCACATAATTGTTTATTTCATTAACTATTTGCACACTGACTTCCATGATTTATTTGTATATTGTGTGCCTACCACAGAGGCAGTAAACCCACACAAAGGGGTTCCTTATTTGGCTTAATGTATTTTTCTCTAGTCTACAATTAACTGATGCAGGGCTAGATTAGAATAGCTGGTGCAAACTGAAGCCATTAGAAGGAACCTTCTGTGTGCATCATTAAATCTAGTTTAAAAAAATAAATAATAATTTATTAGCATTTTCACCTATTTGACTTGTATAAATGAGAGCATACTGAGGTAGTCTGGATGTGCACGTGTCTTAACCACAATTATGTATAACATTGTTACAAACATTGTTGCAAACACTGCTGCCTTATCATGCTAAAGATAGATTAGCCTACCTCAGTATGGTCTCATGTAACAGAGCTAAAAGTATGATGCACTCAGCCAATCAGCTGACAAGAATTAACTGTAATCACATCAACTGCAGAATCTGAGAGGCTGCTTTCTGCTGCTGAATGTTGTTTACAAAGCTTTTCTGTAGCCAATACTTCAGTATTGTAATGTTTAGCATAGACAGTTTCAACAGGCAAAAGCAGATATAAAAAAATGTTTTCATAGTTTAGCTCATACTATTTTTTTTTTATGTATTTTATTGTACAAAATAAATAAATCTAGATAAGTGGAAGTAAAGATAAAATATTCCTACCAAAAAGGTAATAAACATCAGAAAAAAACCTGGGATTTTTGGTAATGTTTTTTTTCTCTATTTCCTAGAATTGATATCAAGACATAGCTCTTGAAAAGGTGACCAGCACAAAACATGTAGATGATTCTGGGGGCATTCTGGTGTTTGTGAGTCTGTTTAATACTGGTGTATGAGTGATCAAATGGTTACTCTTAAAGGATACATGTATTAGCACTCATGTCCTAAAAAGTGCGGATAAATGTATTCTTTAAGAGGGGCCATTTGATCACTTATACACAAGTATTGCTTAAAAGATGCATAGCACCCTACTCACCCAGCAACATAATAGAGCCACATAGACTAATTAAGGGACAGATTACAAGTGGAGCGGTATTTAACGCTCCCGCTCTAACTCAGCTAGAAGTAAGATTTTAGCATGCGTAGGGTAGCGCACATACTACAAGTTGAAAGTAAAAAGTTACCATTCATGCGCTAACCCGACATGCACAAAAAGTCGAAGTTAGAATATCGCACGCACGTTAGCGTATTCTTCCATAGAAGTCAATGGAGCAAAAAAAGTGGAAAAAACCTAACACCATACTAGCACGCAAACACGATCACATGTTCTCAATTGCACTAACCCGACATTAAAATAAATATTTGACATTTCAATGTTCTTCACATAGAAAAATATTTATTCATAAATACATATTTTCTTCATATATCTTATAGTATTTTGGTACAATAAATATCTATACCACTGGTTTTCAAACCTGTCCTCAAGCCTCCCCAACAGGCCAGGTTTTCAGAATTACCTTGGATGAGAGCAGAGAAAATATTATTAAGATTATTTCACTTGTGCTCTATTTCAGATATCCTCAAAATTTGGCCTGTTAGTGAGGACAGGTTTGAAAACCAGTGATCTATACCTATATATATATATATATATATATATAGATAATTATATATAGGTATACAGATAAATATAGGAATATCTATTTATAAATACATAGAACATATTCTGCTTTGTGCAGAACATTGGAATGTGAAATATTTACCCTAAATACATTGTTAAAATATTTCTTAAATATGAACATTGCATAAATATGCTTTTACATGTTTTCCTCTACTTGACTGCAAAGGGCTCCAATGCACTTATGTCTATATGTGTACATATGTGTTTATGTGTATATATGTCTGTACACACAGATATACACATATATATTCACATATAGATATTTAGGCCTAGATTTAGAGTTTGGCGTTAGCCGTGAAAACCAGCGTTAGAGGCTCCTAACGCTGGTTTTAGGCTACCGCCGGTATTTGGAGTCACTCAAAATAGGGTCTAACGCTCACTTTTCAGCCGCGACTTTTCCATACCGCAGATCCCCCTACGCCATTTGCGTATCCTATCTTTTCAATGGGATCTTCCTAACTCCGGTATTTAGAGTCGTTTCTGAAGTGAGCGTTAGACATCTAACGACAAAACTCCAGCCGCAGGAAAAAAGCAGGAGTTAAGAGCTTTATGGGCTAACGCCGGTTCATAAAGCTCTTAACTACTGTGCTCTAAAGTACACTAACACCCATAAACTACCTATGTACCCCTAAACCGAGCCCCCCCACATCGCCGACACTCGATTAAATTTTTTTAACCCCTAATCTGCCGACCGCCACCTACGTTATACTTATGTACCCCTAATCTGCTGCCCCTAACTCCGCCGACCCCTGTATTATATTTATTAACCCCTAACCTGCCCCCCACAACGTCGCCGCCAGCTACTTACAATAATTAACCCCTAATCTGGCGACCGCAAAGCGCCGCCACCTACGTTATCCTTATGTACCCCTAATCTGCTGCCCCTAACACCGCCGACCCCTATATTATATTTATTAACCCCTAATCTGCCCCCCTCAACGTCGCCGACACCTGCCTACACTTATTAACCCCTAATCTGCCGAGCGGACCTGAGCGCTACTATAATAAAGTTATTAACCCCTAATCCGCCTCACTAACCCTATCATAAATAGTATTAACCCCTAATCTGCCCTCCCTAACATCGCCGACACCTAACTTCAATTATTAACCCCTAATCTGACGACCGAATCTCGCCACTATTCTAATAAATGTATTAACCCCTAAAGCTAAGTCTAACCCCAATACTAACACCCCCCTAAGTTAAATATAATTTAAATCTAACGAAATTAATTAACTCTTATTAAATAAATTATTCCTATTTAAAGCTAAATACTTACCTGTAAAATAAATCCTAATATAGCTACAATATAAATTATAATTACATTGTAGCTATTTTAGGATTAATATTTATTTTACAGGCAACTTTGTAATTATTTTAACCAGGTACAATAGCTATTAAATAGTTAAGAACTATTTAATAGTTACCTAGTTAAAATAATAACAAAATTACCTGTAAAATAAGTCCTAACCTAAGTTATAATTAAACCTAACACTACCCTATCAATAAATTAATTAAATAAAATACCTACAATTACCTACAATAAAACCTAACACTACACTATCAATAAATAAATTAAATACAATTTCTACACATAACTACAATTACATAAACTAACTAAAGTACAAAAAATAAAAAAGAACTAAGTTACAAAAAATAAAAAAATATTTACAAACATAAGAAAAATATTACAACAATTTTAAACTAATTACACCTACTCTAAGCCCCCTAATAAAATAACAAAGACCCCCAAAATAAAAAAATTCCCTACCCTATTCTAAATTAATAAATTTAAAAGCTCTTTTACCTTACCAGCCCTGAACAGGGCCCTTTGCGGGGCATGCCCCAAGAAAATCAGCTCTTTTGCCTGTAAAAAAAAAACATACAATACCCCCCCCAACATTACAACCCACCACCCACATACCCCTAATCTAACCCAAACCCCCCTTAAATAAACCTAACACTAAGCCCCTGAAGATCTTCCTACCTTGTCTTCACCTCACCGGGTATCACCGAATGGTCCTGGCTCCGATATCTTCATCCAACCCAAGCGGGGGCTAGACATCCACTGAAGAAGTCCAGAAGAGGGTCCAAAGTCTTCCTCCTATCCGGCAAGAAGAGGACATCCGGACCGGCAAACATCTTCATCCAAGCGGCATCTTCGATCTTCTTCCATCCGGTGCGGAGCGGGTCCATGTTGAAGCAGCCGACGCGGATCCATCCTCTTCTTCCGGCGTCTCTCGACGAATGACGGTTCCTTTAAGGGACGTCATCCAAGATGGCGTCCCTCGAATTCCGATTGGCTGATAGGATTCTATCAGGCCAATCGGAATAAAGGTAGGAATATTCTGATTGGCTGATGGAATCAGCCAATCAGAATCAAGTTCAATCCGATTGGCTGATCCAATCAGCCAATCAGATTGAGCTCGCATTCTATTGGCTGTTCCGATCAGCCAATAGAATGCAAGCTCAATCTGATTGGCTGATTGGATCAGCCAATCGGATTGAACTTGATTCTGATTGGCTGATTCCATCAGCCAATCAGAATATTCCTACCTTAATTCCGATTGGCTGATAGAATCCTATCAGCCAATCGGAATTCGAGGGACGCCATCTTGGATAACGTCCCTTAAAGGAACCGTCATTTGTCGGGAGACGCCGGAAGAAGAGGATGGATCCGCGTCGGCTGCTTCAACATGGACCCGCTCCGCACCGGATGGAAGAAGATCGAAGATGCCGCTTGGATGAAGATGTTTGCCGGTCCGGATGTCCTCTTCTTGCCGGATAGGAGGAAGACGTTGGACCCTCTTCTGGACTTCTTCAGTGGATGTCTAGCCCCCGCTTGGGTTGGATGAAGATATCGGAGCCAGGACCGATCGGTGATACCCGGTGAGGTGAAGACAAGGTAGGAAGATCTTCAGGGGCTTAGTGTTAGGTTTATTTAAGGGGGGTTTGGGTTAGATTAGGGGTATGTGTGGTGGGTTGTAATGTTGGGGGGGGGGTATTGTATGTTTTTTTTTACAGGCAAAAGAGCTGATTTTCTTGGGGCATGCCCCGCAAAGGGCCCTGTTCAGGGCTGGTAAGGTAAAAGAGCTTTTAAATTTATTAATTTAGAATAGGGTAGGGAATTTTTTTATTTTGGGGGTCTTTGTTATTTTATTAGGGGGCTTAGAGTAGGTGTAATTAGTTTAAAATTGTTGTAATATTTTTCTTATGTTTGTAAATATTTTTTTATTTTTTGTAACTTAGTTCTTTTTTATTTTTTGTACTTTAGTTAGTTTATGTAATTGTAGTTATGTTTAGAAATTGTATTTAATTTATTTATTGATAGTGTAGTGTTAGGTTTTATTGTAGGTAATTGTAGGTATTTTATTTAATTAATTTATTGATAGGGTAGTGTTAGGTTTAATTATAACTTAGGTTAGGACTTATTTTACAGGTAATTTTGTTATTATTTTAACTAGGTAACTATTAAATAGTTCTTAACTATTTAATAGCTATTGTACCTGGTTAAAATAATTACAAAGTTGCCTGTAAAATAAATATTAATCCTAAAATAGCTACAATATAATTATAATTTATATTGTAGCTATATTAGGATTTATTTTACAGGTAAGTATTTAGCTTTAAATAGGAATAATTTATTTAATAAGAGTTAATTAATTTCGTTAGATGTAAATTATATTTAACTTAGGGGGGTGTTAGTGTTAGGGTTAGACTTAGCGTTAGGGGTTAATCCATTTATTAGAATAGCGGTGAGCTCCGGTCGTCAGATTAGGGGTTAATAATTGAAGTTAGGTGTCGGCGATGTTAGGGAGGGCAGATTAGGGGTTAATACTATTTATGATAGGGTTAGTGAGGCGGATTAGGGGTTAATAACTTTATTATAGTAGCGCTCAGGTCCGCTCGGCAGATTAGGGGTTAATAAGTGTAGGCAGATGACGGCGACGTTGAGGGGGGCAGATTAGGGGTTAATAAATATAATATAGGGGTCGGCGGTGTTAGGGGCAGCAGATTAGGGGTACATAAGGATAACGTAGGTGGCGGCGCTTTGCGGTCGGCAGATTAGGGGTTAATTATTGTAGGTAGCTGGCTGCGACGTTGTGGGGGGCAGGTTAGGGGTTAATAAATATAATATAGGGGTCGGCGATGTTAGGGGCAGCAGATTAGGGGTACATAGGGATAATGTAAGTTGCGGCGGTTTACGGAGCGGCAGATTAGGGGTTAATAATATAATGCAGGTGTCAGCGATAGCGGGGGCAGCAGATTAGGGGTTAATAAGTGTAAGGTTAGGGGTGTTTAGACTCGGGGTACATGTTAGAGTGTTAAGTGCAGACGTAGGAAGTGTTTCCTCATAGGAAACAATGGGGCTGCGTTAGGAGCTGAACGCAGCTTTTTTGCAGGTGTTAGGTTTTTTTTCAGCTCAAACAGCCCCATTGTTTCCTATGGGGAAATCGTGCACGAGCACGTTTTTGAGGCTGGCCGCGTCCGTAAGCAACTCTGGTATCGAGAGTTGCATTTGCGGTAAAAATGCTCTACGCTCCTTTTTTGGAGCCTAACGCAGCATTTTTTTGAACTCTCGATACCAGAGTTAATTTTATGGTGCGGCCAGAAAAAAGCCCGCGGAGCGTTAACAGCCCATCTACCGCCAAACTCCAAATCTAGGCCTAAGACATGTTTATAGCCTGCCTTTTTTCCCTAAAACTTGAGACCTCATATCTTTGAGCCCTTATAACTGTTTTGTCCAATATTTTTTTTAAATGTTTTCATTATATAGTGTTATTATGTGTATTAAGTGTACTTTTTAATGTATTTTTGATGTGTTTTGTGACAAGTTTTTGTTTTGCAAAACAGTTAACCAGAGGTCTGAGGTCACGCTGTCCCAAAGATCGTTAAATTAAATTATGTTCAAGCAATTTCATTTACTTTCAACTTGTAATATGTGCACTACATCCTACGCACTCAAACAACCACGATAAACCCAATATCTCTCACACGCAGCCGAAGAACTACTGGCGATGAAACCGTTGCGGTGGCACCAGGGCCCGAGTGTGGAGGGGGGCACATCAAGCAGCGCAGCAGCAGTACACCCCTCCTTTAATCAGGCCCAGGGCCCCACGCAGAGATGCTGAGCGATAAGACCGCTGCTCCTTAACCTGCCTGCCACCTTTTAGGTGGCGGATTTAAATCATCCTGATCTGATACTATCGGGATGATTAACAGCCCCTGCTAGTGTGTTTTTTCAATTTTTTCATCATATTTTTTTTTATAGTAAATTATAAGATATAATGAAAATAAGGGTATCTTTAGAAAGTCCATTTAATGGCGAGAAAAACGGTATATAATATGTGTGGGTACAGTAAATGAGTAAGAGCAAAATTACAGCTAAACTCAAACACTGCAGAAATGTAAAAATAGTCGCAGACGGTCAACTAATGGAAAAGTGCTCTGGTCATGAAGGGGTTAATTGAAGCTTAACAAAAAAAATTGCCACAGGCAATTAGTAATGCTGACTTGTAGTCCCACAAAGGGGTTAAACACATAGAAAAATACTTGCTTAAGAACAGTGAGCAATGCATTGAAGCTTCCAAGCAGGTGAGGCAATACAATTAAAAACAGCAGTTGCACTTTGTCATGAGATGCAGGACACAGCATAGAAGGTACAACTCCGTTTTATTGCAGAACATAGAAGTTTACAAACTGCAAAATACCTCCAGCATAGTTACTGCGACATAGACTATAACGACTGTAGGCCACGCCCCCATCCAGTGACATCACACTCCCACTCTCATCACACACTTTAGCCAACAATAACTAGCCATGTCTCTAATGGTAGCTGCAATGCAGGACTTTACCTATGTTTCACACATATTTATGCAAAAATGGAACACTATAATAGCTTTAAGAACTTATTTTTTGCATAACGAGTTTATGTATTTTCTATAATATTTGTAGGGTTGCAGTTTCACTGTCTAACTAGCCTTATCTGCAGATGTTTTTGTACCTTGCTTATACACTCATAAACTACTATATATATATATATTGCATACTGCAAGAAATTCAAGTTGGTACATGTTTTCATCCTGCCAAATAAGTCTTTGCATTTAATAATGGGGCAAAAGAGTAAAACAATTCAAGTATAAAAATGCTTGGAACATTTTCAGCATACCAAAAGGAAACCCTGTGAAACAAAAAGAGATGCCAAAAAAGCATGCTTTCTCACAAGGGTCTGAAAAGTTGTCAAGCTCAGTATAATCCCTAGGTTTAACACATCTGTTCAAATTACAGCATGGCCTCCATATATACACAGTCTATTGATGCCTTAAACATTTGTCTTGGATTTTTTACATCCTCCAGAGAAAAGATTTCTGAAGGCAGATATCCAAATTAAATCCTCACAATAAAGTTTTTCCTGATTATATATATATAATACATTTATACATTAACCCTATATTAGGTTTATATCAGGATCAAGTGTTATAACCAAGAAAATAAATATACTGATAACCAGATAATTGTTTTTGAAATGTATATAGTTTTGCCAGATTTAGAGATTCATGTTATTTGGTGTGAAAACATGTTTAGCAATGCATTTTATAGTACAGTTAGTAACATTTTTCGTGTTTTTCTTACTAATATGAAATGGCAGCAATTAAATATGTTTTAAGGGATACTGAACTGTAAATGTTTTCCCCCTTTAACATGTTTTTAGTTTAATCATTTGAAATATTTGTTTTTTTCTTTTAAAACCTTCATCTATACTAAAAAAACAAAATGTATGCTTACCTGATAAATTTTTTTTTTTCATGATGGTGAGAGTCCAGTCCGCTATGCAAATGCACTCCAACATACTAATGCTTTAATCCTTTCCACTCTCCCAGAATCCCTCAGTCATACATTGCGCCAAGTAAAGAATAAAAAACTAGAAAGGAAAGGAAGGACAAAATGGAGCAAATTAAGTACAAAACAAGTCTTGCTGCCAACTGTACAGAACAACAAGGATTTGGAACGTGGACTCTCACCATCATGAAAGAAATGAATTAATCAGGTAAGCATAAATTTTGTTTTCTTTAATAAGATGGTGAGAGCCCAAGAGACATCACATGTGGGATCTTATACCCAAGCAGTGGAGTCCAGGAAACCACCATAAAATAGAAGGTAAAAATACAGAAAAAGTAGGGCTGTTACTGTTGAGGCACAATAGACCGAATACTTTCTGAAAAAATCAGCCTCTTAAGAGGTAAACACATCAAAATGTTAGAACTTAGTAAAAGTTTGTAAGGAAAACCACTGGCCAATAGAGGCTTCATTAGGGAAAGCCATAGAAAGTGGAAACTGGCACCTGCCCTAGTGGAATGAGCAGTAATGCGTCCAGGGGAGTTTTTCCAACAACCAAATATGCCTCACGATTCAAGGCCTTAAGCCAAGTGGCTAAAGTTATTGCCATAGCTTTGTGACCCTTACAAGGTTTAGAGAAACAAACATAAGGAAGAGGAAAGTCTAAAAAGATTTTGTGGCTTACACATAGAACTTAAGAGCTCTTAAGAGCAGATTGTGAGGGAGATGGTCCTAAGGAACCGGGCACAAAAAATAATAACAATCACGTGATTTCTTTGGAAGAAAGCAATACTTTGTTTGTAGCACAACCTTATCCTTATGGAAAACCAAGAAATGAGACTTGCAATATACAGCAGAAAGATCAGAGACCCTTCTAGCTGCATAAATAGTTAAAAGGAAAATAACTTTCCAGGACGAAAGTTAAAGGTCTAATCAATGCATAGATTTGTTTGAACCCTAAAAATTAAATTAAGACTACAAGGAAGAGTAACTTAATAGCAGGATCCTAATCAAGGTCTGAATAGAAGTTTGAACATCAGGAACATTAGCAATCTTTTTGCAGTACAAAACAGATAAGGTGGAATTTTGAAAAGAATTCCAATGGTAACCTTTTTACTATACCATTACCTAGCCAAAAGAAGATTTTCATACTTTGTGGTAGATATGCCTGGTAAAAGGCTGTCTGACCTAAATTAAGGTATCAACAACCAAATTTAATAAACCTCTGTTAGCCATAATTAGACATTGAATCACCAAGCCATCAAAGCTAGACATTTTAGACAAGAAAATAATTCAAACAGTAATTTGTTGACTGTGCAGGGAATAGATTTTATAACTATTCATAAACAAGGTGGGGATAAAAAAAGAATGGATAAAATGCCTTATCTTTACCCAGCTATTGCAGGACTCACTGATTCAAAAAGGGCATCTATTAGATTCTCTTGATACCTGGCACAATAATGGGGTAGCTTGTGATTCAGGTGAGAAGTTATGAGGTTGAACTCTGGTAAAACTCAACCCCTAACTGGTCAAACAGCTGTTTCAAAGACCACTCTCCCAAGAAAAGACACTGGCATATGAGAAAGTACGCCTCCCAGTTCTTTGCTCCCGAAATGTGAATGGATGAAATCAGACAATGATACCAATCCGCCCACCTGATTGGACACTTTTCTGACCAAGGATCTCCAAGTTCTCCCTTAATGATTAACACAAGTAACTGCTGCCTGTAGCAGTGTCTGACTGATATTGGATTAAGGGTTCCTGCCTGAGGCTGTGCCAACTTGGTAGAGCTTTAAAGATTGCACAGAGCTCACAGAATGTTGATTGGTAATCTCACCTCCCTGAAATTCTCCTGTAATCTGTTGTGATCACAGTCTAGACTGATTGAAGGAATGGAGGTCCCTAGGACAAGGGAATGGTGAATGCAACCACATCAAGTATTGTCTTGTCTTCTGATTTAGCAAGAGTTTCTGAGACAGGTCCTCATAAATGCCATTACACAATATACAAGAATTTTCATATAACTGCATGTAATTGACACTACTATAAAGAAGAATATGCACATCTAAAAATACAGTATAAAACCTTTTAAAAACGTATTTAGAAGCTCCAAGTTTAGCACTGTTGATGAGGTTAGCATTGGTCTGTCAAAGAGCTCTTTGGTAGATTTATGAACTACGGAGAACAGCATCTGTGTGGTTTTTTTATAGCCTGTTAAAGAGATTTATTTTGAATAGAAATGTTGTCTAGGTATGGTGCTACTGAAATGCCCTGAGCTTAAACCACCAACAGTAATGCTCCCAGAACCTTGGTAATATTGGTAATACCTATCCAGGAAGGCAAAACTTTATGCGATCCTTGGTAATAGGAATATGCAAATAAGCAACTTTGATGTTGATAGTAGACATAAATTGCTCTAAAAGAAGAAAAGTGTGAATAGTCTCAATCTTGAAAGTAGGGAGTTTAAGGAATTTTTTCAGCTTTTTTTAGCTCAAGAATAGGCCAAAAGGTTCTCTTTTTTGAGAACTATTAAAAGGCAGTCATCCCTTTTGTTCTTAAGTCTGCTACACAAGATAAGAAGGCTTTGGAGTTTAAAAAAAATCTTGAGGGAAAATTCTCCCTCATGGAGGCCAGGATTGTAAATTGATTCAATATCCCTGAGAAATAATCTCTAATACCCTAGGGTTTGTAATAGATCTCTCCAAAGACTCACAAAATAGTTTCAATCTGTCCCCCACCAGAAGCTCATCTGTAGTTGGGGCTGCACCTTCATGCAGATTTGAAGACGGGAGTGGACTTCTTGGCCTGCTTGATCTTAGACCAGGAAGAGCTGGGCTTCCAAGGAGTTGCTAGGTAGTGGAAGAATTAGCTCTTTGGGTTTTGGACTGTCCAAAAGAATGGAAAAACCAGAAGTTTTATTCTTAACTTGTTATTCTTTTGCAAAAAATCTCTGTTAACTCGAGTGACTGGGGAAATAATTAAATCTAGTCCTAGACTAAACAGGATTTTACCCTGAAAGGGAAGCTATAACAGTCTGCTTTTAGAAACCATGGGCAAGATTACAAGAGGTGCTCTAATATTGGAGCAGGGTGTGATAAGCAATATTGTGACCTCGCTAACTAATGCACATATTACAAGTTGAAATTAAGTGGTTGCCCTCGAGTGCAAACAAATTTGCTCTCAAAGTATTAGTGCACATGAAGATCTTGTATAAAGTGTAAGGGTAAAAAAAACACATCATAAACATATCAAATAAACTATAACACTTGAACACTTTCTGATTAATAAAAATGTTTTCACTGAAAAGGGCTATAATGTATATATATATATATATATATATATATATATATATATATATATATATATATATAGTATATATATATATATATATATATATACACACACACACTGAGAGAAGCACACTCACATGAACGAACAAACGACTCAATACCATTGTTAGGCTTTTCTTTGGCGATTTACCACCTGGGTGCAGCTTCTTTTAGCCCAGTAATGCTTTTCACAGAGTAGAACTTTCCTGTAGTATATCAGTCTGATCCTGCCTATTACGGTCAGTCCAGTGCTGAAATACCCGATAATTCCTCTCTGAACAAGGAGCACAGCAACCCCAGACAATCGTATATATATATATATATATATATATATATATATATATATATATATATATACACACACACACAGTATCCCACAAAAGTGAGTACACTACTCACATTTTTGTAAATAATTTATCATATCTTTTCATTTGAAAACACTGAAGAAATTACACTTTGCTACTATGTAAAGTAGTGAGCGTACAGCCTGTATAACAGTGTAAATTTTCTGTTCCCTCAAAATAACTCAACACACAGCCATTAATGTCTAAACCATTGGCAACAAAAGTGAGTACACCCATAAGTGGAAATATCCAAATTGGGCCTAAAGTGTAAATATTTTGTGTGGCCATCATTATTTTCCAGCACTGCCTTAACCCTATTGGGCATGGAATTCACCAGAGCTTCACAGGTTGCCACTGGAGTCCTCTTCCATTCCTCCATGATGAGATCATGGAGCTGGTGGATGTTAGAGACCTTGTGCTCCCCCCACCTTCCATTTGAGGATAGTCCACAGATGCTCAATAGGGTTTAGGTCTGGAGACATGCTTGGTCAGTCCATCACCTTTACCCTCAGCTTCTCCCCCCCTCTCTTAGTGGTTGTCTTGGAGGTGTGTTTGGGGTCCATATCATGTTGGAATACTGCCCTGCGATATCATGTTGGAATACTGCCCTGTGGCCCAGTCTCTGAAGATAGGGGATCATGCTCTGCTTCAGTATGTCACAGTACATGTTGGCATTCATGGTTCCCTCAATGAACTGTAGCACCCCAGTGCCAGCAGTACTCATGCAGGCCCAGACCATGACACTCCCACCACCATGCTTGAATGTAGGCAAGACACACTTGTCTTTGCACTACTCATCTGGTTGCAGCCACACACGCTTGACACCATCTTAATCAAATAGGGTTACCTTGGTCTCATCAGACCACAGGACATGGTTCCAGTAATCCATGTGTTTAGTCTGCAAACTGTTTGTGGGTTTTCTTGTGCATCATCTTTAGAAGAGGCTTCCTTCTGGGATGATAGCCATGCAGACCAATTTGATGCAGTGTGCGGCGTATGGTCTGAGCACTGACCGGCTGAACCCCCACCCCTTCAACCTCTGCAGCAATGCTGGCAGCACTCATACATCTATTTTCCAAAGACAACCTCTGGATATGATGCTGAGCATGTGCACTCAACTTCTTTGGTCGACCATGGCGAGGCCTGTTCTGAGTGGAACCTGTCCTGTGAAACCACTGTATGGTCTTGCCCACAGTGCTGCAGCTCAGTTACAGGTTCTTAAATCTTCTTATAGCCTAGGCCATCTTTATGTAGAGCAACAATTTGTATTTCAGAACCTCAGAGAGTTCTTTGCCATGAGGTGCCATGTTGAACTTCCAGTAACCAGTATGAAAGAGTGTGAGAGCGAAAACACCAAATTTAACACACCTGCTCCTTATTCACACCTGAGACCTTGTAACACTAACGAGTCACATGACACCGGAGAGGGAAAATGGCTAATTGGGCCCAATTTGGACATTTCTACTTAGGGGTGTACCCACTTTTTTTGTTAATGGTTTAGACATTAAGGGCTGTGTGTTGAGTTATTTGAGGGGCCAGCAAATTTACACTATTATGCAGGCTGTACATTTACTACTACTACATAGCAGCAAAGTGTCATTTCTTCAGTGTTGTCACATTAAAAGATATAATAAAATATTTACAAAAATGTGAGGGGTGTACTCACTTTTGTGGGATACTGTAGGTATATATATATATGTATATATATATATATGTATATATATATATATATATACATATATATGTATGTATATATATATATATATATATATATATATATGTATATATATATATATATATATATATATGTATATATATATATATATAAAAATATATATATATATATATATATATATATATATATATATATATATATATATAAAAAGGGCTATACATAAGAATGTATCTGAACTCTCTGGAATTTAACCAAGTGTCAGAATACTTTATCATTGTGACGCTTCAGGTCAAATTATGCCCCTTCTTTAGACAAACAATAATGGTGTACAGTGGTGTATAAAAATACAGACAAAACCTTCCACCTGTATGGCAAATTGCTACAGAACTGCAGTTGTCATGGCAATAACTAGGCTATACAAATTTACTACTAGATCTATAAAAAGTATTGCATGCATACCTATGTACTAAATATGTACAACAACCAAAGGTTTGTAACATTACATTTGATGTGATTAAGAGGCAGGAGTAAATATATCAGTTATTGATCTATGTCAGAATTGTCTCAAACTAGATATGATATACTTTGTAGTAATCCGTAACAAGTAATCATTATTAAACAAAACGCCCCAGGGGAGGATACACTAAAATTAAGGGTTGCCACTCGAATACTCTGATGCAAATAGAGTCATGACCCTCCTTGTGTATTGTAGCTACATATGGACCAAAGATGCACCGATATGGGCCATACTAATCCACAGTGGCCATCCAGTACTTAGAAAAGTATGTGAAAGGGTGGACCGTTATGCTCACCATGGGTGTGTTTGCATTCACAGCGGAGTTTATCGTAACCGGCAATACTGTACTATAAAGATGTTACTGAGGGACATAGTTAGCGAAACTTGATAATTGATTAGTATATGTTGAATGTGGCAAATTGTATATCTAACAGACTCATTTGATCATTTAAGGGTTACAATATGGTAAGGTTTTCAAATGTTATATTAAAAACTACCTTCGGCTTTAGCACAGTTGGTCTAATGTGGTGTCAGGTTACAGCGCAAGCAATAGGTGTTGTTTTTGTTTGTTTTTTAAAACATGTATAAGAAAAAACAAACACATGTCACTAACCTTAATATTCCAATAAATGTATTTCTTAGTATTGAAGGTAGATGCACTCTAGATAACAAACCAGAATTTTGTGGCCTGTATTACAAGTTGAAGGTAAATCAAATGCATGAGTGATAACACGATTTACGCTAGAATGATTACTGCTACTTCAGAACTGAGGTTAACTGTTATGTGAGTCAAAAAAGTGTCACAAAACACATAAAAGTGTCATTAAAAGTACAATTATACTCATAATAATACTATCTAATAAAAATATATGATATGTAAGGTGTAAAAACTGGCCAAAAATGCTTTTAAATAGTGATCCATAGGAGCACATATATAAATATATGTATGTATATAAATATGTATGCATGTACAGTATTTCTTTACATATGTATATATGTATTTATATGTGTACATATGTATTTATAGACATATATACGCATATAAATACAGATATACATATGTATAGAAATACATACAAATATCTCATTGCAATCCTGTGCTCCTGTTTGTGCGAACTGGAGGTTGTTTTTAAACAAGACTCCATTAAAGTCTAATGGCAGGTACGATCCTGCATTCACAACTTCGCAAAGTCTTTTTTCTACTCGAGGATGTGACCATGAGAGTGCAATAGTTATACTTGCGACCTGTAATACATGTGCAACTGGGTGCGTGATGGTAAAAAAAAGGTTGAGCGCAGATCAAGCACTGGCACTTGTAATCTAGTCCTTTATAGATAAGGTACAAAAAGAGACATCAAAGAACTAAATCTGTACACCCAAAAAGTCTAGACTCCTAAATGTATTTAAATAAGGTACATTACACCACTCTTAGCACAAATGCGATTTATTAACATAATAACACATCTATATAATAAATGTGTTTGTAAGCTTCTGTCGCCATCGGCAGTTGCGCAAGCATCCCCAAAGGAATGTTGGGGCTTCTGAAGCTTCAGGCATCTGCAGAATATAGAGCTGGATCGTGACCGGTGCTTCACCTCCATATGAAGCCAGATACCTGATCGTTATATACAGTGACACTGTGTGTGTCACTGTCTGTAATGATCTTCTGCTGGTGCCGGTGGGCGATGTGGGCGGGTGGTGGGTGGGCGGCTCAGCAGAAAAGGGGAGGCAGTGGGAGTGCCCTAATTTAAAAAAAAAAAAAGGAGAGGGGGAGAGAGAGCAAAAGAGAGGGGAGAGAGCAAAATAGAGGGGAGAGAGAGAGTAAAAGAGAGGGGGGGGAGAGAGAGCAAAAGAGGGGAGCAAGAGAGCAAAAGAGAGGGGAGAGACAGAGCAAAAAGAGGGGAGGGAGAGAGCAAAAGAGAGGGGAGAGAGAGAGCAAAAAAGAGAGGAAAGAGGGGAGGGAGAGAGCAAAATAGAGGGGAGAGAGAGAGTAAAAGAGAGGGGGGAGAGATAGAGCAAAAGAGGGGAGCAAGAGAGCAAAAGAGAGGGGAGAGACAGAACAAAAAAGAGTTGAGAGAGAGAGGAAAGAGAGGGGAGAGAGAGATTAAAGAGAGGGGAGAGAGAGAGCAAAAGAGGGGAGAAAGAGAGCAAAAGAGAGAGGAGAGGGAGAGCAAATGAGAGGGGAGAGAGAGTGCAAATAAGAGAGGGAAGAAGAAGAATGAAAGAGATGGGGGAGAGAGAGCAAATGAGAGGGGAGAGAGAGCAAAAGAGAGGGGAGAGAGAGTAAAAGAGAGGGGGGAGAGAGCGCAAAAGAGAGGTGGGAGAGAGAGCAAAAGAGAGGGGGGAGAGAGAGAGCAAAAGAGAGGAGAGAGAGTGCAAAAGAGAGGGGAAGAGAAAGCAAAAGAGAGGGGGAGAGAGCAAAAGAGAAGGGGGGAAGAGAGCAAAAGAGAAGGGGGGAAGAGAGCAAAAGAGAAGGGGTAGAGAGAGCAAAAGAGAGGGGGGAGAGAGAGCAAAAGAGAGGCGGAAGAGAGAGCAAAAGAGAGGGAGCGAGAGAGCAAAAGAGAGGAGCCAGAGAACAAATGACGGGAGCCAGAGAGCAAAAGAGAAGGGAGAGAGAGAGAGAGCAAAAGAGAGGGGAGAGAGAGAGCAAAAGAGAGAGCGGGAGAGAGAGCAAAAAAAGGGGGAGAGAAAAAAATAGAGAGGGGAGAGAGAGAGCAAAAAAGAGGAGGAGAGAGAGCAAAAAAGAGGGGGAGAGAGCCAAAAAGAGAGGGGAGATAGAGAGCAAAAGGGGGGGGGAGAGAGAGCAAAAGAGGGGGAGAGAGAGCAAAAGAGGGGGGAGAGAGAGCAAAAGAGGGGAGAGAGAGAGCAAAAGAGGGGAGAAAGAGAGCAAAAGAGAGGGGAGAGGGAGAGCAAATGAGAGGGGAGAGAGAGTGCAAATAAGAGAGGGAAGAAGAAGAACGAAAGAGATGGGGGAGAGAGAGCAAATGAAAGGGGAGAGAGAGCAAAAGAGAGGGGAGAGAGAGTAAAAGGAGGGGGGAGAGCGCAAAAGAGAGGGGGGGGAGAGAGAGAAAAAGAGAGGGGGGAGAGAGAGCAAAAGAGAGGAGAGAGAGTGCAAAAGAGAGGGGGAGAGAAAGTAAAAGAGAGGGGGAGAGAGCAAAAGAGAAGGGGGGAAGAGAGCAAAAGAGAAGGGGGGAAAAGAGCAAAAGAGAAGGGGTAGAGAGAGCAAAAGAGAGGGGGGGGAGAGAGAGCAAAAGAGAGGGGGAGAGAGAGCAAAGGGGAGGGGGGAGAGAGACCAAAGGGGAGGGGGGAGAGAGAGCAAAAGAGAGGCGGAAGAGAGAGCAAAAGAGAGGGAGCGAGAGAGCAAAAGAGAGGAGCCAGAGAACAAAAGACGGGAGCCAGAGAGCAAAAGAGAGGGGAGAGAGAGAGAGAGCAAAAGAGAGGGGAGAGAGAGAGCAAAAGAGAGAGCGGGAGAGAGAGCAAAAAAAGGGGGAGAGAGAAAAAGAGAGAGGGGAGAGAGAGAGCAAAAAAGAGGAGGAGAGAGAGCAAAAAAGAGGGGGAGAGAGCCAAAGAGAGAGGGGAGATAGAGAGCAAAAGGGGGGGAGAGAGAGAGCAAAAGAGGGGTAGAGAGAGCAAAAGAGGGGGGAGAGAGAGCAAAAGAGGTGGGAGAGAGAGCAAAAGAGGTGGGAGAGAGAACAAAAGAGAGGGGGAGAGAAAGCAAAAGAGAAGGGAGAGAGAGAGTAAAAGAGAGGGGGAGAGAGCGCAAAAGAGAGGGGGGGAGAGAGAGCAAAAGAGAGGGGGAGAGAGAGCAAAAGAGAGGAGAGAGAGTGCAAAAGAGAGGGGGAGAGAAAGCAAAAGAGAGGGGGGAGAGAGCAAAAGAGAAGGGGGGAAGAGAGCAAAAGAGAAGGGGGGAAGAGAGCAAAAGAGAGGGGGGGAGAGAGAGCAAAAGAGAGGGGGGAGAGAGAGGAAAAGAGAGGAGAGAGAGTGCAAATAAGAGAGGGAAGAAGAAGAACGAAAGAGATGGGGGAGAGAGAGCAAATGAGAGGGGAGAGAGAGCAAAAGAGAGGGGAGAGAGAGTAAAAGAGAGGGGGGAGAGAGCGCAAAAGAGAGGGGGGGAGAGAGAGCAAAAGAGAGGGGGGAGAGAGACCAAAAGAGAGGAGAGAGAGTGCAAAAGAGAGGGGGAGAGAAAGCAAAAGAGAGGGGGGAGAGAGCAAAAGAGAAGGGGGGAAGAGAGCAAAAGAGAAGGGGGGAAGAGAGCAAAAGAGAAGGGGTAGAGAGAGCAAAAGAGAGGGGGGAGAGAGGAAAAGAGAGGGGGAGAGAGAGCAAAGGGGAGGGGGGAGAGAGAGCAAAGGGGAGGGGGGTGAGAGAGCAAAAGAGAGGCAGAAGAGAGAGCAAAAGAGGGGGAGCGAGAGAGCAAAAGAGATGAGCCAGAGAACAAAAGACGGGAGCCAAAGAGCAAAAGAGAGGGGAGAGAGAGAGAGAGCAAAAGAGAGGGGAGAGAGAGAGCAAAAGAGAGAGCGGGAGAGAAAGCAAAAAAAGGGGGAGAGAGAAAAAGAGAGAGGGGAGAGAGAGAGCAAAAAAGAGGAGGAGAGAGAGCAAAAAAGAGGGGGAGAGAGCCAAAGAGAGAGGGGAGATAGAGAGCAAAAGGGGGGGGAGAGAGAGAGCAAAAGAGGGGGAGAGAGAGCAAAAGAGGGGGGAGAGAGAGCAAAAGAGACGGGAGAGAGAGCAAAAGAGGTGGGAGAGAGAACAAAAGAGAGGGGGAGAGAAAGCAAAAGAGATGGGGAGAGAAAGCAAAAAGAGAAGGGGGAGAGAGAGCAAAAGAGAGGGGGAGAGAGAGCAAAAGAGAGTTGGGAGAGAGAGCAAAAGGGGTGGTGAAAGAATCCACCTGGATGGATTCTTTCACGACCCTGCCTTTTTCGGAATCTATCCAGGGGGATTCCGAAAATGACAAGGTGGTTCCGTCACCACAATAGACTGCCCTTCCAAAAATGGCAGGGTGGTTCAGTGGTTCCATCACAACAATAGACTGCCCTCTGGGCAGGGTTTCCCACTAGTCCCATAATATAAATATAGGTAAAAAATTAAAACAAAACTTGTGGCTTAGAAAGAAGGTGCAACATTTATTCATAATCAAAATTTATTCTTGATGAGTAAAGTACATTATCCTCTACGGAACGTGAATTTTAGAGAAAAACTTGCCTAAAGTAGTTGCCTAATTTGGTAAATTTCATGCCACTGTTTCGCAGCCAAATGTGATCATATTAAAAAAAATCATTAACTTTTTCAAAAATGTTGGGTTTCTCACTGAAATTATTTACACATAACTACTGCAGCCATAAAACAAATAGTTGTAAAGGCTTTTCTGGGGTCCCCTTTATTCAAAATCTGCAAACATGCATGGCTTTGCTATTGTTTTTAGCAATTAAAAGTCCGCTAATTGCAGCTGTGCAAAACACTCCTTCAATTCCCAGCAGTAAAGGGGTTAGCATTTATGGTTAAATTTAACTGTAGTATAGAGATTAGTCTCCCACCTGACACCTCCCACCACCTGATACCCACCTGATCCCTCCCAAACAGCTAATTTTCCTTTTTTTACCTGCCACTGGTCACCATCGTCATAGGTACTGGCGGACAGTCTGCCAGTATGAAGTTTTAGGCCTTTTTTTTAATTTTCTGAAGTGTAAGATCCCCTCTTACCCTTTTACCTCATCGATCCCTCCCAAATAGCTTGGGATGCAGGTGGATTCTTTCACCACCCTGCCATTTTTGGAATCCACCTGGATGCAGCGCAGGCAAACCCGAAGCCTTAAAAAAAAAAAACATGCAACCACCCGCACAAAATAACTAAAAAAAAATCATGTAACTGCCCACAAGAAATAATAAAAAAAGCATGTAACCGCCTGCATGAAGTATAACTAAAAACCCTAACCTCCCACATGAAGTATTAACAAACACCTAAACCGCCAACCCCCACATCGCAAAACAATAAAGTAATTACCCCTAATCCGCAAATAACATAATTAAAATATTAACCTCTTAACCGCCAACCCCCCCACATCACAATAAATCTAATTAATCTATTAACCCCTAAACCCCCACATTGCAATAAACCTATTTAACCTATTAACTCTTAAACCGCCAACTCCCCACATCACAAGAAACTTAATTAACCTATTAACCCCTAAACCGCCAAACCCTAACATCGCAATAAACTTAATATTTTAACCCCTGTACCGCCAATTCCCCCACAACGCTAATAACTAATTTAATTACTAAGCCCCCTAACCTAACACCCCCTAAATTAACCCCATTTACTATTAAATTACAATTAAAATAAAAAATCCTAACATTCAATTACAAAAAATAAAAAAGTCGAACATTACAGGAAATAAACAAAGCTATCAAAAATAAAAAAAATTATACCCAATTCCTATGAAAATAAAAAAGCCCCCCCAAAATAAAAATACCCCCTAATCTAAACTACAATTAACCGTTAAAAGGGCCTTTTGTAGGGCATTTCCCTAAGTTAAACAGCTCTTTTATATTAAAAAATTACTAAATCCCCCTAACAGTAAAGAACCCCCAACCCACCGAACCTCCCAAAATAAATAAAACCTAACACTAAAAAACCTAAACTACCCATTGCCTCTAAAGGGGCATTTGTATAGGCATTGTCCTTAAAAGGACATTTAGCTCTTTTACTGCCCTTAAAAGGGCAATCAGCTCTTTTTCAAGCCCATTAAATCCCTAACCTAAAAAAAACAAAAATTAAAAAAAAATCCTAAAACTAAGCCCCAAATAGGTACTCAACATTCCTGAAGTCCGGAGGAGAAGGTATTTTTCCAGGCAGCGTCATCATCTTCTATCTTCATCTGGAAGCGAAGGCAACGCGGAGCGGAGGTACGGAGCTGGCTTCCCTGATGCACAGATCCTCAGTGACGATCCTCAATGGCGGCAGTCCTCAGGGTGGTGGTCCTCGGCGGCGTGGAGGCTCCTCTTCTTGCGGTCTTCCATCTCACACTGACGATTGAATGCAAGGTACCCCATATGTATTGGGGTACCTTGTATTAATATTGGCTGAAATTTTGAAATCAGTCAATAGGATGAGAGCTACTGAAAAGTTATTGGCTGATTTGAACAGCCAATTTCAGTAGCTCTAATCCTATTGGCTGATTTCAAAATTTCAGCCAATAGGAATGCAAGGTACCCCAAATTGAATGCGGTACCTTGCATTCAATCTTCAGTGTACAATGGACATCGGATGGAGAGGAGCCGCCACCAAGGACTGCCACCATTGGGAACCACCCCTAATGATCCACGCATCGGCGAAGACAGCTCCACACCTCCGCTCCGCGCCACCTTTAATCCGGATGAAGATAGACTATGATGGAGCCGTTTGAAAGAAGACCTTCTCCGCCGGACTTCAGGAATGGTGATTACCTATTTGGGCGTTAGTCTTAGTTTTTTTTGGGGGGGGTGGCTTTTTTGTTTAAATTAGGGGTTTTGGGCAGTAAAAGAGCTGAATGCCCTTTTAATG